>NC_068386.1:15496169-15868669 GCF_023724105.1 Carassius gibelio | reverse complement strand
TCTGACAATCAGTTAGCTTGTTTTTTGCATGATAACTGCTGTGTGTGTATTTGGGCTAATGCTCACAGTTGATGACTTGGCTGGTGTAGACTGTCATATTGGTCAAAGGGTTTTTAGCCACGCAGGTGTAATTGCTGCCCAAGATAGACTTAATGGGAAGTTCTATGGAGGATTGATTTCCCACTGCGGTGTTGTTTTCGAGGATCCAGTGATACACAGCTGGGGGCTGAGACAATGCTTGACATGTCAGGACGGTGGGATTCCCAGGGCGTACAATGATCTGCACACTCTGTGGTCCAACTGCCCAATAAACACACAGAGGTTTAGTTCATGCAAAATAAAAAGTCTTTTGAAGTCAGATATATATATCAAAGTCATTTAAAAATGTTTTATACTACTCACAGATGACTGCCAGATCATATGGGCTACTGACATACTGTCTCAATTCATTTGAAGCGACACAATGGTATCTCCCATCATCAGCGGTCTGCAAGGTTTTGAAGGTCACAGAGGTGTTATTTCCTGAAAATGTAACTTTGTCTGATGTCTGGAAATGCTGGTTGTTTTGAAGCCAGTGGAGTTTGTTGTAGCGTCCCTTCACATTACAGGTGAGCGTTAAGCTTTGGGAAGCCAGAGGAATAGTGCGATCGGGGATCACGTCCACTGCCGTGATGGTTTCTGTGGAGTGTACAGAATATTAGACTAGTCCCTCACATTGTGGTAGGTAGTGTTATTATATCAATCCTTGTTTAAATGATTATTAGTTTGCAGTCTGTACTGAATGTGAAGCCATAAAAATACCATGTAGAGCATAATAATGTCTAGAAATGACTTCCTATTGAACTGTTCTATTCAACAAAAAAAAAACATGCATCAGTGTAATCCAATTGAAGAACAATTGACTCTTATGAGCCAGTTATTAGTGAAACATACAGTGTAACCAGTGTAGTCTGATTCCCAGAAAGAATGACTCTTATGAGATGGTTCTTTTTAGTGAAGCAAAAACATACAGAGTGACCAGCTCTTATGAGCCGGTTCTTTGAAGCAATCTTTCAAAAAGATGCCCTGCATAATGTACCACATTAGCAGAGAATTTCTCCGTATTATTTAAGCAAAATGTACAGAACTTTTTCCATATCCCTTTAAATATGTACATGGAAAAGAAAATTTGCTTTAAAAAAGATCCACAAAGGACGAAAAGACATCACTGTAAGGAGTTATAGCTTACCAACAACAGTCAACTCCAGTGATGCGATGCTGCTTCTGCCTGTGATGTTATTGATAGCCATGCAGGTGTAGAGTCCACTACTGTTTAGTGAAAGAGCTGTTTTCACAAGCACTGGACCCTCTCCCACTTTTGAAGTGTTGTGGAACCAGCTATACTGACTATGAGGACGAGAGATGGCAGTACAGTTGAAAGTCACATTGGAGCCCTCCTCTGCCATGGATGGTCCTTCAACTGTTGTGTTCCATGGACCATCTGAAAAATGCCATATACATTGAAAACCATTCCCATGAACATTAATTCAATGGACGTGTTACAAATATATCTGAGTTACTCACAGTTGACCATTAGGTCATAGCTTGGGCTAGTCATGTTGCTGAAAATATTACTTGCTTCACACTGATAAGATACATCATCACTGAGACTTATATTTTGGAAGCTCAAGATTGAGTTGTCATTGGAGAACGTGATTCCATTTTGAGCATGAAGGACCGTGCCATTCTTCATCCACTGAATCTGTTCAACATCTCCATTAGCAATGCAGGTTAGTGTGAATGGCTGACTGAAGATTGGTTGCTGATCGCCAGCACTTACAACCACATGGCTGATTAGATCTGAAATTTAGAGGGAAAAAATCAAACAGATTACATAATTTAAAGGGGGGGGGGGGGGGGGGTTGTATATACATTGATCAATGCAATCCAGTGTTGTTGTTTAGAACCCCACTCATATCTTTTGTACAGAAAACAGTTGAAACATTCTTCAAAATATTTTATATTGTGTTGCAGAAAAGAAAGTATGTCATACACGATTGGACTGTGTGAGGAAATGATGACAGAACTATCCCTTACTAGAAAAACTTAAACTTTCCAAATGACCCTATGTAAAAACTCAACAGATGTATTGACCCGCCTGTTGTAAAACAAAACTGATAAACTATTCATACAGTATACATTATTTGAAGGCCTGACAACTCACATATTAAAGTTAACTCCAGTGATGCGTTGCTGCTGCTGCCTGTAATGTCATTGGAGGCCATGCAGGTGTAATGTCCGCCACTATTTGGTGAGAGAGTCATAGTTAACACTGGACCCTCTCCCACCTTTGAGCTGTTTAAAAACCAGCTGTATTGACTTGTTGGGTGAGAGTCAGCAGAGCAGCTGAAGGTCACATTATGTCCGATAGCTCCTACAGTTGGACCAGATATGGTTGTGTTCCATGGACCATCTGAAAGATGCCATATACATTGAAAATCATTCCCATGAACATTAATTCAATGGACGTGTTACAAATATATCTGAGTTACTCACAGTTGACCATTAGGTCATAGCTTGGGCTAGTCATGTTGCTGAAAATATTACTTGCTTCACACTGATAAGATCCATCATCACTGAGACTTATATTTTGGAAGCTCAAGGTTGAGTTGTCATTGGAGAACGTGATTCCATTTTGAGCATGAAGGACCGTGCCATCCTTCATCCACTGAATCTGTTCAACATCTCCATTAGCAATGCAGGTTAGTGTGAATGGCTGACTGAAGATTGGTTGCCGATCGCCAGCACTTACAACCACATGGCTGATTAGATCTGAAATTTAGAGGGGAAAAAATCAGACAGATTACATCATTTAAAGGGGGGGGGGGGGGGGGTGTCTATACATTGATCAATGCAATCCAGTGTTGTTGTTTAGAACCCCACTCATATCTATTGTACAGAAAACAGCTGAAACATTTTTCAAAATATTTTATATTGTGTTGCAGAAAGAAAGTATGTCAAACACAATTGGACTGTGTGAGGAAATGATGACAGAACTATCCCTTACTAGTAAAACTTAAACTTTCCAAATGACTCTATGTAAAAACTCAACAGGTGTATTGACCCGTCTGTTGTAAAACAATTCATACAGTATACATTATTTGAAGGCCTAACAACTCACATATTAAAGTTAACTCCAGTGATGCGTTGCTGCTGATGTGTGTAATGTCATTGGAGGCCATGCAGGTGTAATGTCCGCCACTATTTGGTGAGAGAGTCATAGTTAACACTGGACCCTCTCCCACCTTTGAGCTGTTTAAAAACCAGCTGTATTGACTTGTTGGGTGAGAGTCAGCAGAGCAGCTGAAGGTCACATTATATCCGATAGCTCCTACAGTTGGACCAGAGATGGTTGTGTTCCATGGACCATCTGAAAGATGCCATATACATTGAAAATCATTCCCATGAACATTAATTCAATGGACGTGTTACAAATATATATGTTACTCACAGTTGACCATTAGGTCATAGCTTGGGCTAGTCATGTTGCTGACAACATTACTTGCTTCACACTGATAAGATCCATCATCACTGAGACTTATATTTTGGAAGCTCAAGGTTGAGTTGTCATTGGAGAACGTGATTCCATTTTGAGCATGAAGGACCGTGCCATCCTTCATCCACTGAATCTGTTCAACATCTCCACTGGCAGTGCAGGTTAGTGTGAATGGCTGACTGAAGATTGGTTGCTGATTGTCCATATTCACCATAACATCGTTGACAGGAGCTACATTTCATACAAAATTTTTTTTTTTTTTTTTTTAAATTTCAGATTTTAAAAACAAGGATTTTGAACATTTTCACACTTTAGAACAAACAAACAATGGTTTCATTTAAGCATAGTACTAAACTGAATGACTCACCATATACAGTTAATGTCACTGTGGCAACACCGCTTCTTTCTGTAATGCTGTTGAAGGCCATGCAGGTGTACTGTCCACTATCGTTTTTTGAGAGAGGTGTAGTCACATACACTGAACCATTGTTCACATTTAAGTCATTGAAATACCAGCTGTATTGACTTTGGGGACGAGAGTCAGAGGAACAGTTGAAGGTCACGTTGGATCCCA
This sequence comes from Carassius gibelio, assembly GCF_023724105.1. Classification (NCBI taxonomy): domain Eukaryota; kingdom Metazoa; phylum Chordata; class Actinopteri; order Cypriniformes; family Cyprinidae; genus Carassius; species Carassius gibelio. Next base: position 15,864,560 of record NC_068386.1, on the reverse strand, counting down.
CTGCTGCCACGTTTGAACCAGAGGCTGTTGTGTTGTATGGGCCATCTAGCAAATTGATTAACCGTTTTAATCATCTGTTTCATGTTAAATTGGTGCACTAATATTTTGTCTTTACATTACAAGACAACTGACAATGAAATACAGACATGTTTGGCCAACATTTGTAATTCAGTTATGTTGAGATGGGGTAAGATGCATTTACAGGATATCAGTTGGTATATCATTAGAGAAAATAAATGAAAATATTTGCTAAATTGAGCTGTCTTGCTGAATAGTGGTATCAAGTATTCAAATTCAGATCACAAGCAGAGATGAATAAAAGCATTTCAATAAATGTATTGAGATTTCATGACCATTTATCTATAGTCAAGAGAGAAATTAAATGTGGGAGGACGTCTTAACCCATCTTAATATATTCAATAACAGGAAACATGGATGTCCTGGAAATATCTATCATACTCACAGTTAACCAGAAGACTGTAGGGCAGGCTAGTCATGTTGCTGACAGCATTACTAGCAGCACACTGGTACGGTCCGTCATCACTAAGAGTGAGTTGGTTAAATCTCAAGGTTGAGTTGTCATTGGAGAAAGTGATCATATTGTTGGCGTCCAGGTATGTGCCATTCTTCATCCACTGAATGGATTTCACTGGCCCCACAACATTACAGTTTAGATCGAAAGCCATGTCTTCTACTGGAGAGCTTGTTTGATTCCCTGCTGAAATTGTCACTGCTGAAATCGGATCTAAATAAAGAAAAATATTTATTGGAGATAAACAAGACCACAAGAATAATAATTTAAAATGTAATAATTTTGTGTGTGTTCTCACCAACTATATTGATCTTTTTAGTCTCTGCGACATTTCTGAGTGTGACTGCATTCTGGGCAACACAGGTGTATTCTCCCGTTCTGTTCTGAGTTGCGTGCGTAAGATCATAAGTCGGACCAGAGACATCCAGAGGATTGCCGTTGAACATCCAGTAGAAAGAAGCTGTCGGTTTGGAGTCAGCAGAGCATGATAGTGTAATATCCGAACCAGAAATGTATTCCGATTTCTCCGGCGATGCCGTCACTCTTAGGTTACTGGGCCCATCTAAACACATAAAACCAATCCAGTTGATCTTTTGAAACATGAATTTGTTGTATTTTGTAGTGAAATCAACAGTGTGTTCTGTCATACTCACAGCTTATACTGAGATTCATTGGTTGACTCTCTGCTTTGCTGATATTGTTAACCACAAGACACTTGAACGGCCCTTCGTCGTACCGCGTCACACCACTGATGATAAAATCTCGTCCACCGTTCCCGAGCACAACTCTTCCTCCCGCTGTGACCGTGGAGCTTCCGTTCGTCCATGAAAACCACTGTGGGGTTCCGTTTGCGGAGCATGTGAACGTCACGGTGTCGTTAAACTCCACCAGGTTTGTTGCGTTTACAAATGCAGTTAAATTACTGACAGGTTCTACAAGTTAACAGAAAATGTTTTAATGCAAAAGTTTAAAATACTTTCTGTGTTAAAAACAGCTTTTAAAGCCATTTGCATCCCAACAACCAAAGCATCTAGTTCACTGTGTAAGTATTTGGACTTGTTGACTGCAAAGTACATAGAAACCATTGTTGTCAGCAAATGTAACCCTGCAAGCATATTTAATTTTATAAACTAGTTTGTTTGGTTTTTGTATTTTTTTGTATTCAAAGAGTATAAAATAATCACATGGCAAATATTAGGTGTTATTTCGTACAGGGAGTGTAATGTTTGCTGTTTGAAACCAAGTACGTAATCATCTAAACTTTTAATTGTTTGTTTAAATGCTTGTTTTGAAATCGCCCTCATATAAAACAACTAAAGCAAATAATTCCAAGATCCTGTAGATAATGCTGTTATAATAGGCAAATATTATTGTCGTTTTTTTCCCACCCTTTCTTTTCTGTCTCTTGTTTTAGTTTAAAATGGTCTTATATATTACTTTATTATTAAGAGCTAAAAATGTGTCAAATTTCATTGTCAAATTTACAGTTTTCCTGATTTTTGCTCAGCTGCTACCTTGATTTTTATGCAGTAGATTAGCAGGCCTCATGAAAATACTTGAGCCTATGAGGGCTCCCTATCATTTCATTTAGATGAGCATTTAAATTAAAATTAAATTACATTTATTCATTTAGCAGACACTTTTATCCAAAGCGACTTACAGTGCATTCAGGCTAACCCTAAGAAATCCTTTATTTGTGTTTCTTAAAGAAATCATAACAAGAAATAAAGTACATTATTTTGAACAACTTTACCTAGAACTTAAGAGTCATTTAATACAAGGAATCTTATTTGTAAAGATATATATTTTAAATTGTTTCACATTAAAACTTCTAAATTAATTTATTTAATTACTTTGTATTATTTAATAATTATATTCAGTGAACCTAAAAACAAAATTCCATGGCTAATTTATTAATTTTTTTAAACTAATCTTTACAGTATAAGCAGATAGTGCAGTGACATTTTTAAGCCAAGTAACTTAAATTCTGTGAATTTATTTACTTTAAGTTTTGTGAATACCGTATTTCATTTTTACAATGTGTAAGATAAGAGGATCTTCTTTTCAACTTACCCTGAACATCTAATGCAATCTTTGCCTGGGTCTTCAATTGCAATGCCTCTAATACATACAGGCCAGAATTCTTCAGAGTTACTGATGTTAAGGTGAGCTGATATGTAGAATTGTTAAATTCTGTTCCATTTTGATGGCCACTTCCTGTTAAAACGCCCCCTGGGTACCAAAAGAACAATATACTAGGTCCAAACAACCAGGTCCCAACTGTAATGGTCTCGGTGTCATTCACACTTATAGTGACATTGCTCCCGACAGCCACAGGGTTTTGTGATGGAACCAGAGACAATGCATGAAGACCTGAGAGAGACAGGAGTGGCATTCAGCATCATTTTAAAAACATAAAGAAAACTTTCAACTCTTCATTGTTGTTGCAGTCTATTGATTTACATGTAGCCTTTGCATATTCGTTGCTCGTTTCCATCAAGAACTAGAAAATAGTTTTCATATTTATTATGTTCTAAAAGGACACATCGGCAGAGAAAAGTGATCGTCTGATCAAGTGAGTATTGAGTAATACCAATGAACAACATATATTTAATATGTAATTCTTATGTGAATCACCCTCTTACCAAGCATTATTGCTAATATAATTCATTCTCTGTGTTTATGTAATATTCTATGTTATTCTCTGACAATCTGGTGTTAATGTCATTGTATACACAATATATTCCTTAAAATATACATGTACAAATGTACATTTCGTGTAGACATATCTAAAACGAATTACAGTGAGTAGTCAAATATTCAAATATTTGATAAAAAAGTTTTTGCAAAATAAATGTATTTAAAAAGCTATTTGTTACTCAATATTTCTGATCATTTCTACAAGTAAAATCTGAAAAAATTCTGAAGATACTGAAAAAATATTTTATAAAAATATTGAATAAACTGAAATTGAAATAAATAGAAAAACATTCTATTAAAATACAGTTGAATAATTACCTGATGTACAAATTAAGGTGAAGAATACAATGAATAATTTATGTCCCATTTTGGAAATCCTAGCAAGAGAATTCTTCACTTCTTCCACAGACTTCAGACGAGTCTGCAACGAAAAGGTATAATGATCGTTTTACTTTCATTCAGCTAATATTCACTCTTCTTATGCAAATGGATGCGGTTCACCAATGAGCAAGCATGTGACAGAAAGGTACACACACCTCTTGTCATCATCACTCACATTCCCATTGAGTTCAGGGTGTGTTTGCTGTTGTTGTTGACTGTAATCTGGAACAGACTGCTGGTACCCAGATGACATGCTAGTCACAAACTGAAGGTCATGCCGTACGTATCAATAGTTCCTGGTGTTGTAGGAAAAGATTTGTGGTTAGTACAAATTGTGGACTATCAACACAAAGAGTTGATATTAACATGGAGTGACTCATGATAACTGTTAAAGTTTGACGTTTTCTTTCACACCAGCTTCCAGCGTCACTCCTGGTTTCGACTTCTGAGTATGTATTTTCCATTGTGTATTGATCTGTTTTATCTCAAGAGTAGGAATGTAAACCAAACACAGGTTTGATGTCATTGAGAAGTCATGTGTAACATTACTTCGGTTTGTTTGCGTTCTGAAAGATTAATTCATATTGACAAGAATTTTTATGCAGTAAATTTAGTGCATAATCATGAATCACTGTTTGTTTTGCGGTTATTTAAATGTGATAGTGCCTTTTTGACTGACTTTCATATTCAGTGCTGATACACCCAAGAACCATTCTTGACACTTTAATAATAATAAAACATTTGATCAATGAAATTTAGTAACTTATTGATCAGGGAATAATATTAATCTGACATAATGACAAATAAGCAAATCGGGTACTGGTGTAAGATATTCATCCTTCGATTCTCTTGTCCTATGTGGGGTTGCAGGTATGCTGGGTCCTATCCCAGCGTCTTGGGCCGTAGACAGGGAAACCCTCTGGACAGCTGGACAATCAATCACGGGGATGACGCGCGTAATTTACAGTCTTCAGTTCACCTAACCTGTTTGTCTTTGAGTGCGGTAAACTAGAGCAAACCCACATCAACATGGGAAGAACATGCAAACACCTCACATGATGTCTTCCGGCTCAGTCAGGACTGGAGCAGGGACCTTCAGTGACAGTTCCATCCTATTAGTGTGATCCTATTAGTCATAAAGTTGAAAATATCATGTATATCAGATATAGTGCATTTGCAAATAGGCAACTAAATCTAATTGTCTTGTTTTTATATGTAAATATATCCCCAGGCTGACATACCACATATTTTGTTTATAAAATGTACAGGGTGAGGCAGGGTAAGACAAAATTTAATTTCAACACCGCCTGAGCTATTTTTACATTTGTAATTTCATCTGAATATCAACATTGTGAATTTGAATCTTTCAAAACAGCTTAATGAGGCTAATTGAATTTAATTATGTGTCTAGGGGGAAAAAAGTGATCCATGACATTGTATTGTGTTTATTTATTTATTTATATTTATATTTATATATTAATTAACTTTACAAGACAACACTGTAAAAAGTGATTTTTTTGGGCTTGTAAATAAAGATAGCATCAGTTAAGTAAATTTTACAAACAAATACTATTTTGTCTTTTTACTTCAAAATATCATGTTTAATTCAATAAGCTACTTGAGGTTTCATTTTTGTTTATTTTACTTACATACATAAGTACTGTAAATTCAAATGGAACTGCCTAGGTAGAAACGAAAGTTAAAACTCATAAGTATATTTTACTTGGAACCGTTTGTTATGTTTACAAGGATTCTTTAAGTAAATATCAAAGTTATCATCCCATATTTCCCATCAAGCAATGGGGCATGAATAATAAAAAATGTACACTGTTTTATAGTTGTTATTGTTGTTAGTTGTTTATTTTAGTTGTTAGTTGTTGTTTGTTTTAGTAACTCTTTTAGAAATACTCTTTTGTGACACCTGGAGTTTATTTTCTATTCAAAATGACCCATTTATTCTCAAACACTATTCACTGATTGTCATTGTGTGTGGTGTACCAAGTATTGAAGTCTCTGTGTTCATTTGCTTTTGTTTTTTTGGCCTATTTTTCATGAGCCGAACTCGAAGACCTAAAGCTTTTTCTATGTACACAAAAGGCCTATTTCTATAAAATATTGTTGACAAATCTGTCTAAATCTGTGTTAGTGAGCACTTCTCCTTTGCTGAGATAATCAATTCACCTCACATGATTAGACAGCATGATTATTGCACAGGTGTGCCTTAGGCTGGCCACAATAAAAGGCCACTCTAAAATATTTTTATCACACAACACAATGCCACAGTTGTCACAAGTTTTGAGGGGAGCGTGCAATTGTCATGTCCACCAGAGCTGTTTCCCGTGAATTGAATGTTCATTTCTCTACCATAAGACACCTCCAAAGGTGTTTCAGAGAATTTGGCAGTACATCCAACTGGCCTCACAACTGCAGACCACGTTAACCACACCAGCCCAGGACCTCCACATCCAGCATCTTCACCTCCAAGATCATTTGAGACCAGCTACCTGGACAGCTGCTGCAACAATCAGTTTGCATAAGTAAAGAATTTCTGCACAAACTGTCAGAAACCATCTCAGAGAAGCTCATTTGCATGCTTGCTCTGTACACAATTCCTGGAAGTTGAAAACATCCCAGTTCTTGTATGGCCAGCACACTCACAGGACATGTCACCCATTGAGCATGTTTAGGATGCTCTGGATCGGCGTATACGACAGCGTGTTCCAGTTCCTGCCAATATCCAACAACTTTGCACAGCCATTGACGAGGAGTGGACCAACATTACACAGGCCACAATCAACAACCTGATCAACTCTATGCGAAGGAGATGTGTTGCACTGCGTCTGCAGGCCAAGGAGATCTTGCACTGCCCCCCCCCCCCCCTCCAATATAATAAAACTGCACATTTTAGAGTGACCTTTTATTGTGGCCAGCCTAAGGCACACCTCTGCAATAATCATGCTGTCTAACCAGCATCTTGGTATGCCACAGCTGTGAGGTGGATGGATTATCTCAGCAAAGGAGAAGTGCTCACTAACACAGATTTAGACAGATTTGTGAACAATATTTGAGAGTAATATAGGCCTTTTGTGTACATAGAAAAAGTCTTAGATTTTGAGTTCAGCTCCTGAAAAATGGGGGCAAAAACAAAAGTGTTGCGTTTATAATTTTGTTCATTGTATTTATAAGAATTTACAAGATACTCTGTCTCAGAAAAAAAAACCCTGTTATTCTCTGGATTAACCGCAGCTAAGAAAATTCTTGGCTTATGTTGGCAGTCTCCGCACTCTTTGGCTTGGTCACAGTGGACACACTTTTTCCTGGACATTGCAAACATGGAACTATCTGTGGCAAGGATGCATGGTGACACTCAAAAAACCATTTCAGTTTAATTAAAGGGATAGTTCACCCAAAAATGAAAATTATGTCATCAATATTTAAAGTGACATTTTAAATATCTTTACACTGTACTTGCCTTGAGAAATTCTCTGAAAGAGGGAGTGATAGGGATTTCTTCTCTTTTTTTTTGTGCGGTCGCTGTGGGTGGGTGGGATAGCATTTTAATTTGAAAAAGCTCAATGTCTTGCATTTTACTTTTATTGATATGTTTCTGTACAATAACTTCTTGTCACACTTAATAAAAATGTGATTTAAAAAATAATTTACGAGATAACTTCTTCACTTTCAAAAACTGTAAATATAACTATATTTTTACTGTACAATTACATTACTGTTAACAAATTAACAGTTTTTTACTATAGCATTTGTATAATTCTTTATACAAGAATCATCATATTTCATAGTGTTTCAGAATAAAAAACAACCCTAAAAGACTGCTACCATTTTGGCTATAAATAGAATCAGCGCTATTGTTCAAAAGGCTTCTCAACATGTTCTGTTTGTCTGCCACCCCTCCTGCTATACTTGAGCAAACGTATCTGATATTATCTAGTATGTAGGCTACTCTTTAATCTTCTTGAGTTTTCTTTTAAGGCCTCATCTCAGCTAAACCCCTGTTAAATTGAGAATCAGACATTCAGTTACCGTGTCTGATTTGTGAATGGTGTCATGAATAAGCAATGATACTGGCATTAGTGACATATTTGCTTGATATCAAACATTGCAGAAAATGCAAGGAGTAATGTATACACAGTACACACACACACACACACACACACACACACACCATATACATGTGGTACATATACAGGCCAGAAGTCAAGTTTGCAATGACGTGATTGTGTAAATTATGACATAATTTTCATTTTTGGGTGAACTATCCCTCTAGCCTACTGTTTTGAATGAAGAAATGAATACATGTTAACCCGCCTACAGATGTCCAGTAAAGAGTTGTATGGCAATAATGTGAAGGAACAGTAAAATGATATCCAAAAAAAGGACAATCATATCTTCCACGAGCGATCGGAGAACAAATTGTAGCCTACCAAAGCCGGGTTTTTGGAGAGCTGGGATGGCCCAGCATCACCATTTAGACTACAATGCATTGACTGGAAATATTTGTTTAATTATGTTTGCATTTATAAAGCAAGATTTCTGTAGAGACAAGGCGTCTGTTGATTTTATGTATTTGTACCGTCCTCAGGAGAGAGATGGAAACACAAGCAATGCAAACGGACTCGTTGCTGGATGAGAATATTTCAGGTAGCCTAATCCTCGGTTTTGACTTGACTGCCCATCAGGTTTGAAAGCCAGCTGTCCTGAAGGTTTAGCTCTTACACTGAAGAAAAAAACACACACCTGCCTATAGCCTTAGTAATACTGAAGACACTGATTAGCATGTTCAGGTGTGTTTGTTTAGGGTTGGGGCTAAACTCTGCATGAAAGTGGCTGTCTATGACAGACAACTAGCAGTAGCACGCGGATTTGAGGTGCGCTTCACGCGCTCTTGTTTCATTCAAACACAACCGGCGCCATCTTGCGCCTGACTTATTGTAATGAATATCAGAGTAAGCTTGAAATTAGTTTTTCATGTCCACGTATTGGAGTAGGTAATAAAAGCGTTATACAAGCTGACAAAAATATTTTCTAGAATTTTTTATGCGAATATTAAAAAAAAAAAAAAAAAAAAAAAATTATATATATATATATATATATATATATATATATATATATATATATATACTCATATAATTAGAATATCCTCAAAAAGTTAATTTATTTTACTAATTCCATTCAAAAGGTGAAACTTGTATATTATATTCATTCATTAAACACGGACTGATATATTTCAAAGGTTTGTTTCTTTTAATTTTGATGACTATAACTGACAATTAAGGAAAATCCCAACTTCCATAGCCTATATCAGAAAATTAGAATATAACTTAAGACCAATACAAAGAAAGGATTTTTAGAAATCTTGGCCAACTGAAAAGTATGAACATGAAAAGTATGAGCATGTACAGCACTCAATACTTAGTTGGGGCTCATTTTGCCTGAACTACTGCAGCAATGTGGCGTGGCATGGAGTCGATCAGTCTGTGGCACTGCTCAGGTGTTATGAGAGCACAGGTTTCTCTGATAATGGCCTTCTGCTCTTCTGCATTGTTGGTCTGGCATATCACATCTTCCTCTTCTCAATACCCCATAGATTTTCTATGGGGTTAAGGTCAGGGCGAGTTTGGTGGCCAATTAAGAACAGGGATACCATGGTCCTTAAACCAGGTACTGGTAGCTTTGGCACTGTGTGCAGGTGCCCAGTCCTGTTGGAAAATGAAATCTGCATCTCCATAAAGATGGTCAGCAGCTGAAGCACTGACTCCAGCTGCAGTCCACTCTTGTGAATCTCCCCCACATTTTTGAATGGGTTTTGTTTCACAATCCTCTCCTGGGTGTGGTTATCCCTATTGCTTGTACACTTGTTTCTACCACATCTTTTCCTTCCCTTCGCCTCTATTAATGTGCTTGGACACAGAGCTCTGTGAACGTCCAGCCTCTTTTGCAATGACCTTTTGTGTCTTGCCCTCCATGTACAGGGTGTCAATGGTCATCTTTTGGACAACTGTCAAGTCAGCAGTCTTCCCCATGATTGTGTAGCCTACAAAACTAGACTGAGAGAACATTTAAAGGCTTTTGCAGGTGTTTTGAGTTCATTAGCTGATTAGAGTGTGACACCAGGTGTCTTCAGTTTTGAACCTTTTCTTAATATTAAAATTTTCTGAGATACTGAATTTGGGATTTTCCTTAGTTGTCAGTTATAATCATGAAAATGTAAAAAAATAAACATTTGAAATATAACAGTCTGTGTGTAATTAATTAATATAATACACAAGTTTTACTTTTTGAATGGAATTAGTTAAATAAACTTTTTGATGATATTCTAATTATATGACCAGCACCTGTGTGTGTGTGTGTGTCTAATATATATATATACATCTTGCATTTGATGGAGATTTGTGGGATGCACATCACGGGCACGAAGCTCCTGTTCCACCACATCACAAAGATGCTCTATTGGGTTGAGATCTGGTGACTGTGAGGGCCATTCTAGTACAGTGAACTCACTGTCATGTTCAAGAAACTAATTTGAAATTATTCGAGCTTTGTGACATGGTGCATTATCCTGCTGGAAGTAGCCATCAGTGGATGGGTACATGGTGGTCATAAAGAGATGGACATGGTCAGAAACAATGCTCACAATGCTGACTTCTGAATATCTAAACAGAAATCGAGACTCATCAGACCAGGCAAAATTTTTCCAGTCTTCAGCTGTCCAATTTTGGTGAGCTTGTACAAATCATAGCCTCTTTTTCCTATTTGTAGTGGAGATGAGTGGTACCCGGTGGGGTCTTCTGCTGTTGTAGCCCATCCGCCTCAAGGTTGTGCATGTTGTGGCTTCACAAATGCTTTGCTGCATACCTCGGTTGTAACGAGTGGTTATTTCAGTGCTCTTCTATCAGCTTGAATCAGTCGGCCCATTCTCTTCTGACCTCTAGCATCAACAAGGCATTTTCTCCCACAGGACTGCTGCATACTGGATGTTTTTCCCTTTTCACAAAATTCTTTGTAAACACTAGAAATGGTTGTGCGTGAAAATCCCAGTAACTGAGCAGATTGTGAAATACTCAGACCGGCCCGTCTATATATATATATATATATATATATATATATATATATATATATATATATATATATATATATAATTATTATTATTATTATTTTCCACACATTATGGGTACACTACTAAAGATTTGAAACAATTTAGTAACATTTAAAAAATGTGAGATTTCAGCGTCCAACTAAAATGTCTGAGAAATAAAATGTTCTATTAACAATGTATCTAACATACATCGTTAATTGTGTTAACATTTTGAGAACATTATTAAAGACCAAATAACTCTCATTCACATTACTAGAAAGTTTGTTCATAACGAGAACCTTCCTTGTTAGCGATAATGTGCAGTCAGTCATTATAGCAAAACAGTCCCTTTTAGAGTGCTATTCCTTACTCACGGATTAAATTAATTCCTTACTTTATTAAGTACTTAAATAAATAAAATCTCTGATTATAGTAAGTTATGAAAGCTGCTTCTTCAGTTCATTGGATCCAGTGAAGTAAACACTTGTCTAACGAGTCCTCCAGAAATGAATCCAGCTCTCTATTAAAGCTGCGGTAGGGAACTTTTGACGCTCTAGCGGTTAATAAACAGAACTGCTTGCGTCTTGCGGAAGAACATTGTAGCCGGAGCTACTTCTCTCTGTTTATATCTATGAAGAATCACAAAGGTAATGGGTTACTCCGCCGTGGTACCCCCGAAGCAATCTAAAATAGTCCGAATATAAACACTTATTATAGGTGCACCCTAGTGATTCAGGACAAGCTAAAAACACGGTTTGGAAAATGGATTCATGGTGTACTCGCTTATTATGTTAATTTTTCTACATTTTGAACACAAACAAAGTTACGGACCGCAGCTCTGATTGGTTGTTTTTTACCGGGAGCGCATGACTTTCTGCAAATGGCAATAGGACCACTGGGAGGAGCCAGAGGAGCTTGATTTTTTCACAGATTATCTGCCTCATATTCTACCGTCAGGACATAAAGACAGGTTTAATAAATATGTAAAAAATATTTTTTTTTACAAAAGTTCCCTACAGCACCTTTAAGCCCAAAGTCATTATGCAGCTGTGTACATTAAATCTGTCTGTAATTTGATCCAATGGGGAGACATTAAGTACATTTTAACACACAATACAGTATATATATTATACACAGTAAATATACAGCTGGTGGAAACTATTTACAGATACAATTGTATTTCTCACTTTAAACAACAGGTGGCAGCAGCAGACAATCAGTCCTGTGCTTTAAGGTCAGCAGGTCTCACTTATCAGAGTCTGGAGAGCTGGTCTAGCTATTAGAGACCTTAATAACGTTTTTCTTGTGGCCTCAATTTCATCTCTGAAAGTAAGTCGTGACACAACAGTTTATGTATTTATTTAGTGGCTATAAAACACATTTCGCATGTTTCAGAACAGTTATCAAACAGGCTGTAAACAATCCCATCAAAGGTAGTTTGTTTTAGAGTAATTAATAACCACCATATCAAAGTTGTCCTCATGTTTACTGCATGTTTCAGGACATTTAAACAGGGCATTTCAGTTCTGGGAAAGGTAGCAATGAACTAACACTGAAGAACACTCATCTGACAAGTTTTGAGAAATAAGGGTAACGTTTTATTTTAAGGTGTCCTTGTTACAAGTTATATGTACTTACTATTATAATAACAAATAATTATATATATAAAGGATTTTATTATTTAAATGTACATGATAACTCTGAATATATATATATATATATATATATATATATATATATATATATATATATATATATATATATATATATACAAACCCACACACACACACACACACACACTGTACTTGTACCCTGTACTTTTTAGGTTGCTCATATTCATAAAACACACAATTAAAGTTAAAGTTTAACTCATTACATCTGCTTTGACAAATCCTTATCAGTTGTGGTTCAGTGTTATCACACCATGAGGAAAGAAAATACATGACCTTATAGATACAACAGAGCTGAAAAACAGAACCAGACGGTAGAATGAAACAGAAATAACTTTATTTTTAGCATACAGAATTCCTCTGTCAAATGTCATTGAAATTTACATAAATTATAAATAACAGAACAGTACTGTTACATCACATTCTTTGTAAAATATAATGAACAATAATATAAGCAATAACAGATATAGCTGTATATATATATATATATCTACTATAACTAAATGTTTATGAGCAGAACAAAATGCTGCTTGTTTATGTCTTGTCCCTGAGTGTCAAAAGGTGAATTCCATCATGAATGTTCTTTAGTACCCACTATCACAAGTTTTATCTTTTTTATTTGCCCAGTACAGGAAAGAAGGAATGAGGATGTGTCTGATGATTTCTGAGAAGCTGTTTGATGCATGTGATCAACAGAAACTAAGTATTAGCTTATACATATAAAATATTATTTGGAAAACTCATTTACAAACGTGATCACGAACCTTTAAAGTGAAATTAGAGAAAACATGAGTGAATGGACCGCTAAGATGAAATAATTTTCTACACATCAGGAGACCTCAGGCCCAGTGAACATTTGTGACAGTTTCTGGTTCTGGGAATTTAGGATGCTAATTGTAAACAGTTTTGCGAGCAAAATTCTTGCTCACTTGTTGTCTCACTTGTTACAAGACTTCAGCTGCTCATCAGTCCATGGTTGTTGTTGTCTGATTCTCCTTTTCATGATGGGCCATACATTTTCAATAGCAGACAGACTGAGAACTGGCATTGTCTTGATAAAATAACCATGGACTTTCCATTAAAGATGTCATCTTAATGTCAGTGTATATATATCTCTATACAATCCTAATATATGTCTCCACATTATTGGTACCAAGTTCACAGCAACATGAAGCTTTCTCAAGGAATGCTAGAGGGATCAAAGATCACACACATTCAACTGAGGTGTCCTACATGTACTGAGATTTCTCTGACTCCCTGAATCTTTTTAAAACCCAATTATGATACACTGACATATTATTACTAATTCACCTGCTTTTAAAACAGTTGAACTCAGATATTCTATAATTATTTTCATTTTTATCATGCCTCTCTCCCATAAAACTGGAAATATTTTAATTGTACCTTTGTACAATTACAAAGATTAAATACAGTTTACAAACCACAGATTCATGATTTTAAAAAACGTCCCAACTTTTCTGGAGTTGGGGTTGTACATGAGCACCATCCTCTTAAGGTGACAGTAGAAATTAGAAGTTTCTGTTTAAATTGAGGATTTATAGGACAAAAACACATTTGAGATAGAAAAATCAACATTTTACTCTGGGGTTATAATTCAGTTTATGTATGTTAATTGGCAGAATTGGTTTTATATGAATCAGCAGTTTCTTGTTAAATAGGATATATAATACTTACTCCATTTTCTAACTGAATATTAAAACTAAAATTCAAAGTGATATTTCTGAGTAAGGGAGGGGTGCTAAAAAAAAAATCAAAATTTTGCTTAATTTTATTCAAAATAAAACAAATAACAAATAAATGCATATACAAAATGTAAAACATCAATGTTTTCTACAGTTAATTAAAACACACACCGGAATGTGGTTATGTTGTAATAACGGCTTTTATAACTTGACATTATTTTACACAATAGAGAGAGTTCAAGAGAAGTTGAAGATTTCGAAACAACATCGATTTTTTATCAGATAAATGTCGAAAAACCCTCCCCTGTCTCTCCATCTTATTTGCACAGCGTATCAAGCCATCTTGAATTCAAAACCATAATAAAAGTTTTACATTTCACTTTAACAACAACATCCAGTGATATCAGACTAAATTAGAGAAATAACACAACACGTGTGAGATGTGCAATAAGCAGGAAGACTCAGTGCGGTAGATTTCAGTGTTTCAGTGTTTCTTCACGTCCGCACCTGCGCACAGGAGGGTTTGATACGTGACTGGAGAAGTTACAGAAACATGTAATAAATTAAATCAACCAATGACTTCCTTATTGTTTGACTGCAGAGCTATAGAACAGAATAAACAGCACTTATCCTGTGATGCAGTTTTATTGCAGCTAAAGTACACATATGGTGTTCTACAATAGGATGGACTACTTTTAATGTATACAACTGCTCACCTGATGTCCATAGGGAGGTGGAGGAGCCCTTGACTTCCCTCCAGGTTTTACTTCAGCATACTCTGTACTAGATTCACTCGTATTCCCCAGATTCACTCTCTCTCCAGCCTTCTGGAAATGGCTAATGTCTGCATAGTTCAGGTCCTACAAACAGTCATTTGTTTTTGTTAAATTAAAATCACAAATGTATTTACATGCCCCAATCCTTCTCTCTTTGTGTATATTTCATGCTAAGTAGTTAATAAAATAAAACGAAGTAAACATGTGATAAATGCATATATTTTTTACTGAAGCAAAAAAAAAGAAAGTTATCCATCACCTATGTAAAAAATGACTGGCCCCTTAAAGTTCAAATCTGGTTGCGCCACCTGCGACAACAACTGCAACAACTCTGCTATCAATCTTTCACATCACTGTGGTGGAATTTGTTTCCACTCTTCTTTGCAGAACTGCTTTAGTTCAGCCACATTAGAGGATTTTTGAGTATGAACTGACTAAGGCATTTTGGTTTAAGTCAGGACTAGGCCACTCCAAAACTTTCTTTTTTTCATTTTTCAGCCATTCAGAGGATGCTTTGGATCATTGTATTGCTTTTTAATCCAGTTGCACTTGAGCTTCAGGATTTTCTGTTAGAGAGCAGAATCCATGTTTCCCTCTTGTTCTTCACACCAGCACACTGCCACCACAACACTTGACCATAGGTCTGATGTGCTTTTTATGTAATTCAGTGTTTGGGTTGCACCAGATGTAACAGGACACTTGTCTTCCAAATAGTTCCACTTTTGACCCATAACTTAACAAAACATTCTTTCAAATGGTTTGAGGATCATCAATGTGTGTTTCAGCGAGCGAAAAATAATTGTGTATTTAAGTGTTGATTTACTTGAACAGGTCTTGCAGTAATCAGGCCCAGTTGCATCTAGAACCGAATTATGAATGCAGCTTCATAGATTTGGTAATTCAATTTTTTTTTAACTGTCTTTTGTGTTTATCAAGGTTGCCTTTGTTTTATATAACACTTTGTTTTCATTTTTGAAACAATTTTTTTTCTAAGACATATGCAAAAGCAGAAGAAATGGGGGTAAACCCTTTTTTACAGCACTGTAAACAACAAAAATGAAATCCCATTATTAAACTGTTTAATAAATCATAATGATTTAATATTTGTCAATATCCATAGCTCATCCTCATAGCAAGTAATTGTGCAGTAATATGTGAAAGATTAAAGTCCATTTAAGCTGACTGTAAAAATATACTCATCCCTAATTCAATAAGCCATAAACTATTTTATTAGTGCACATTTCCAGTAAGGGTTTGTCATTTAATTTGACATCAGATTTACAGTTTTAAATCAAGTATCCATTTAATAAAAAGTAAGGCTGTGATGAGAAAACAAGAAATGAAAGTCACTCACAGGCTCCTGTCTGCTTTGTGCTGCTGTTTAAAGAAAGGAACACTCAATGAGTTTAATACTAAGAGAAGTACTGTATATACTGAATCATCTGTAATCTATTATGGCATGTTCATTTTCATGGTTGGTTTTGTGAAGTAAGTTGTGTTGTTTCAGTCACATACTCATGTAGGAATTATGAATAAACAACAAACATACCTCCTCTTGCCGGTTCATGTTGTCCAAGGTTAATTTTTGGTCTGTAGTGTAAAGAAAAAGACATTTTGTTAAAACTTTCTTTAATACATTTTTTTTTTTCTCACAAAAAGACAGCTTATCTTTTTGTTATTACATACTGACATATTTTCAGAGAAGGTCACTGTAATTGTAGTACATAATTCAAAAACTCAATTTTACTCACATTTTCTTAGTTTTTGTTAAATAGACAGTCAGACCACAAATGCCTGCAACTGCCACTAAAACCCCAATGACAATCCCAGCTATCGCCCCTGATGACAGCCCTCCTCCTTCTCCTCCTTCTCCTCCTTCTATGACAAAAGGCACAAAAAAGCATATGTACAGCATATAATACATAGTTAATTAAATTTTAACATGTATCAAAGATGTTATGAAAACACTAAAATAAAATTAAAAAGCAGACATAATGAAGTTATAAAATAAATGGTCATTATATATACACACAGTTATATATACACACAATATATATATATATATATATATATATATATATATATATATATATATATATAGTACAGACCAAAAGTTTGGAAACATTACTATTTTTAATGTTTTTGAAAGAAGTTTCTTCTGCTCATCAAGCCTGCATTTATTTGATAAAAAATACAGAAAAAACTGAAATATTGTGAAATATTATTACAACTTAAAATAATAGTTTTCTATTTGAATATACTTAAAAAATATATATATATATTTATTTATTCCTGTGATGCAAAGCTGAATTTTCTGCATCATTGCTCCAGCCTTCAGTGTCACATGTAACATCCAGTCTGTCACATGATCATTTAGAAATCATTCTAATATTCTGAATTTTTTTTTGAGTGTTGGAAACAGTTCTGCTGTCTAATATATTGGATGAATAAAAGGTTAAAAAGAACTGCATTTATTAAAAAAATAAAATAAAATAAAAAACAATTTCTAATAATACATATTCTAATAATATACTGTATTTTCTTTACTATCACTTTTTATCAATTTAACACATCCTTGCAGAATAAAAGTATTGATTTTATTTAAAAAAAAAAGAAAAAAAAATGACTGAACCCAAATTACTAACCAGAAGTGTATATTATTACAAAAGATTTATATTTTAAAGCTTCTTCTTTTTTTCTTTCTTTTTTTTTACTTTTTATTCATCAAAGTATCCTAAAAAGTATCACATGTTCTGAAAAAATATTAAGCAGCAGAACTGTTTCCAACTTTGATAATGAATCATCTTATTAGAATGATTTCTAAAGCATCATGTGATAATGATCCTAAAAATTCGGTTGCATCACAGAAATAAATGATAATATAAAGTATAATAAATTTAAAAACAATTATTTTAAATTGTAATAATATATCACAATATTTCATTTTTTTTCTGTACTTTTGATCAAATAAATGCAGGCTTATGAGCAGAAGAAACTTCTTTCAAAAACATTAAAAATAGTAATGTTTCCAAACTTTTTGTCTGTAGTATATATATATATATATATATATATATATATATATATATATATATATATATATATATATATATATGTGTGTGTGTGTGTGTGTGTGTGTGTGTATATATATATATATATATATATAAATCTAATTAATGTATTTTATCTATGCTGCAACAGACGTATGTAATAAATAAATGCCATAAAAGTACCTATACTACACAAGCGTTAGTATCCAACTGTAATGGTTATAAAATGTTTACAACACGGGTTAGTTTAAACTATTCTCACCTTTAACTAGTAAAGCATGTTTGTGTGAGGCGCTTCTCTTTGTGACATTATTGGAGGCTGTGCAGATGTAATCTCCACTGTGTGTGAAGTCAGTCTCGTTTATGGTGAATGTGTCTGTGGTCACATTGGTGTCTGTTTCATTAAACTTCCAGCTGAATGAAGCAGAAGGTTCAGATTTTGCAGAACAAGAGAGCGACACACGAACCCCTAAATCCACCACATCCTCACCCTTAACAGAAACATCTTCTGGTCCATCTAGAACACAAACAAGAGACTCAATGACAAACTAATCACTGAAGAATGACTGTATTTCATCAGGTTTGAGCTCAAATCATCTTGATGTCTGAATGTTGAACACTCACAGTTGATGATCAGACGCACAGGTTTTGCCGTCTGAGAGCTAGCAGGGTTTCTATATGTACATTGATATTCTCCACTGTCTGATCTCTGCACTGGACTGATGGACACTGATCTGTGATCAGATGAGAAGATGATGCTGTTGCTAGGAGACAGAGGACGGTTATCTTTCATCCACTGCACAGAGGTGATGATGCCAGTTCCCTCAGAGCTGAAGTTAGCAGATGATTCTCCCTCTATTAATGATTCTTCTGGACCAATAACTCTGACATTAGTTATATTTTCTGTGTGAATGAGAGAGAAATAACAAAAACACAAAATCTTAAATTAGTCTTTCATATGAAGTGAGAACTGAGTGTAATTCTACGGAGTCCTGCACATGACATGCAAGGAAGAAAAAAATGTAGGCACGATTTAACAATTTGTTCTTAAGTAAATTGTCTGCTCAATATGATAATATATGCCCTCTTTCTAGGTAAATCATGTGCACTTAATAATAATTAGTTAATAATTAGGCTTCCTGTCCACGTACACATCCTCATAAACATGTTGCTGCTATGTTATGTTATGTTATGTTATGTCATGTTATGTTATGGACAGGACCATAAAGGAAGCAGCTCTTTCATAAAGAAGGCGGATATGATAAGTAGCCAACTGAAGATTAATAAAGCAGTTAGGGGGTGATGATTAAAATGTGCACACAATTTACCTACCCTGTTGATGGCTACTGGTTGAGCTGGTCCTAAGCAACTAGCTCCTGCTCAGGACCAGCTTAGGACCAGCACATGAACAGCTTAAATCAAATCATGACCAGCTAAGGACCAGCTCAAGCCAGCAGCCATGCTTCAGAACATACCCAACCAGCATATGCTGTCTTCTGCAACAGGGTAGAATGAGGGCACAAATTATTATCACAAGTTCAACATTTACTGAAAATGAGGAAACTAATTAATGGAGAAAATTTATGATAGAAAATTACATGATCAATAAAAAAAAGTGACTGTGCTCAATTATTTGGCACGATCTGGTTGTTGGTTGGATTGTGAGCAGTGTATGTTTAATTTCTCAGAAACGTTTTTACTTGTTTAAGGAGAATAACAGCTTGTCACTTAACAGAATCGACCGCCTATCAGCTAATGTTCAGTCTTTTTCCATTTTTGGAGTTTATAATGTGGAAAAAACGGCTTTCTAATTAAATGAGGTCAAGGTTATATCGTGATAAGTTTTCAAGGCACAGTTGATTCAAGCTGATTGTTATACTTTCTCCAACAGTAGAGCCAAGGAGGTTGATATCTCTATAAAAACATGTTATCTCTAAAAAAAAACATATCTGGTTGAAGCTAAGTGAATATTTTGTGTTTCCTGGGTGCACCAATAATCTTTTAGCTAAATAACCTAGACAAAATCAACAACTGATAATTTCAGAATAACAAAACAACATTAGCATGTACATACATAAATTATAATAATAAAAATAACTATTATTATTTGTATATCTTTATTTTCTAATCAGTAATCTCATCATACAACTTTTATAATAACATTTTCACATATTTATGATTCTTGTTTAATTTTATTAACATTATAAATGAACAAAAATATGCTGTTACTTTTTAAATCATTTTTCACATATTTATTAAACACCCATTTGTCATCTATTCATCTTACAATATATAGTTTCAAATACTAAACCAAGTTTGCGCAACACACTCACCGAACACTAGTGAAGTTTCTCCTGTAAGTTGTTCTCCATCACTAGTTAATACAGTTAGTCTGTATATCCCAGAATCCTCCAGTCTCAGGTTCCAGAGCTCCAGAGCGAAAGTGTTTCTGTCAAAACTGACTCTGTCTCTGTATGCTGAGACTATTATAGGTGAATCAGGCGGTCCTGTCAATATCAGAGTTGATCCAAAGCTCCACTGAACTGTAATAAATGATGTGTTGGGCGGGATAACAGGAGCAAACACCACACTTCCTCCTACTGCTCCATTAGTCGGACCAGAAATCTGCAGATCTTCACTTAGAAACAGACCTATTCAAAACATCATCATCATCATCATCATCACCATCATCATCATCATCATCAACAACAACAATAATAATAATAAACTGCTAAAAGGCAGTTTTATATAACTAGCTTTTTTAGTTTAAAAAGTGCATATACAATACACAAAATCATTTTTGCATAGATATTATATACTGAGAAGAGAACCTGCGAGTCACAACTATCTTCCTCTATTTTGTCATGAATGACAGTGCAGAGTAGGGCCGTAGCTGGGGTTTGCAGGGCCCCGGTGCAGGTTGTACCAGTGGGCCCTGCTTGAAATAGTTTAATTTTATGTTCGATCTATTTATTTATTTGTGCTATTTACACATTGTTTAAGTTTTTCAAGTTTGTAGGTGTCCAGGTACAGAAACCAAATAATTAAATGTAAAATAGCACTGCATAGTATTCAGTGTAAATATACAGTCAAACCAAAATTTATTCAGACACCTTCAACATTTCACACATTATCACAGTTTATTTGCTATTGTTTGGAATTTTTTTTCTAAAATTTGTCAAGAACTCATAGATAGAAAGGTACGTAATGGATTACAATCAAACACAACTTCAGAAAACTGTTAGTTTGACAATATTTACACAACTATCAATATTTTGTCGACCAATTATCAAGCAATGTTTCATTTTGTTCAGTCTGTGGTGTAAAAAGGTTGCATTAGTTATTCAGGAAAAAAACATGTAAGCAAAACATGGTCAGGTCAAAGTGTCTGAATAATGTTTGGTTAAAAAAATAAATTATATATATATTTATTCATAGTAATTTCACTAGTAGTCCACTGTATGAATCATTTTTGGGTATAATATGTCACAGTTCGCTTTATTTTTCTATAGTAACATAAATTAATTATACTGTCCTGCACCTACTAAAAATATATCCAAATTTAATACCTGGTGTCTGAATAATTGTTGGTTTAACTGTGCATTAATTTTTGTTAAAACTACAAAGGTATTTCCATCAAGAGCAGTGAGTGATTTTTTTTCTTTCATTATCTTGGATTAACATTACAGCAGCTAGTAGCTAAATTAGGTGCAGTCACTTTAAGAGATGATGAATGCATCCAGTATAATACACATCCCATTTTGATCACTTCAGACATAACCAACAGTTTTTTCAAACATACTTTCCAAGACGGATGTTTTGACATATTTTGTATGTATTTGCCGGCAGTGTTGAGAAGGTTACTTTGGAAATGTAATCGGGTACAGATTACAGGTTTCCCTATTTAAAATGTAATAGTGTAACTTTTTCATTTAATTTATTAAAGTATTTAAAGTGTTTATTTTCAATTGTGAATATTTTCAAACATTTAACACCATGCAGGGTTAACCTTACAGTAGTGCTCCACACTGTCAGACTTTCAAAATCCTTCATCACTTGAATTTAGATCAAATTTGAACACATCCACCACAAAATCAGACTTTAGTATTGCCTTTTACTTTGAGATTGACCTGAAGTTTAATGCAGATTTAAAATCATAAGAAATTGTTTACTGATACTGTTTTTGAAACCAAATATTTGCATAACAACAGGAAACTATCTGCATCTAAAAAACAAAAGTTAATAAAAAAAAATAATAATAAATAAAAGCATATAGTTCTGCTCAAATATTGTTAACTAGCATATGTCCAATTTTGTGTACTAAACTCTAGAAACATTGGTGTCTTTTTGAGACATTTGTGTCTCTTTTTATATGATATGACAATAGTTTTGTCAGAATAAGTAAAATGCTCATGAAGTGATTCAGAGCAGAGATTATGTTTATGTGTTCATGTACTCATATATTAAAGGCGGCAGAGGATGAAAACACTGCGAGCTTCAGTAGGCCTATGTGTAGTAAATGAAATTGCATGTTTGTGTCATTAATTTCCACGAGGGGTGGACTGTGAATGAAAAAAATTTCAGACAGGGAAATCTCAAACTCATACAAGCAAATTCTGAAACATGGACAACACTATTTTTTTGTATGGACCTGACTAGGGGTGTCCCCGACTAATGATTTTCATAGTGAATTGGAATTTTCTATTCTTGCAGATATTCGACTGATAGTCAAATCTTTTTTTTCGGGGCGGGGCAAAATACATTAACAAGAGTCAAGTCAGACATTCCACTAATTGATGTTAACACACAGGGGAAATGTGTAATGAGCACCTTGCAGATATAAACGGGGTAAATAATGTTTTATGTTTTGATGAACAGATAGCTAACACTAACGTCGGCGAAACCATAACAATTAACAATATTTTTTTTTATTTTTTTTTATTTTTTTTACAATAGTGCTATCATGTTAATGTTAGCCAAAAACATTAGCAGTTAATGTTCTGCATTTCTGTTTTGAGCTGCACGCGCTGAAGATGACCAGGGGTGCATTTCCCAAAATCATCGTTAGCCAACTATGGCCGCACGTTCCATCATTACCAACGTAGTTCAACTGTGTTTCCTGAAACCATATTTCAACGAACATTCACAAACTGCATCGCAAACTTGTGCCGTTGAAACGACAGCTCTCCACCTCTGGGTGGAGGGAAAAGGGTGTATTGATTTGTTTGGGTAGGTGATTTGGCAAAAATTTCAATTTTTATTTTATTTTATTTTTTATATAAATATCATGATTTTAATCATTATTGTTTGCCATGTTGGTTTTTCTATTTTGCACGCTGTTTGAGCATCACAGCCAAACTAAAACCCCTCTAATAATGAGAAAGCTTGTTACATTAAGGTAAAAAAATATGAAAAAGTATGGATATTTAGGCCAGTGTGGGAGAAGATAAAAATCTTTGTCATTATTTTATCTTTGTTATTAAAAAAAATAGAACTAAGATACACATTACAAAAACACATAATACACAAATAAACAGTGTTTTATTTTCAGGTACAATAGCATTTAGCAGGAGCATTCAAAAAATGTAATGAACAAATAAAAATAAAACAATATAGCAACTGTTTTAAAAAAAAAGTGTTTGGTGTTTTATAAACATTAAAGGAATAAGTAACCACAAATAATAAAATATGTTAGTGTTTTGTTTTTATATACCTTCATGTACTCACTCAAAAGGTGTTTTAAACCTGATTGAGTTTTCTTCTTTTGCTAAACAGAAACTGGAAAACCAAACAGTTGCTGGTTCACAGTGACTTTCCAGAGTATTTCCCTCTACTATTAAAGTCAATTTGGAGAAGCAACTGTTATCTTGATTCTTCAAAATATCTTCTTGTGTGTGCAGCACAAGAATAAAAATAATATACTGTTTGGGACAACATGTGAGTGAATAAACAATGAAAGAAATTATATTTAGAGTGCACTATCCCTTTAATTACAGTGGCAGCATGTTCATTGTCTCTTTAAAACCTGCACGCATCTAAGTAATCAGGCACAGTTCGAAGGGTTTTTCGTTTTGTGCGCCCGCTTTGAGTGTTGTATTATTTACAAATTACAATTGTAGCTACTGTATAGACAGTCGCCTATGGCTATGATTTTACAAATATAGTTGTCTGATTGATTTTATAGTCTCAAGCATTCAGAAATGACAACAGCAATTATCAGACATTTTAGCACCCTTTTCAGGCATTTGTAACCTATGTAATGTACATAAATAGTTTATTTTGTATTACATTATTAACTTTAAAAGTGTTATTTAATTACTATTAATTAACCAATCATTATTGCCTCGTTGTTTTTATATGATGCATTTTATGTCATTTTAAAATGTTGTTAGATAGCACACGTAGGTCTGGAAGATGTCTGTTAAAGATCTCTTGATCTGAAAAGCATCTGCTGTCTACGTCTGACAGACAGTACCGTCGCTCCCTACACGCAGAGTACGCAGTCTGCGTAGGGCACCAACTCTCAGGGGGCCACCATCCAAAAAAAAAAGAAAAACTTGCGCAATTCCCCCATCAACGCTCGCGATAACTCAAACCAAATTTATGCGGCTGAATGTTCATATTTGATGAATGGACATCTATGCCCGGTTAAAAACATCAGTAATCCGGTGCACAAAAAAAATATATAAGTGACCGTCTCTAAAGTTACATGGGATAGTGTTCCTGTAGCTCAATTGGTAGAGCATTGCACTATCAAGCACAAGGTTGGGGGTTTGATTCCCTGGGAACACATGATAGGTAAAAATTGATATCCTAAATGCACTATAAGTTGCTTTGGATAAAAGCGTCTGCTAAATGCATAAATTTAATAAAAATGTGTATTTAGTATTGGTATACACTTTTCTAACGTCAGCAGCATTTGAGAAGAATGACTTACAGTCATACAAACAGCTTAATGCACACCTTTAATTTTTTTTATATTTATTAAAATAAAAATAAACTGTTAATCATATGTAAATTATGCTACTTTTTCAAAACCGAATGGTCTCAAATGCAAATGTGAAGCTCAGTAGTATTTGAGAGGACTTGCAGTCATAAAAACAACTGTATTTTGTTAATTTAGGTCTCAACTACAACGCACACCTGATAAATTTTTTATATTTATTAGAATAAATTGTAACTAATTGTAACTCTGACTTTCCAGGTTCCCTTACAAAAATTATCAATGGTTTTACAAATAACACCAAAAATCATAATTCTTGTATCCATGGTAACTGCAAATCAACCAGGGTTTTGTTTCTTCAAATAATAATTTATAAACAAGTATTAAAATACTGTAATATTGTTTCGTTGTTGTTGTTGCTATAAGAACTGACCTAAGCCATCAATAGCCTTTAAAATGACTTAAAATGCATTATATAAAAAACAATGGGGCAATAATAAATGGTTAATAACAATGTTAAAGTACATAATGTAGGCTAATAGAATATTAACATAACATGTTATTACAAATGCCTGCAAATGAAGATAAAGGCCTGGTTATTGCTGCTGTTACACTAACAGGACAATCAAATCCTTGTTTAGGCTATTGGCCAAACATTTAATTTAAATATTAACTTAATATTTTATTTTTGGCCATTTTTGGTTTGCTATAGATGACACAACTTTTATAATTTCTTCTTCTTCTTCTTCTTCAAAAAAGTGGACATAACAACCCTTTCAAACACAAACTATGGTTAGTAAAACTACTTAATTTTCTTTTTCAAGATTTCTGAATGCTTGAGACTAAATTAGAGTCATAATAAAGTTATAGACATAGGTAAATGTCGAGAGCTACATTTGAAATTTGTACATTAAAGTTATTTTATTAAAGTTCTATTCTCACCCCTATAGTAGGGGGGCACAACAATACAATCCTGCTTAGGGCACCCATTTGGTCAGTAGCGGCCCTGCTGCCAGGCGTCTTTCAGATGTCAGTTTTATATACATTCAAAATCATAAACATCATATAGACATATAATAGACATCTATTTGACATCTAAAAGGAAACGTCCTATAGATGTATTACAGATGAGCAAACACTCTAAAAAATACATCTTGCAGATGTAAATGAACACGTCAAGTAGACGTCTCAGAGATGTGCGTGTGCTATCAGGGTGTAGTCTGTTTTTATTACCAAAAAAAATATTATCTGAATACTTAGTTAATTATTATTTGAAGCTACTTGAAGTATCAAAGCCATGGTGAATTTGTAGTTACCATTGTTACAAGAACCATGTTTATTGTTGTTGTTGTTGTTTTTCGTAGGAAATTTTCAGAAGGGAACATTGAAACTAGAATGCGGGGGTGATATTATCACCGACATTAAAACACATTATCAACTTAATATTTAAATTTTTAGGGGTTCGAGCATGCAGTGATGAAACCCTATTGTAATTGTTAGGATTCGTATTATTATTATTATTGTTGTTGTTATTATTATTCCGCCCTAGAACAGAATGTGCAGCCCAAACTGTAAGGCCTAGAAAGCTGAAATTTGGACATATCGCAG
Source organism: Carassius gibelio (assembly GCF_023724105.1). Classification (NCBI taxonomy): domain Eukaryota; kingdom Metazoa; phylum Chordata; class Actinopteri; order Cypriniformes; family Cyprinidae; genus Carassius; species Carassius gibelio. The sequence goes on along the minus strand of NC_068386.1, from coordinate 15,838,107 downwards.
AGCTCAATTTGGGGAGAACTTATCAAAGTCTCAGCCCAATCGGCCAAATGGGGGCACTACACCACAAAAAATACAATTTTAGACATTTTTAGCCGTAAGTCGTAAACCAAAAGCATGACATCATTGCAATCCTTGGGTTATCCCGAACAAAAGTGTACACTGCCTTTTTTTGCTCTATGATGCATGGTCTTCTCGCAAAATTGAGTTATATCTGAAACCTACTTTTGCAAACTATTCCTAGGTTTTTCAACCGATCAGAACCAAACCACTGCAGAAATATTCTCTGGACACTCAATATCAATAAATTTCCAATAATTTAGATTCTTACACGAAACAGTACGCCAAAAAGCTATATGCAAACGCTAGCCAAATGTTATTTTAGCTATAACTCTTGAACTGTATGATATATCTTCATCAAACTGGGTACACATGTATATAAGCTCAATCTTTGGTCAAATACTTGCCACTTGGGGGCGCTTTAAGACTGAAAAAAAAACACATAAATTACTATAACTCGACAACCGTTAGTCTGATCGACTTGAAAATTGGTATGCAGTGTCTTTGTCTGAAGTGGCACAAGCAGGGTGTGATTTGCCGGGGGGATGTGTGGGAATTCCCCCTTTCTGGTCAATGTATCCCTGCCTCTGCTTAATTATTTTTTAATTATTTATAAATTCAAAAGTGATCACGGTGCTATCTGATTTGTTACACCTCATGACTCATAGCCTATCAACACTTACGAGATGGTTGAAGCCGGTCCGCTGGGCAGTGGAGTTGCCAACTTGGCGACTTTGTCGCTAGATTTGGCACCTTTTTTCCAAAAAAACGACTAGTGACAAATCTAGCGACTTTTTGGGCAATCATTATTGAGTCTCTGAGACTCTCTGGTGCCGTGTATGAGCGTGAGGTCTCTCTTTCCCAAGTGGGTATAACTGCAGACCGGAGATCTCCAAAATGGGGCGTGAACTCCTTCTCCTTTTTCCCAGACCGAGCCTCTCTCTCTGCATCTGCTGTGTTCAGCGAGCGCAGAGAGGAGCAGCACTTTCAGTTAAACAAAAAAATATATTCTGGTGCTTCTAACTCTATTTTACAAGCAAGTATAGCTGAGATCAGTCACAGCACAACCACTGACTTTATTGTATGTGTATTTAATTTCATTAGTGCAGATTAATGTTTGAGAGCTGGTTATGTAGTCTTAATGGACTGCGTTTCAGTCAGTATAATATTCATTCCGTTGTCTGACAACAGAAACATTAAAATTAGATTAAAATTAAACATTAAAATTAATAGAATTAAATTAAATGGCTAACTTAAATTGCAGTATGTGAGCATAGGGAGGCAATACAATATGACGCACTTACTAAATATGCTAATTAGCGCATGACATCCTCTAGTTCATGTTCTCATGATTTATCAGAATCAGAATCAGAATCAGAATGAGCTTTATTGCCAGGTATGTTCACAAATACTAGGAATTTGTTTTTGTGAAAGAAGCTCCGCAGTGCAACATAATGACAGCGACAGAATAAAAAAAACACGCATGCAAAGATGCAAAGTTTTATGGGGATCGGACTGTATGTGGCGCTATAACTGTTCATAAGACTTCAATAAAACAATATTTCTATTCTAAATGGCTTCAAACAGCCAACTAAAAAAACATATATTCACACACACATTAAAATTGCATTCTTTCTAAACAAACATGCACATTTTTAGGGAGAATTGGCAAAAAAACCCCCACTATACTAGTGATAAAGCTTAAAAACACAGTGTTGTATGAGAAATTGCATTCATAACCACTAGATGGCAGTAGAAGACCACTAATGGGCTCATTAAATGAACAAAAATCTGTACTTTTCATTTGTTTGCTTGTACACATTTTAACATCACTAAAATAACATATAAAATAGCATTGACTCAAAGTTTAGCATTTTGTTCAAATATTAGTTTTTACAATTATGCCAGATTATGATTACAATGAAACCTGCCAATGACATACAAACTTAAAAAGAGAAGACTATCTCTTTATGTGTGTGAGTGTGTGTGTGGAAGCATGCTTAATGATTATTAATATAATAGTTGAACCATTTCATTTCTGTGTGTGTGTGTTTGTGTGTGTGAGCCCATTCTCCACTTTAGATGTGTTCTACTGTCAGCCATACATCCAGGTTGGCCTAGACCTTAAAACCATAATATATTTTAAGCCCTGATAAATGCTTGAACCCCAGTAATCACTGCTTGTAGCTATATTTTATAATTATGATTATATGTTCATGTTTACATGTTTATTTAAGTATAGGTATATGTTTTTTTTTTTTTGAGCAACTGGAATGGTGCCCCTTGGGAGATGCCCTATGCAAACTGCGTACTCTGCGTGTAGGGAGCGACGGTGCTGCATGTGTCGCAGTCAGTCTATGGTCGCAGTATATATACCGCAGCACCAGAACTGCAGAATGTATGCTACAGCACATTACAACGATATTTCTTCAAAATCAGATAGTTGGAGACATTTTTATCGTCCACGATCAAGAAATTTAATATTGCACACCTCTTCGCAAAAGAAATCGCAGACCGAGAGCAGAGCCAGGACTGCGAGGGCACTTTAGCATCGGATCTCAAAGGGACCCCCGGGCTCAAGCCCCACCCCCTTGTGCACGCCACTGGCAGTGTGGCCCTCGCAATAATTCTCCCTTCGAAGTGCCCTCTGAAAGCATTAATCATGCTGATTGGAACACAGCCATCGTTTTGTTTGTGCGAAGAAACGGTGAGTTTGTCAAGTGAGATATCTTTGTAAAAACATTCCAAAAGACATATTTCTCAAAGAACAATATTGTTAAAACAGTGTTAGAGGTTTTCACTTATATTAAATGTTAACACTCAAATCACAGTATTTTATAGTAAATTAATGTATCCAAATAAAGTAACAAAAAAAAATATTAATAAGTGAGGGATTTTGTTGTTTTTACAGAATTAGAATATAGAATTATCTCTACAAATGTGTATATATAAAGAGAGAAAGAGAGAGAGAGAGAGAGAGAGAGAGAGAGAGAGACAGTATATACACTGTTTGCAAAAATATTTTTTTATGTTTTTAAGTGTTCATTTAATGCATATTGGCAAATAAACAAATTATTTAACAGAAAATATGTCAGATTAAACAAGTGGTTTAAACTGCAATGGTGTCAGGAGGTATGTCTCCCAGCAGCCAGCTATCACCAAAGCCATGCACCCTCTTCAGACTTCAGATGTGAAGCCTGATGTTAGAGGCCCAGGCAGGAGGGGGCCTGATGTTGAAGGGCCATACTGGAGAGGGCCTGATGTTAAAGGGCCAGAATGGAGAGGGCCTGATGTTGGAGGCCTGAACTTTTAAGGGAAAGGCCTGGTTGATGCACATGCCATGCCTGTTGGCAAGAATATTCTCATGGCAACAGGCCCCAGGCCCAGGGTGGCCAAAACTTTCTCTTCCTCTGTAGGGAGAGGAGGAACTGAACTGATACCCCATCAGTCTCGTTTGCTTCCCTATTACGTGCAGCAACCTTCCGATTATTTTTTCACACTTGTGAAGTTCCTCACTTATTCTGTGCTTTGTTCATATCCATAGCCAGCATCATTTATTTTTTGAGTGATTTCTGCCCAGATTAAATTTTTGTTCATTTTTGTAATGCTATTTTTCAGCTTTGAAAATTGGGGTTTTCGTGTAATTTTCATTAGCACATGGCAGGAAATGGCAAGGAGACTTAAATAGGAAAGATTTAGCAAAATAACAAACAGGTGTCCACAACAGTACATCACAATTTTTTCAAAACCCATCTTTATTAAATTGTGGTTAAGTACCCTATCAGTATTAAATAAGAAATAGTATTTATGTGAAATTGTGAAATTATTGACATTAAGATCAGAAAAGAGCAAATTTTTTACTCCATGTGTGTATATAATGTATTGCAGAACAAATGAATGATTCGTTATTACTGGACTCCTACATAATTTCAATTCAGAAGCGTAATTCGAGTCGAAGAAAACATAAAATAGAACCAAATTACTGGAGGTGGATGTATGTGCTCATGGCTCCAGTCAGCCATTAGATAGAAGAAGAAGAAGAACGACAGCTCAAACCAACATAGTTTGAACGATGGATCTGTGACACAGGTACTGTACTATGGTTTCGGGAAACAGTCATGACTAGCTAGTTCGTTTCCATAACAATGCATCGTACTAAGGTGGTTAATCAGCGAGTTACGTCGTTATAAGGGAAACGCGCCCCTGATCGTCTTTTTAGGCTGGCCTCAGCCATCCGTGTGCCCCTATAATCATCACCACCTTTCACCCCACTAGCACGGCCCTGGTATACTTCAAACGAAGTTTGTTTTCGTTCTTCGTTCGTTTGTTACATAATAACAGTTTATAAGTGTTTCTTTATTTTCCCTAAATGTCCCTCAAATAATAGCTGATTTGTCTCATTATATAAGAATAAAGAAAACTGGGATGAAAAATCTACTTAAACCAGAATTGTAATTGTATTATGGTAAAATAAATGTTCAGTGATATCTTTAAAATATTATTGAATTTTGGCACAGATTTGTTTCTGCATAATGTTGATACTGTTACCAGTGGCGTAGCCACGGGTGTGCCAGGGTGTGCCACCCACAGTGGCAGCTGGCACACCTAAAAATAGATGCAGAATTATTTTTTATAGTCTCAATAAAAAATGTTTACTAAACTTGGGCTGTTGTTGTTTACTTAGAATATATATATATATATATATATATATATATATATATATATATATATATATATATATATATATATTTATATTTTTTAATCAACCCTTTCACGCGTAAATTACTAATATTTTAACTAGTTTCCATGGCGACGCGTTATGATTGTCACGTGACACACCGCAGCCACTAACAGATGTATCGATATTCGTTTTATTTAGTTTTTCATTTTTTATTAAAATATATACACAAACTTGCTTACCATGTCAACTATCTGATATTGCAATTCTTCGTTTAAAAACCTGGTGTAACCCAAATTTTGTCTTCTGTCATGTGTACATTTGCTACATGCTTAAAAGTACAGGACAGTCTGTTCTGATGGCCTCAGCTGAACTTTAGACTTTAGAAGACTTCTGTATTAATATAGAAATAGAAAAAAACAAAAAGATGTAGATTTCCATCTAGTCTCACAGATCGTTTATGTTTTGCGCTTATGACGCTGTTTGTCTGAGTTTTGGCTTCACACGTCTGTTTTTGAGTTATTTTGATCCTTGTGGGTTTTTGATAAGGGAGGCAATACAGCCAATCTCCTGAGGTCTTTGCAATCCTGTATTTAGCTGAGCAACACCCAAAGGCAACAGCTATCTGTTGATCTTCTAAAATGTGGAAGTGAAACTGGACTGCAAGGCTCATCTGGTATCTTTATATGGACCAGAGACCAGAGACCAATGTCTTTCTATCTATTTGAGACATGACTTCATTTCTGGATCACGAGACTCTTTGCTTGAAGAGACTACTTAAGGAGGTGCAAACCCCTCCTTCCTGGCGCTCAGACTGAGTTCAGCCTAGACCCTTCTAGCTGGACTTAGCCTTCTCTCACCTTCTTCTTTATCTTTGATTCCGGGCTCACTTGAATACTTCAAACTTCTCTCAGGTTTTATTCATCTCAGATATTATTATTATTATATTACTTGTTATTATATGAATATTATTATAACTTTTGACTTTTGATATACAAGTATTGTTGTATACTTTGTATTATTATTTGTAACATCTCGATTACTTTTGAATATTATAATGCATTTTGTATTACTCTTAATTGGGCAACATCCATCATATATGGATTGCTTTTAAAACTATATTAATATTGGGATTTGTATTTTCTATATTTGAAGCTGATTTTAATACTTACTAATCTGTTTGTAAGTTATGAGTTGTATTCTCATTTCATTTATTCTTTGAATAAATTTGCATATTAAATTACCACCCCCCACCGTCTGACATGGATCGAGAGTAAATTTTTTGCATCAAAACCTTTATAAATTATCTTGATCTACAACGAGATGAGCGCTGCAGTTCAGAGTCCTGTCAGCCGGATTTAACGTAACGTTACAGCACTTGAATTCCCCAGTTTCTCCCGAAATACATGAAAGTAAGTGGATGTTGACCTGGACGAAGAATAGAGTAAACTTTATTGTTCTGCTATGTGTGTCTGAAATATGAATAAAACACGTCGTCAAATCACATTTGATTAGATAGTTTTTGCTGCTTCCATAGACATCAGTGTGTATTTTACAAACTACCAATGTGTTGTTTTACTAGTGATTATGTATATTAAATTGTATGAAACCTAAAATAAACATTATGTGGTTGAAAACACTGCATATTAATTGTAATATATGACAAGCACTGAGCGCGTCCGTCTCTGGCTCAGCGCGAGCCAACGCTGTTTGAATCTGGCAGTTCTGTGACGCCACTGAACATTCTAAATCATACTCTCAGGGGCACAGAAATAAGAATCCAATATATGGTGAAATAATGCTAAAAATTTTAAAATGTAATTTACATTTTAAATTATTTTTGTTAAAATATATCTGCCGACATTTGGACTGCCAACCAATCAGCAAACAGCAGCTGACTGTGACCCCAGCAGTCTATGATATAAACAGATAGCAGATTGCACATTGCTAGCTAGCAATATGTCGCAGAGCTCCTTTCTTAATTTTTTTTTAGCAAAAAAACTTGGCTTGATGGACAGCCTGACACAAGGCCTTAACGTTAAAACTGATGAGGATGTGTCTCCCTCCCCGGGCCCAACATCAACAGACAGTGTTGCCAGATTGGAAATGCCCAAGTATCGTACCAGAAGTTCAAAATTATCGTATTTGGAAGAAAATTATTACACTTAACAATTAACTACATTTTGACACGACCTGCAATTACTACCACTAGGAGTATGGTTGGACAGAAGCAGTGCGACAAAAATACTATACCATTATTTTGCACAGTAATCTGACAATAAATGTGGCAAACCCAGATTTTCATTTGCACACCCAGAGTCTCTTTTCTGGCTACGCTACTGATTGTTACTAATAAATATTCAAACCACTTGTGTTACAACTAATTGCGGTAGCCTACTTTGTGCCCCATGCTCCCCCTATACGACGGCAGGAGCGCGAGATGCGCGCATCAAAAATTATGCGAATATTTAGAAAGTATAATTTCTAAAAAATGAGTGAAAAAAATTATATAATTCTCAGGGGCATAAGGCAGGAAGCGATGCAAAGAAGAGGAGCAGATAAAATATCAAAGAGGTAAAATTCACAAGTTAATAATGTGTATTAGCCCGTGATGTTTATTTTGAAATAGCCTTTTTAGAACATCTTAACTGACAACACTGACACCACGGAATATATCTGCTTGAGTTAACTGCTTATTTAATTTAATTTTATTTTATTTTGACTAAATGTAAGCTTCTGTTAGGTTGTTTTAATATCAAATCTATAATCTATAATCTGCCAAGTGCACCAACAAAGTGATGGATGCTATTTACACTAGGTGCAAATACTGTAGCTGTAGATGATATTTGGGGAAGTCGTGGCCTAGTGGTTAGAGAGTTTGACTCCTAACCCTAGAGTTTGAGTCTTGGGCCAGCAATACCACAACTGAGGTGCCCCTGAGCAAGCCACTGAACCCCCCAACTGCTCCCCGGAGGCCGCAGCATAAATGGCTGTCCACTGCTCCGGGTGTGTGTTTTATGGTTTGTGTGTGTTGTTCACTGCTCTGTGTGTGCACTTTGGATGGGTTAAATGCAGAGTACAAATTCTGAGTATGGATCACCATACTTGGCTGAATGTCACGTCACTAAAGAAATTGTATTTTAATTATTTGGGTTTGGTTGACCCAGTAAACATACAAATTAAATACAAAATTATATGGCATGGATAAGATATAGAGCCAAAATCAAAGTTTTAGTTTTTTTGATGCATCCTGCTGGATAGACGTTTTATATATAATGGATTTTGCAATGTTGGTTGCATAATGTAGGCCTGTTGTCCACTATGATGATAGCACATCACATCTATCATTTAGGAACTATAAGCATGTTTTAAATCATGCATCTTGCATTGTTTGATACTGATTAACTGATTATAAAAAAAATTATGAATGAACAAATTAATTAATAATAATTTAGAAAAAGTGTCAATACAATTTTCTTGTAAATGCTTTAGTTGGAACTGTACTGTATGTTTAACAGGCTAATCATTGTTTCAGAAATTGTGTTGTTAAAAGTTTAATTAACAGGTTTTAAATGAATGATGATCTATGATCGAGTATTGTAGAGTTCTGTACTAATTTACCATTTGCTTGTGAAAATAATACCAATACTGAACCCATATATATCCATCATAAAACCCATCAATACACGTTCAAATGATATAAGTAAATATAAAAGATAGACATACATTTAAAAATATGTATTTTATAAAAACAGAAACAAATAGCCTATAAACATACAACATTTTTTTATACATGTTGTTTTAATGAATGTGGCATGCATATGTGAATATTATATGTCACCTTATATGATATGCAACATATGTAGAAATATCACTCTTTAAGGCAATATATATCATACTGTATGTTATATTTCCTAATGAGAATCTAAAACACACTAAATTATATAATTGATATAAAAAGGCTCACCAAAACACAACAATATCCACAGGGTCCCATATAAGCCATGAGAAACCATCATGATCGAGCTCTGAGGTTGTTTTTGATCTGTCACGAGCTGCAGCTCAACTCATCTGAACTATTATCTACACACAGTTCTCAGTTAATGATAAACAGCAGTTATAGATAGCAGAGTATTCACTGCGCCACCTAGTGCTGGATGTTAACACAAGCCTTACATGCCAGTTACTGTAAATTAAGATACCATTTTGAAACCAGTAAATTATTTAATGTTACTGATATTTTTGATGCAGCATGTTATCTAAATGTTTTATTTGACTGAAAAAATGCTATAGTCTGTTTTGCCACAAAAAAACAATTAGGGTTACCAACTTCAGCAAAGTAAAAAAAAGAACAATAATGGTTCTTAATTAAAATAAGGGACTGTGTAAAGGACACTCAACATTAATGTTCTGTACCACATAGTGCATGTCATTTCAGTCTGTGCACAAATGAGGAGGAGCAGATTTTGTTCATGTTGTTCAAGTGCATGTTGTCTTTATCATTTAACATCTGTATACAACTGTCATATAATATGTAATGAAAGGTATAGCCTTTAATAAGTGCTACATACATACATAACTGTAGACTTGTGTTGTGAACAGTACATTCCAGGGGCTAGTTTTATGGTGGGGTCCCTCTCTGTCTGCAACAGTGTAGAAAGGTTTGCTACTTTTTGTTTGGATCTTGGTGGATTAACTCAAACAAATGACCAATACCAACAGATAAAGATGCTAAGACAATGACCAGACACCTGTTAGAGGTCCAGGAGAGGACCCCTGGTACCATAGCCTGACTACGTCAGACTTCGTACCTCCGCTCAATTTCAGTTTGCTTCTGTACTCAGTCTGAGATAGCAAACCATCTCCCAGGTTTCCTCCGGCTCCGCAACAGCCGTCCAGTCAACGAACAGGATGGGCTGAGAGCTGTGACATAGACGCTAAACTAAGCATAAGCACTGAATTTAAGATTGAAGTTTAGGTTAAAGAAATTGAAAAACGACAGCAGACATGGAGACATGGGATGTTATTCACTCTGTTGTGATGAATATTCCCTGCATTTGCCTACTGATGCTCGAGTGTTTGTTTCACATTTTGAATGGAGGTGATGTTGTCGACCTATTCATGACAGGTTTTTGGAAAAGTTTACCATTACCATTACCCATATCTAAGTGATTGTGTCCCCCTTTGTTGCTCTCATGCAGGATCAGGTTAAAGGTAAAATTTGTAAGATATTTGCAGTAAAATATCCAAAAACCACTAGGCTAGTGTTATATATTTTGTCCAGCTGATTACTAACAATATCTCTAATGTTTTCAACTACTTGTAAATCATGAAAATTCCCATTCTAAACAGTGACACGGGGCAGTGCAGTCGCTTGTCAATGACGGTAGTTACCCTTTGTTACCGCCTTTACTGATGTAGAAACCTCATGGCGACAGTGTCGTGGACAAATGCGGAAGTAGTGTCTAGCGTCCAGCAAACCACTAGCTTGCTTCCTTATTTTCTTCTTCTTGCATGTTTTCCGAGAAGAGTTTGGGACAAGAGGAGAGAAATCGCGAGGATTAATATCGGTGTTGCATTTTCTAGATGGATAGAGTTTCACGACAAACTTGTTTTACTTGACAGGTGAGTTGTTTTGATTCGTATCTTTACGGAAAACGTATGCTATTATAATGATCAACAAGATTAATATTATGGGGCATACACGCCAAACGCGGGGCATCGCGTCTCTAGACCCGAGCGAAGAGCGTCTGATCCATAGTCTGATCACATCTTTCCATTGACTTTGTTCATAATCTACTCACGCAAATTGTTGAACAATCGCTCTTCCTTAGCGTCATCGAACCACGCCATTGTTATTGTTTTGGTAGTGCTCCCTCTCGTGGCAGGTCCTACAAACTGTACCTTTAAGGAGGCAGCAAAACTTGCTCAATGGTTTTGTTTTTGCAGCATAACTGTGTTTACAGGGGAAGATTGAGGCACATAAAACACGTCATAACCAAGCATTATGTGATTGGCATATGGGTACACTAATGATTTTAAACCTCAGACAAGACAACGCTTTTCAATAATGCCCTTCCATACTCTGTCTACGAAGAAAAGCGAAGTAGCAGAGTTTGGTATTACCAGGCTACTGGTACCAAGCCCCTCTGCTAAAGTTTGAAGTCATCTACAGTGCATAATATCATCCAAAGATTCAGAGAATCTGAAACAATCTCTGTGCATAAGAATCAAGGCCGGACAACCATACTGGATGCCTGTGATCTTCGGGCCCTTAGACGGTTGTAATCAGCACTCTGTTCAGAAGCGTGCATCTCTGATGGTATTGGGAGTGCGTGTGGCATGGGCAGCTTACACATCTGGAAAGCCACCACCATCCAAGTTCTAGAACAACATATGCACCCATCCAGACGTCGTCTCTTTCTGGGAAGACTTTGCATTTTCCAACATGGCAATGCCAGACCACATACTGCATCAATTACAGCATCATTGCTGCATAGAAGAAGAATACAGGTACTGAAATGGCCTGCCTGCAGTCCAGATCTTTCACCCATAGAAAACATTTGGTGTATCATAAAGAGTAAGATGTGACAAAGAAGACCTAAGACAGTTGAGCAACTAGAAGCCTGTATTAGACAAGAATGGGACAACATTCCTATTCGTAAACTTGAGCAACTTGTCTCCTCAGTCCCCAGACATTTGCAGACTGATATAAAAATTAGAGGGGATGCTACACACTGGTAAACATGGCCTTGTCCCAACTTTTTTGCGATGTGTTGATGAAATTTAACTTATTTTTCCCTTAGAATTATACATGTTCTCAGTTTAAACATTTGATATGTCATCTATGTTGTATTCTGAATAAAATACTGAAATTTGAAACTTCCACATCACTGCATTCTATTTTTATTCACAATTTGTACAGTGTCCCAACTTTTTTGGAATCGGGTTTGTAGATGGCATGGGTGCATCCCTCAATCTGAGAGTTACGGAAGAGTGCTTATATGAGGTGGAGGAAAAGAAAGAACTAGACTGATGATATTAGAGCTACTGTGATAGACCATGTTCTTGTGCATAGAAGGACAGAAGTGTTCAACCTATTTTGAGCAGATTCTCTGTGGCCACCATAATCAGTTGGAAAGGTCAAAAGAACAGCAAAAGAAGAGTTGAAGAGAATTTTCTGTAGTGACATAAACGTTCATGTCTTGTCTTGTCAAGGCATGGATCCACCACACCAGAGGGTTTTCTAACCGATTGCCTGTAGATGAATTCCTCTGATTCCTTTTTACATATATATCTATGCATGAATGTGTGTGTGTGTATGTGTGTATGCGTGCGTGTGTGTGTGTGTGTTTGTTTTATTTATTATTTTTTAGAGTAACATTATTATTATTATTATTATTATTATTTTCAAAACCATTTCACCTTTACTCAAAATCAAACAAAGCTTTCAGATTATACACACATTAGTCAATAATATACGCACTACAGATAATTCATTAGACACTACATAAAAAAAAGTTTAATTCAAGTGTCCAGTGAATGGAGTCTTTTATTTTTTTATTGTATAGAGTCAATGTTTTGCAATAACACATACACACACATACAGTGTTGACATTTTTTATTTGATCCCCTGCTGATTTTGTAAGTTTGCCACTTACAAAGAAATGAAGGGTCTGTAATTTTTAAAGAGACAGAATACCAACCAATACCAAAACACACTATAAAGGTTATAAATTGATTTGCATTTCAGTGAGTGAAAAAATTATTTGATCCTCAAGCAACGCATGACTTAGTACTTGGTGTAGAAACCCTTGTTTGTGAGGGGGCATAATGTTTGATGAATTACGCTACAGCACTTATATTATCAGGGGTGGACTTAGTGATTTTGGGGACCTAAGCAAATTTCAGGTATGGGGCCCCAAAACAATAACTATGTGCTCTTTTACGTCTAACCCTTATTTTGCTCTCTCTCTTTAGTTCAAAGTTTATTTACTTCTTCACCGCTAAAATAAATAATTAGTCAACCTGATGCTGTTCTAAATCCACATTAGGCTTATTTTTCTGGATCACATTCACTTCAGTTCATTGCGATTAATCAATTCCGTTAATCAATGAAGCTGTCTGCACTGCACAATCAATTTCTTCTATGAATGTTGTTACAATTAGAGGATTCACAAGCTTGCAGAACTCAGCACTTGACAAAAACTCAGCATTTTGAGTGATGAGTGAAAATTTGTCACTCTCAGAGAACATGGGGAGAAAAACACAAGACACTTGAGCGTTTGCCAAATATGTTTGCCCAATATCAGATGCCGCTTACCTTGCTTTTTGGTTAAGTCCGCCCCTGTACAGTATATTATTGCACTGATTTGGCTATTTACTGTGAGCAGAGTGTCAATCAATGCATTGTAGAATACGGCAAACATAAATACAAATAATTGAAGTTGCCTGTCAAATTTTCCTAACAAGCAACCTTATTGTTTAAATAAGCCCCCCCCAAAAGCAACACGCAACATAAGATTTTTTCATGCAAATTACCAAAAATAAAATAAATCAATAGCCCAAAGTCGTGTCCTGATTATCATAAAGGACATCAGTATTATCTACTGTAATGGTACTGTACATTAATAAATTTAGCACACAGATATTCAAATTAATTTGTATTTAAAAATTTAAATAATAGTCTAGTATTAGGATTTTTCAATAAAGATATTGCACAAAGTTTGACATTATATTTCTATGAATATATATATTTCTATATAGGTTTGTTAAATCTTGGGTATTTAAATCATTTTAGATTGTGTCCCAGTCCGCCCCTGATGACCAGAATAAAATGTCACTTCCTCATGTCTTTTGCCTGAGTGATGATGTGTTCAGGTCTAAAGGTGATTTTATTCATGAATGTGACCTTTGTTTTTCATTACACATTATCAGATTTATCTTCTTTTATTGGCCCAGTGTAGGAAAGAAAGAATGAGGATGTTTCTGATGATTTCTTAGGGGCTGAGTTCTGACCATTATAAATAAATATAAATATAATTCATATTTAAATGTAATTTTAAAAACACTAGCCAAAAATATTGAATAAAGGAGCAAAGACAAGATGTCAAATGTGTAGAACTCAAAGACCTAGTGTTCAATCTGCTTTCTTCTGAGTTCTCTGTGTGTGCAGATTCCACCTGAGCCTGAAAATTAACATTTCAATACCAGATCTGCAGATATGATTCCATGTTATTAGTACTTGTCCTATTTTAGTATGTCATGTTTCCATGCCTTTAATATATGGCCTTTTATACGGTTATGGCTTTGACCCTAATCTTTTACTATTACAGAAAGATACTTCTGTATTTCTGACTTTTTAAGGAACTATGTCAAGAAAAATATATTTGTCCATTGTGAGGAACAAGTTTATAATTAAACTGCATGAGTGGAGCACACAGAACAAACAGTTGATGCAACAGCTTATAATCTTTCATTAATATGCCATATAAAAATTTTTGTTTAAATTGTAAAAAAAAAAAAAAAAAAAAACGAAAATAAATGATACAGCCGATCGATCATCTTGCAGTAGATGTGTTTCAGTGTCTTCACTTCTTCACCTGCGCACAGGAGGAGGGTTTGAGACCTGAACAGAGACGTTACACAAGCATTTAATAAAATAAACCAACCAAATGACTTCCTTAATGTTTTACTGCAATGCCACAGAAAATAACAAACAGCACTTATTTGATGATGCAGCCAAAACACAGATAAGATGCTCTAGAAAGGGCTGAACTGGACTGGACTGCTCACCTGAGGAGGAGTAGGAACCCTTGGCCTTCTTGAATAATCAAGCTTTACATTTTCATACATATCATTCTCATACTCATTTTCATGTTTGTCATTCTCGTATATATGTTCACTCATCTTCCCTGGAATCGCTCCATCTCCTCTGGCCTTCTGCAAATCAATCTTTATTTATAGTTTGCATCCAACAATTTTTTTTCTTAAATTATAATCAGAACATCAGACAGAATGATGTTGTCACTTGAGGTTAAATTAAAATAAATTTAAATTAAATTTATGCATTTAGCAGATGCTTTTATCCAAAGTGACTTACAGTGTATTCAGGCTATCAATTTTTGATAGCAAATGCAAAATATGTTGCTGATAATATAATGATGAACAGAAAGCCCACAATAAACAGTGCTAATGTCTATCATGATTTAATATTTGTCATATTCTATAGCTTAAATATAGTTAAAGTGTGATCATCAGCATGTCTTTGAGCAGTAATGTGAAAGATTAAAGTCCATTTGAGCTTACTGTAAAAATAAACTCATCTATCAATAAACACGTCATTAAAGAGTTTATTGATGGATGGGTTTATTTATTTTTTTACTTTCAGAAGAGACTGAAGAGGTTACTCACTGTCTCCTGTCTGCTTTGTGCTGCTGTTTAAGGAAAGAAAGACTCAATGAATTTGATACTGAAAGAAATATATACTGAATAATCTGTAATATAAATAGTTAATCTGAAATCTATTATGTAATGTAATTATCAAGGGAAATCTAGATATAATTGCTTATGTCAGATGTGTTCTTCAATCAAGTCACACTAATGCTGGCATTATGAATGAATAACAAACATACCTTCACTTGCTTGTCCTTTTTGTTGTTGGTTTAACTTTGGGCTGCAGCAAAAACACAAAGACATTTTGTTATAACTAGTCTTTACCACATTATTGTCTCACAAAAATGCATTTTATTACAGTTACTGTGGTCATTTTATTATGTATGAAATATCACTATCCACATGTTAAGAAAATTCACTGAAATTCAGAAACACTGAGTTTGATATAAAATAGGAATAAAATCACATAAGATCATAAGGTTCATACATGTACTGTATGTAGAACTTGATTTACAAAGTCCTGTTGGAAGCTGAAGTTGTGATTTGTTACAAATGTACTGATGTAAAATAATATGTTAAATCAAAGGTGTGATTACAAAATACACCATGATCTGCCAGATTACTCACATTTTCTTAGTTTTTGTTAAATAGACAGTCAGGCCACAAATGCCTGCAACTGCCACTAAAACCCCAATGACAATCCCAGCTATCGCCCCTGATGACAGCCCTCCTCCTCCTCTTCCTCCTCCAGCTCCTCCTACTATGGAAAAGATACAAGAATCACAAGACCAAGGCACTTACTACAGACAATACTAACAGTTATACACTTTAACATGTATAAAAAATAATAATAATAATAATCTAAAACAACACAAGGCAATTACATAACAGAGATGTTCAAAACAGTAGAGATTTTAATATAACTTTTTAAAAATGTAGTTCCTTTAAAAAAGTGGTAGATTAAGGTCAAGGTATTGGGAACTCATTTCAGATTAGTTTGAACTATTCTCACCTTTAACTAGTAAAGCATGTTTGTGTGAGGCGCTTCTCTTTGTGACATTATTGGAGGCTGTGCAGATGTAATCTCCACTGTGTGTGAAGTCAGTCTTGTTTATGGTGAATGTATTTGTCGTCACATTGGTGTCTGTTTCATTAAACGTCCAGCTGAATGAAGCAGCAGGTTCAGAATTTGCAGAACAAGAGAGAGACACACGAACCCCTAAATCCACCACATCTTCACCCTTAACAGAAACATCTTCTGGTCCATCTAGAACACAAACAAGAGACTCAATGACAAACTAATCACTGAAGAACGACTGTATTTCATCAGGCTTGATCTTGATGTCTGAATGTTGAACACTCACAGTTGATGATCAGACGCACAGGTTTTGCCGTCTGAGAGCTAGCAGGGTTTCTATATGTACACTGATATTCTCCACTGTCTGATCTCTGCACTGGACTGATGGACACTGATCTGTTATCAGATGAGAAGATGATGCTGTTGCTAGGAGACAGAGGACTGTTATCTTTCATCCACTGCACAGAGGTGATGATGCCAGTTCCCTCAGAGCTGAAGTTAGCAGATGATTCTCCCTCTATTAATGATCCTTCTGGACCAGTAACTCTGACATTAGTTATATTTTCTGTGAATGAGAGAGAAAGAACAAACACACTAGATTTAAAATGAGTCTTTCACATTTAGTGACCATTTCACATTTTTACATTTAGTGTGGTCAAGGGTGTTACAGAAGTCCAATCAATAATGAAATGAATGTTTATGTTTGAATATGTGCGCCCTATAAACTATTTATTTCAGTGTCTATTTAGATCATCATAGTTTGTAGCATATCATTTATATTTTTTATGGATTTTCATAGCTGATAGAAGACTGAACATCTGGGGTCTCAAGAGTAAATAGTTTAAAAAGTCTAATAGTTATTTCAAAATAAATTATAAAGCTAAAGTTTTTCAAGAGTTTCAACGTGATTTCCATGTAATAACATTTTTAAAGTTTAAACATGAGAGTGCCCTGAGTATCACTCATCTGTGCAAATCTGGTTCAGTAAAAATTAACCACAAAGTTCACTGCAAACAACAGCAGACTTGTGCATATCTCAAATATTATTATTATACTCTCATTAGCACTTCTGACTGTCACCTTTGCAATTTTTACACTTCCATGTTTCATTTACAGCATATTAAATTGCTTTATGTCACTTTTTCCCCTTCCACACATTAAATTAATTTCTTATAATCATATATTATGCCCATGTAGCCGATGCTTTAATATTAAATGCTGAAGTTTGCGCCACACACTCACCGAACACTTGTAGTGAAGTTTCTCCTGTAAGTGAGTCTCCAACACTAGTTATTACAGTAAGTCTGTATATCCCAGAATCACCCAGTATTAGGTTCCAGAGCTCCAGAGCGAGAGTGTTTCTGTCAAAACTGACTCTGTCTCTGTATGCTGAGGCTATTATAGGTGAATCAGGCGATCCTGTCAATATTAGAGTTGTTCCAAAATGCCACTGAACTGCATCAATTGATGTGGAGGGCGGGTTAACAGGAGCAAACACCACACTTCCTCCTACTGCTCCATAAACCGGACCAGAAATCTGCAGATCTTCCCCTAAATACTGGCCTATATCAAAGAAAGAAAGAAAGACAGACAGACAGAAAGAAAGAGTTATTGACTTATTGCACTCAATGGCATACATTTTATCTGCTACATCTACTGTAGTTAAATATATAGTTGGATTCACAAATTCACAACAAAAACAATGATTAACTGCAAAGTTGGACATAGATTTCTGTGCCATTACATAATTAAAATACTTCCAACTAACTAGTTATTAAACACAGCAATTTAACATACATTTTTGAACATTACAAAAAAAGCCTCACCAAAAAGCGATAGCATCCACAGCGTACAGTACAAACTATCAGAAACCATCATGATCGAGCTCTCAGCTGTCAGGAGCTGTTGCTTAACTCATCTGAACTATTTTCCATCAGTTTTCAGTCAATGATAAACAGCAGTTCTAGACAGCAGAGCTCACTGCGCCACCTAGCGCTGGATAATAACACAAGTCTTACCTTTGATCATTCAGTAAAGTTACCAACATATTCAGTTTTTCAGTCACGTGACTGGCTCGAAGAGGGCAAAACACCCATAGAACTGCAGCACAAGCCGTCCAAGCCACAAATATTTAAATAAAATATAAAACTGCGTGACTTTCTCAAATGTAGGCTACACAAAGTATGAATCATCAATAAGGTTTATACTGAATTTGGCCTTTTAACCCTAAAAAGTACAAGACCATAAAG
Organism: Carassius gibelio; assembly: GCF_023724105.1. Taxonomy (NCBI): domain Eukaryota; kingdom Metazoa; phylum Chordata; class Actinopteri; order Cypriniformes; family Cyprinidae; genus Carassius; species Carassius gibelio. Next base: position 15,819,650 of record NC_068386.1, on the reverse strand, counting down.
TGAAATCGGAAAATTAATGTTTTGCTATTTTCCATCTTCTTAGGACACATACACAATACAATTTCATGATTTTTAATTTTATATTTTAATGTTTGTATCCTCTGATTGTTTGATAATATTTTTTATTTATTTAATATATACATTTATACTTTTGATTCATACTTTTTCTTAAAAGTACTTTTTACTTTTTGTTTTTGTGAAAACCTGTATCTGAACTGTAAATATTTTTTTCATTTTTATGCAGGCCTTTAAAAAGTCTTACATTTTAATAAGATACCCTGACCAATCCCCCCCATCACCCCTGTAAGGACGAAAGAACCTGAGATACTTTGATCTCCTGAGAAACAGACAATACAAACATACACAGGCATCTTCAAGACACCCCACAGAGTGGAGGAGCAGGATACCTCCTTCCCTTCTGGCCATTTGTTTCATTTTAAATCCCTTCACCCATTCTTCCTTCTACTCAGTCTGCTCAAAATGATTACATGAAAATGTCAATGCAAGTGAACTAACACTCATGTCTAGTATCATTGGAAATGTCTCAGTGCAACTGGTACAATGGTCTCACTCTCACAAAAGTAGATTAGAAGATAATACAGATCTGAAGAGTCAAGAGATATCTTGATTACTGTGATGGGAGTGTCCTTTCCTGGGGCCCTCCATGTAAATTACCCCCTGTTCCCATTGAGTTGTAAAACCACCCAGGCTTGGGACCTGAGGTAATGCGAATTCCAATTGTTAGTTTCTGTCTTCATCTCGGGGGATGTTTGTCTTGGTCTGAGGTATTTAAAGGATTGCAGCAAAAGGATCAGGGCGATTTCTGTAGCCAGAAAGCCCGTAGTGTGTTGTGTGTCTCTTCACTTCATACTATGTATTTTCTAAGGTCAGGTATGCATATTTTACTTTTAGATTCATCTTTGAGAATTTGATGTTTTGTATTGATATGATTTGATGTGTTTCAATTGGATATGTAATTGGCAAAATACATATCTACCTGACTGTAAATAAATTGTTACATTTTGATTCTATTCTGTCTTACTCTGTAATTATTGACTAGTAGATTACATTGTATCCTTGTTAGCAACATGAGCACCCGAATGAATGAGTTAATATAAAAATAGAGTTAACTAGAATAATCAAATGTCAGAAGAATATTAATTAAAAAGGCATACAACCAATTTGCATTTCAACCTAAATTCGAGGTCATACTAAAATGGAGTCAGATTAAATAATAAAATGGAGTCAGATTTGAGTTTAACCTAAAATGAATAACTCTACGCGCTGAAAGACAGAACACGCAGGAAACCTTCATCCAGCACCGGATACCTTCCTTGGGCTGAGTGTCTGGACCTTACACCCCTCCACTCAGATCTCCTGAATTTTGTTGCCCAAATGACCAAATAGTAACAGACAATAAATAACACATTTCTAAAACAAAATAATGCAGAAGCTGCAACTTAAGTGTATATAGTAGAAAAAAATTGTTTATTGTGTATTATTTTAAAATAGAGTCAAAGCTATGTTTATTAAAACCTAGCTAATTTTTAGGTCAGTTTTAACCACAGTTACTAGTAAAGTATGTTTGTGTGAGGCGTTTCTCTTTGTGACATTATTGGAGGCTGTGCAGATGTAATCTCCACTGTGTGTGAAGTCAGTCTTGTTTATGGTGAATGTGTCTGTGGTCACATTGGTGTCTGTTTCATTAAACTTCCAGCTGAATGAAGCAGAAGGTACAGAATTTGCAGAACAAGAGAGAGACTAGATAACTATAAAATTCTCCACACTCATACATACAGACATACAGACATACATATCTCAATATCTCTAAATCATTTAGCAAACTAATAACTTCTATTTACACTCTTCTACACTCAGTCTCAAATCATGGGCAACAAGACCTGCTAGAACCCTCAATCTTATTTCTTAATGCATAAAAATTGCTACTGTGACGAGGAATTTCTAGACAAACTCTTATACAATTTTAAGAAATATCCAATGAGCATCCAATTAATCCTGCAATGTGTAAGTTAGTTATCTAATATCCAAATTAAATGTTGATAAACTGCACTTTAATTCTAGATACCTGATATTCCTTCCATCAGCATCCTAAACTGGAATGAAAAAGATGTACTTATTTTCCCAAATTCCTCTGCAGCATTACTCCCAACCTGTGTGCCACTATCTGGAAAATGATTCAAAAGTGCCCCTCTTAGACAAATAGCAATGATATGTGGTCAATAAAACAAAACGCATTTGAATTATTATTACGAAACAGTACTTAATCGCTCAAAAGAGTGTTTATTTTTAAATAGCTATCAGTCAATCTGAGGTCTTGCTCTTGAGTTGTGTGTTTTGATGGACTGACTGTTATGCAGTCTGTCCCTATGGTTTGCCGGAAGAAAAAATTAACCAAACAATATTTTAAACTCATTTCATCAATAATCAAAGTTAGTGTGTCGATTTAACTATTTTAGAATATTAATTCATCAATGCCCGTTTTTCATGTATAATACACCAACCAATCATGATCTGGCACAAGAAGTTATAATTTCATTGGACAATAATGTGAAGTGGAGCGGTAATTTTCCATTCTAATATATAAATCAGTTCAATCAGACAATTACATGGAAGACGAGCTGGGTTTAAGCCGATTCTTGAAGATGGCTAAGGACTCAGCTGCTCGGATTGAGTTGGGGAGGTTGTATTATTCTCGTGTAGTCACTCAGAATAGTGTCGTACCAAGAAATAACCAAGAGCACACATGTTTGCGTCTAGCTTCCGTCTTTACTGGAAAACAACTGCCTCTCATACAGAAAGCTACCAACCAATCAACATTCAGTATGCAAATAATCACATGTGAATCGATAACATTACATCCCCCTCTTTGTGAAATACTTTGTTACCATGTAAGTCTAATATTGCAAAATTAAACTTCCCTTGAACATATCGGTTCCCATCGGGACAATACTTAACGTTGTATTTGTAGAACAAATGAACAAGGTTTCATAACCAATGAAATGCAGAACTTGCATTCAAAAATACTCTCGTGTGTAACGTCCCTACTACTGCCACACTTGTTTTATTATATTTTACCAAATGTCAGAGGTTTATAGGTCAAGAATGTCTCTAGGTTTCACCATGCGACCAGAGCGTGTAAACTGAGGAGTCACCGCTTTTTGATGCATGCTACCATTGTTTTCTTTCAATCCTCCTGTATCCACAGGTGCAGGAATGTGCATGCTCTCAGGTGCTGGCTCATTTGTTTCTGATGCCATTTCTTTGGTTTCCATTAAGTGTCGACGATTACGGCGGAACACTTGGTCATCGTGAGTACGGATAAAGTATGAACGGTGTGCGTCCACAGGTTGCAAAACAGTGGCGGGCATCCATCGACCATTGGTTTGTTGAAATCGAACATTATCCCCTTGTGCCAATGCTGACAATGGCTGTGCTGTGCGATCATAGTACTGCCTCTGTGTTGCTTGCTTTAGCTTTCTTTTCGCATTCACCAGCTTTTGATCCACGACCTGAGGCTGTAGCTGTTTTTCGGACATAGGGAGGATGGAGCGAAGACGTCTACTCATCAGCAACTGTGAGGGAGACTTAAATCCATCAACAGGGGTGCTCCTGTGTTCAAGTAAACTGAGGTAAGGGTCCTTCTTATCAGCCTGTGCTTTGCTCAGCATGGCCTTTGCTGTTTGTACAGTCTTTTCGGCGAGACCATTGCTTTGCGGATAGTGTGGACTAGATGTTACGTGCATGAAGTCCCAGTGAATTGCAAAGTTTTTGAAGTCATGCGAACTGAACTGTGGGCCATTGTCTGAAATTATTTTTTCAGGTATACCGTGCCTGGCGAAGATGGCCTTCAGCTTACGGATGACTGCTGATGATGTGGTCGAGTGGAGTCTCTCAAGCTCGAAGAATCTGCTATAGTAATCTGTGGCTATTATATAGTCATCTCCGTTCCACATGAACAAGTCTGTTGCAACGACCTGCCAGGGACGTTCTGGTATCTGGTGAGATATCATGGGCTCTTTTGCATTGGATTTGCGACGCTCTAAGCATGTGGTGCATCTTTCCACCATTTCTTCAATTTGCTTGTTCATGCCTGGCCAAAATAAAATATCTCTGGCCCTTTGCTTACTCCTCTCTATTCCCATGTGTCCAGTGTGTATGCGCTCTAACATTTCTGCCCTAAGCGCATGTGGAATGATGATTTTCTCACCCTTAAACAGAAGCCCATCGATCTCTGAGATCTCATTCCTGTGATTCCAGTACTCAGTAAGGTTATAGGGGCACTTTTTCCTCACATCAGGCCATCCAGATTTTATGACACTTCTCAGGGAAGAAAACTGTGGATCTTGCTCTGTTGCTTTTCGGATGCTCGTTAGCTTACTGTCGCTTACAGGTAGATTATCTACAACTGTGTGAATTTGTGCATCCATATCCTCATCCAGTGATTTGAGTCGGTACGAGATGGACTTCCTGGACAGCGTGTCTGCTATTGGAATGTCTTTTCCTGGACGGTGCACAATTTCAATATCATACCTCTGTAGTTGTAAGATCATTCTCTGGAGGCGTGGAGGCGCAGCTGCAAGAGGCTTTCTCAGGATGGGTTCTAATGGTTTGTGATCAGACTCGACAATAACCTTTCTGCCATAGACATATGCGTGAAAACGTTTGCATCCAAACACCACAGCATACAACTCCTTTTCGATCTGCGCATAGTTTTCTTCTGTTGGTGTGAGGGATTTTGAAGCATACGCAATAGGCTTTTGGTCCTGGAGCAGTACGGCTCCTAGGCCGCTTTTTGACGCATCGACCTGTAGGTGGAGCTCTTTACCAGGGTCATAGTATGACAGGACAGGACCAGGCTCTCGTGTGATCAGTTCTTTCATCTTCTCAAATGCTGTCATCTGAGTAGCGTCCCACACGAACTCACTGCTCTGTTTCAGGAGCTGCCTCATGGGTGCATTTATTTCAGACAGATTTGGCGCAAATCTGGATAAATAGTTAACCATACCTAAAATGGTCTCCAGTTCTGACTTATTTTTTGGAGGGCTCATGTCTCTTATCGCACTGATTTTTTTCTGGGTCAGGTTTGATGCCTTCTCGTGTTAACTTGTGCCCGAAATAACTGACCTCAGGGACACATATCACACTTTTGTCTGGGTTGAGGCGTACTCCTTTTTCACGGGTCCTCACTAGCACAGCGCGCAAGTTTGCATCATGTTCCTCTTTTGTTTTCCCAAAGACGAGTATGTCGTCTACAATGGCTGCAACTCCGTCGAGCCCTTCATAAGTCTCATCTATCTTTCTCTGAAACTCATCTTGAGCAGAGATCAGTCCAAAAGGTAGACGTAGAAATCTGTACCTTCCCACAACAGTATTGAATGTTGTCAATTTTGACGATGACTCTGACAGCTTGATTGCCCAATACCCAGATTTTGCATCAAGCACACTGAAAAATTGTGCTCCAGCGAGTTTTGGGGTTATGTCGTCCAGTGTCGGCAGGGGGTAATGCGGCCTTTTGATCGCTTTATTCAAGTCTCTGGGATCTAAACATACCCTGAGTTTTCCAGTGCGGGGCTTTTCAACAACCACCAGGGCATTAACCCAGTCTGTGGGTTCCGTCACTTTAACAATAATGCCTGATTTTTCCATGCTGTCCAGCTCCTCCTTGAGTCGACTGCGCAGCGTGAAAGGAATCCTCCTGGGCGGATACACGACAGGGACAGCTGTAGGATCTATGTGTATAGTACATTCTCCTGGAAATTCACCGATCCCATGAAAAACATCCTGGAACTCTTGCATGATATCACAGGTCTTGCTTGTATCTGCATCAACTGAAAAGACAAGCTTTATCAACCCCAGGTCCAGGCATGCTCTCAAACCAAGCACGGGAGGTGCATGTGTACTCACAATGTAAAATTCCAGCACCGCTTCTGTGTCTTTGTATCTACAGTTAAGCTGACATGTTCCTTTTACATCCAGTGGCTCTCCACCATAGCCTGTAAGACGGCGTGTTGTGGGCTTCAGTTCTGTTGTGCTGAAAAGCTTTTCAAATCTACCGGCTGGAATAATGTTCACCTGGGCCCCAGTATCCAATCTGAAGCTAACTTTGCTTGCTTTCTGTCCTAATTCAAGTTCTGCAAAAGCCTGTTCACATTCTGTGCTTTCATGCTCTTTATTAATTGCATCAATGAACAGCTCATCCCCCTCCAAGATGTCTGTATTTCCCACTGTGTGTACAGCTTTATGTGTAACAGGTTGTTTTGATTTACATACTTTTGCGAAGTGGTTGAGTTTATTGCATATTTTGCACCGATGGCCTTTTGCAGGGCACGCATCCCTCTGATTGTGTTGCAGTGCACATCTGCCACATGGCCTGTTTCTGTCTGTAACTCTATCCGCTTCCTTCGCGGTTGCTCCATGTTTCTGTCTGTCTGATGTTGACTTTTTGCTTATCACTGCATGTGCTGCACGGTCATGTGCTGCGGTTGCACGTGAGTTTATCATCCTGAGCTGGTCTTGCGCAACCTCGTGCGACCGTGCTATATCAATAGCCTTTTCAAGTGTTAAATCAGCACTTTGATTTAGCAGTTTTTCTCTGACTTTTGGGGAGTTCGTTCCAAAAACAATACGGTCCCGTACCATTTCGTCACTGTTTGTATACCCACAGTCTTTCACAAGAAGTTTAAGCTCTGTAACGAAGTGCTCGAATGTCTCGTGCTCTCCTTGTATTTTTTCATGAAACTTGTACCTCGCAAAAATCGGGTTTGCTTTTGGCATGACATACTCTTCAAACTTATCATAGTAAGACTGCAGTTTTTTGGATTCATCGGTTGATAATGTCCATGTATTATAAACATCTCGCCCCTTTTCACCTACCCAAAGGAGCAGATAGCTACACATTGTCTCCTCTTCCTTGTCGCGCAGCGGCCCGGCGAACATGAGCTGGACATGCTGACGAAATCTCCGCCATGCATCCGGCAAGTTTACGGAGTCCCAATCCATTTTCGGCGTAGGAACCCCTGACGAATCCATCATGCCACAATTAATAAACTTCTGACACCATGTATTATTCTCGTGTAGTCACTCAGAATAGTGTCGTACCAAGAAATAACCAAGAGCACACATGTTTGCGTCTAGCTTCCGTCTTTACTGGAAATCAACTGCCTCTCATACAGAAAGCTACCAACCAATCAACATTCAGTATGCAAATAATCACATGTGAATCGATAACATTACAGAGGTCATTCCACCAGGAGGGAACATTTAATTTAGAAGTCCGTAAAAGTGACTTTGTGCTTTTTTGGGATGGCACAATCAAGCTTTCTAGTGTTCCTTTAGCTCAATTGGTCGCGCTTTGCCTTATCAAGTGCAAGGTTGGGGGTTCGATTCCCCGGGAACACATAGGTAAAAATTGATAGCCTGAATTCACTGTAAGTCGCTTTGGATAAAAGCATCTGCTAAATGCATACATTTATTAAAATTTATTTATTTATTTCTAAAGGGCACATAAAGGGTTGCAGAGCCAGTGGTGTTTTGAATTTTATACAAGCAGCTATTGGCAGCCAGTGCAAACTGATAAACAGAGGTCTGACGTATTATTTTCGGCTCATTAAAAATTAATCTTGCTGCCACGTTGTGGATTAGTTGTAAAAGTTTGAACTGGCTGGAAGACCTGCCAGGAGAGCATTGCAATAGTCCAGCCTGGGCAGAACAAGAGTTTGAACAAGGAGTTGAGCAGCATGTTCCGAAAGAAAAGGCCTGATCTTCTTGATTTTACAAATCTGCAACATTAAGATCAAGCAAATCTGCAGGATCGGACAGTTTTAGCAATGTGGTCTGAGAAAGTCAGCTGATAATCAATCATAACTCTAATGCTTCTGGCTGTTTTTGAAGGAGTAGATGTGCTTGTTGGTGAAATTGTGATGAAACGATGGGTTTGCTGGAATCACAAGCAGTTCTGTCTTGGCAAGATTGAGTTGAAGGTGATGGTCCTTCATGGTCTATGGAAGCAACAATAACAATCCATTCAAATTTCATTTGCAGATGTGCTTTATTCATATCAGATACACTTAGTGTAAGTAACTTTAAAGTTCACTCTATTCATCACCCAGTTCACCCACCACTTATTACTTTTATTTTGGGAAAGATTGATGAGTTCACATGCTGTAAATCCGACTGACAGGACTCTCTGAATTGCAGCGTGAACAAACTGTTACTTGGAGGGTAAGGAAGGAACTCATACGCAGACAGGAATCACTACACAGAGGGTTTATTAAAGACAAAAAGGGGAAAACAAAACCCACGAGGGGGAAAACAATGACTAGGGCAGTGACTAAATAACTTAACAAGACTGGGTTGAAACGATAAACAAAGACTCTCAACACTAGAACACTAACTGCAGACGAACACTCACGGGAAATACAAAGACTTCTTCAAGGGGTAACAATGAAACAATGAACCGACAAAAGACAGAGCACACTAGGGGATATAAATAGGAGAACTAAATAAGACACAACAGGTGGCACAGGTAAGGCAATCATGACAAAACTAGGATAACAAGGGGGCGGGGCAAGGGGACGAGACAACACAAGCACATGGCCCAAAGACAAGGCCAAAACACGGGTCTGTCATGATCCTGCCTCAAGACTAGAGAAAAGTCAGGACATGAAGGCAGAATCATGACACAAACATGTTGGCACCCATCTCATATTACAGATCACAATCAAGATCATTTAGAAAGCTTTTTAAACGACAAAACACCCTCATTTACACATTTATGAATCTGAATATCAGATTGTTCATGACATGGTATGCAAGTTTGTGAATATTTTAAATAAAAAATTGAAAAACAAAATAAAAGCAATCCATCTGTCATACAGTGTTATTGTAAACGTGGTGTGTCAAATGACAAGCCTGATGCATCACCATGGAAACAGTAAGGGCAACAAAATAATGGTTGTCTTAAAAAAAAACTCACCACTGACCACTATATTATTTTAAACTCAACACTGAGAAGGTTGACTTCCCTTCACGTGACTTAATTTTGAACAGTTTTTTATAAGATGAATTGCTCATTGCTCTGTTGAAATGAAAGCTTATGATGGACTTACAAATTGTGTTTATTCTTCTACTGCTGTCTTGCACCTTTGTGTTTACAGGTTAGCGAATTTTTACTGCTTTTTCACATTTTTAAACCTGAATTTGTCTTATTCTGAATTTTTTTTCTCCTAAATATATTATATAAAGAAATTATATATAGATAAACAAATAAATAAATAAATAAATATATATATATATATATATATATATATATATATATATATATATATATAATTTTTTTTTTTTTTTTTTTTTTTTTCAGTACGGACAGAAAGTTGTCACTGATCTTAAGGTTACTGGGTATTCATGGATAGAGTGGCGCAACAGTGTGACATCATGACCTTGGTACCCAGTAACCTTAAGATCAGTGACAACTTTCTGTCCGTACTGAAAAAAAAAAAAAAAAAAAAAAATATATATATCTATATATATATATCTATATATATATATATATATATATATATATATATATATATATATATATATATATATCTATATATATATATATATATATATATATATATAGATATATATATATATATATATATATATAGATATAGATATAGATAAATATATATATTATTATTATTTTTTTTATTTATTTATTTTTTTTCAGTACGGACAGAAAGTTGTCACTGATCTTAAGGTTACTGGGTACCAAGGTCATGATGTCACACTGTTGTGCCTCTATATCCATGAAAACACAGAAGAATACAGAAATACTACAAGTGCAGTGGACATGGCAAAATGAGTCCAGGAAATATGAAATCATGGTCTTTAGCATGGACCATGGCCTTTCTCTGCATGACACATGCCTGAAAGACAAAGCTGTGAATACAAAACCTTCCCTAGCGGCAGTCATACAGGACAAACCACTCTTACAGTGTCAGAAGGTATATAAGTAAATGCCACTCATTTAAACTGAACAAGGAATCTAAAAAAACTTGCTGTTATTGTAAGTAGAAGGCCTAGTAGTAGTACATTAGCCTGATTGTATTAAGCATCATAAGTAGGCTATGGCATATATATACTTTTTCCTTGTTTTTATTTTTTTCACCCACCTCTACCCCTAAACCCAACCATTCTGGAGACTAAGAGGAGCAGGAACAGGGGTCAGATATTGGCAACAACCTGGTCCTCAAATTTGATTGGCATATATGATCCAATACTGCAGGGACTTTTCCCTGAATGTATCACTCTGTTTGTCTGTTTTTGAGTATTCTACGAGTTTATGTGTTGCATTATATAATATATTTTTTTAATTATTATATGAATTTCTTGTTTTAGGAATTGTTGTAATCCTGATGGTCTGATCCACACCATTGTGTTATGTCTTCATGTAGACAAGAAGTACAAGACTGTGTATTTATCTTAGTAAACTTTAATAACTACTATGAACAAGCAGGTTAACGTGCACATGCTCAGCAGTCTATCTTATTTATCTCACTTACTTACTATGCATAAATCTAACTCAAGAGGCTTGAGTGCCATCTAGTGGTGCATTAATGTAAGGACATCACATATTCCCCTCTTAGTTAAATGAATTCTTTCTGTAACTAACAACTGGCATGAAATAGAAATATAGAACATTAGATCTGTAATGTATCAACAATTTTACATCTATATGAATTATGCACTAAGAAACACATTAACTGAATGCAAAAGAACATTTTAAATAATAAGAACATGAACCAAACTACTCAACTACTATTCAGTATTGAATTCTCATGTGAGTGTGTGTAATGTATGTGGCAAAAGTCCATGTCAGTTTTTCCCAAGGTGCAGAAGGTAAATGAACAGGCTGGAGTGGAACAGCAGAGGCTTTCGCAGTTTTATCCAAAGAAAGGCATAACTGACAGGCAGTAATTTTCTCTGCCACAAGTGTGTCCATTTTGGGCCACCAATACATTTCACGCAGGCGTTGCTTTGTTCTAACAATTCCCTGATGGCCCTCATGTGCAATGCAGACCAATGACTCACGCAGTTCCCCAGGTACCACCAATCGAGACACTCTAAACACAAAATCAGCAGAGTTTGTAGTACGGATGAAATACAGGATCCGGAGCAGCAACAGAAGAAGGCCATCCAATTGCAATTTGTGTGCACAGTGCAGAGAGTTCAGAACAGCGAGCAGAGGCAGCAGCGAACTCATCCTGGGATATAGAAGTCGGACCAGTGGACAGTAAAGCAACAAACTCAGGCTCTGTATCCGACTCAGCATCTGAAGTAAGAGGCACAGGCAAGCGGGACAAACAGGTCTGCTGTGTGGTTTTCAGATCCAGCACGATACTCAACTGAAACAGAGCAACCGAGCAGCCCACCGGACTATGCGCACACCAGCTCTATCAGTCCCTTTTGTGGTCAGCAGTGTCGTTAAGGCTTGATGGTCAGTCTGCAGAGTAAATCTGAGTCTCCCCACAAGTATGTCCTCCACCTTTCCACTGCCCAAACGCAGGCCAGAGCCTCATTTTCAACAGTGGAATATTTCTGTTCAGCTGAGGTGAGTGTTCTGGATGCGAAAGCGACCGTACGTTCTTGACCATCCGTGCATATTTTCGCGAAGACAGCACCTAGTCTGTAAGCCGATGCATCAGTAGAAATTACCACTGGCAGCTCCGAGTCAAATAATGCAAGAGCAGGACTTTGTACAAATAGCATTTTTACATCAGCTAAACTTTGTTGAGCTTCATTAGACCAACGAAATCCACTCTCATCTCTCAGGCATGCATGCAGGGGGCATTACCACAGAGGCGAAATTGGGAATACATTTGTTGTACCATGAGAGGAGGCCTAGCATAGAACACAACTGAACAGCATCTGCTGGTGCAGGTGCATCGATTATTGCAGAGAGATGTTCCTGATCCAGCTGAATACCCTGCGATGTCACCATGTGTCCTAAAAACTTCAAGCTCTGTTTTCTGAATTGACATTTAGACTGATTCAACACCAACCCGGCATCTTTGAGACGTTGCAGCACATTCAGTGCTTGATCATGCTCTTGTAGCGAGCGTCCCCAAACGATGATGTCATCCAGAAGATAATTTGCAACAGTCTGGAGTCCTTTTAGAATGACAACCATCATCTTTTGGAATGCAGATGGAGCAGATGCCAAGCCGTAAGGTACCCTGCAGAACCTGAAGAGGCCTTTGTATGTAATAAATGCAGTGTGGTCTCGCTGTTTTCGTGAAGAGGTACCTGATGGTATGCACTTTCCAAGTCAGTAGTTGAAAATACAGATGCGCCTTGCAGTAATGTCATCATCTCCTCCATGTGCGGCAATGGGTAGCTATCTACTATAACTGCCTTGTTGGGCCCTCGCAGATCCACAGACCTCTTGTAATTCAACTAAATGCACTGAATGCGTAGGAGCAGAACGGCAAACTCGTGCAAAATGTCCAGTCTTATTGCAATTCTTACATTTAGCAGATGCAGCAGGGCAATTCTGTGCATTTGCAAGATGTCCAGCAGAGCCAAAGCAAAAGCATGTCCGAGCTGATGAAGCAGGAGCAGAGGATTTTGATGAGGCACGTGCTTTGAATTTGGCCTTTGGACGTTGCCGTCCAAAAGCAGGAGTGGAATGTACAGCTTGTACTGGAGCAGGGTTGCTTATAGCCATTGATTTTGCCTGAACATCAGCGGCTTCTAGCTGTGTGGCAATTGTAATTGCAGTCTCCAGTGTCAATTTGGATTCCACTAATAATCTTTCACAAATGCGAGGGTTAGCAATATTTTCAACAAGCTGGTCACGCAGCATATCGTCAAGATTGTCAGCAAATTCACAAGTAGTCGCCAAATCTCTCAGTGCAGCAATATACATGCACTACCATTTCATCTGTCCTCTGCGCTCGTTTCCTGAAGGCAAGTCTTTCCACAACCATATTTCTTTTTGGAATGAAGTGTTCTTCCAAAGCTTTAATAGCATCTGCTAGATCGTCACTGGTATTAGGCAATGTATAAAACAGTCTCTGACCTTCAGTTCCGAGGCAGTGAAGGAGCAAAGCCCATTTTCTGGCTTTCCCTGCCAGGAATCTCCAGTAGCATTCATGACAAGTATGTAGTTCTGAAACATCTTCAGCCATGTTACTAGTGGTATAGCAGGCTCACCGGGACATGGCAAAAAAGGACTGGGAAATGGAGCACTTACTGATGCCATCCTCAGGAAATATTGTAAAAAAAAAAAAAAAAAAACTCCTCGTCTCCAGTTTTGTGTTTATGTCTTCATGTAGACAAGAAGTACAAGACTGTGTATTTATCTTAGTAAACTTTGATAACTACTATGAACAAGCAGGTTAACGTGCACATGCTCAGCAGTCTATCTTACTTATCTCACTTACTTACTATGCATAAATCTAACTCAAGAGGCTTGAGTGCCATCTAGTGATGCATTAATGTAAGGACATCACAGCCAGAGGTGTAAAATAATTGAGTAATTTTTCTTGATTACTGTACTTAAAGGGGGGGTGAAATGCTCATTTTCACTCAATCTCCTGTTAATCTTGAGTACATATAGAGTAGTAATGCATCCTTCATATCTCCAAAAAGTCTTTAGTTTTATTATATTTATAAGAGAAAAATAGTCTGTGCCGATTTAAAAAAAAAAAAACACGAGCCGCTGGAGGCGTGCCGTGTGGGCGGAGCTAAAGAATCACGAGTGCCAGTAGGCTTTTGCGTTGAGAGCATTTGGAAGTTGTTGACATTACCGTGAGAAAAAAAACCCATCATCCAAAACAAACCATGGCTAACAGTCAGATTCAGCCATTTATTTATGATCCAGAATCACATCCCGAGTCTGAAACTGAACGAGAGCAGCAGTAGCAATGACTACAACAGGACGTCTCTATGTGGTATGTCTTGAAACTGTATATATTTGCAACTGCTAAAACACTAAACCCCATTCTCTGAACCCAATGCTCGGTGGCATAAACCTATTTGTCGAATCAGTCACTTTGTAGGCAAAACCTTAAACAAGTTCAGGTAGTTAAGACACTGTTTGCATATCTCATCCACTCTTTTTGCAAAACTCTAAACACATTCTTACTCACTAAAACACATTTTGCAAAATGGTAAATACATGTGGCAAAAGTTAAACACAACTACAACACAACTGTCATCGTTTACACACAACAACTCAAAATTGTTCACACTTGTTTCTAATGATATGACCAAATCAGCTGTCTAGACTATAAACCAGTACAGGTGGACCAGGTGCGGTGAGTGTTGATACCACAATGGATGGAAACAATGTGAGAGGAAGAGGAGGAAGAGTTTGTGTAAGAGGTGGTGGACGAGGAGGAAGAGTACAATGCCATCCGACTGCGTGAAATACAGCAAAGACTTGTAGAAGACAATGCAAACTTTGAAGGTATCAACAGAGTCAGCCTTTCTACCATTTTCCGTGTCCTCCATCGCAACAGGGTAAGCATGAAACAAGTGTACAGAGTTCCCTTTGAGCGCAATTCAGAAAGGGTTAAAGATCTACGATATCAGTATGTGCAAGTAAGTGTACACTTCCAGCACTGATGCTTACAGTACAAGTTTGTAGCCTACAGTTATCATCCTATACCGTTACTGAAACTGCACTACATTGTAGTGTATGTAAATCAGCAGTGCATATACATATGTACATATGCTTTTGCAGAAGTATGTCTTTCTGGAACACTTACAAACTAGTTATTTATCTATTTTATATATAGAGGGTGTTTGAAATGGATTCCATGGAAAGGTCCCATGAATATATTTTTGCAGATGAAGTAGGGTTCAATCTGGCGAAGAAGAGAAGGAGAGGCCATTGTGGAAGTCCCTGGCCAGCGTGGTGTCACTGTCACCCTAGGTGCAGCCATAAGCAATGGGGGGTTCTCGGGATGCTGAGGCAGAATGAGTCTCTCATTGACTTTGATTTTGCAATTGCACAATTTTTTGTGTAATACACTTTGCATTTAGAGTGGTCTTTGTTCTTTGGGCTTACTTTATTTTTATGCTGAAAATACAGAAATTCTATACTGTATTACTTGCAGTACTTACAGTGTGCAATATATGTGCTGTACTGAGTTGTGAATTATTTACTTTTATTTATGGCAAAATTATTTTCTATATGCAATAAAGAAAAAGTATCTGTAACTACATGCCCTGGATGCTGTGTTGTCAATTTTTTGATGTAGTGTCTAATGAATGCTGATGAGTGTTTATATATTGACTGGCTGTGTTTATGTTTTGAAAGCATTGTTTGATTTTGAGCACAGATCAAATGGTTTTGAGGCAAGTGTTTGATTTTGCCAGAAGAGTCAGGGGTTTTGTGAATATAGTTTAAAGATTGGGTTTTGTGTTTAAAGTTTTGAGAATATGGGTGAAGGTTTCAGGAAATGTGTTTTAGCAATTGTGAAATACTGTGTGTAACCCCTCTCTCCCAGGTCCTTTCTGATGCTCCGAGCGGGGCTTGAACCCGGGTCTCCGACTGGGAGGCAGACGCACTAACAAGGAGGCTAAATGGCTACAGCCACTAGCGTCTGTTGCTAGTGCGTCTCTTGACATCGGGGAGTGAGGTTTGCCTGCACAGCACTACTCGCTGGCCTCTGTTACACTTAGCGATTTTAGAAAATGACTAAGTTACACTTTATGTCGTCTTTTTTTTTTTCTTTAAAGGTGCTTACGCGCCGATAGTTAAGTTAACAACACAGAGATATTTGAAGCAGTTTTACTCACCGCCTGCGGTTCCAACACTCGATCGTAACCCTTTTTCGTTGGGATTGCATCATCCATAATAAATAAACGATATGCAAATCCGGCATCAAACTGGGCCTTGTTTGTAAAACAAGCATCTTCGAAATGCAGGGAACAAACAAAAACACTTGCACAACTCCGTTGATGCTCTGTAAAAATAAACTCCATCCACTGGTCCCTTAATGTTTTTTTTGGGGTAATCTGTGCAGGGTTGTCTTGCCCTCTCAACCAAAAACACACTTCTTTTGTGACATTTTGCTCTCGCTCTGATCAGTTAATGTCTCTGCTCTGCTATACGGGAGCGCGTGCTCTTCCGGCAGACGTACCCTCAGGACCCATATAAGGAAATTCCGCTCCATCTAACGTCACACAGAGCCCTACTCGGAAAAAAACTTTCCGAAACTTGTGACAAACCGGAAGGAGTATTTTTGGAACAAAAATACTCCTTCAAACGTACAACTTATTTTTTTAAACTTTGTCCATGTTTAGCATGGGAATCCAACTCTTTAACAGTGTACAAAACTCAGTATGCATGAAATAGCATTTCACCCCCCCCCCCCCCCCTTAAGTATTATTTTGGGGGATTTGTACTTTACTCAAGTACAATTTAAATGGACTACTTGTACTTTTACTTGATTACATTTCTGAAGAAAAAAACAGTAAAAATGCACAAAGTTTCCTGTGAGGGTTAGGGTTAGGTGTAGGGTTGGTGTAAGGGCGATAGAATATACAGTTTGCACAGCATAAAAACCATTACGCCTATGCTATCCCCGCTTTTCACAAACTCAAACATCTCTCTCTCTCTCTATCTCTCTCTAGTACTACATGGACAGAAAGTTGTCACCAATCTCTGGTTACTGGGTACCAATGATGTCACACTGTTATGTCACAGAAGACAAAATACTACAAATGCAGTTGGATGTTGCAAAATGAGTCCAGGAAATATGAAATCATGGTCTTTAGCATGGACCATGGCCTTTCTCTGCGTGACACATTTACAGTGTCAGAAGGTACATAAGTAAATGCCACTCATTTAAACTGAACAAGGCATCTAGAGAAACTGTTGCTGTTATTGTAAGTAGAAGGTCTAGTAGTAGTACATTAGCCTGATTGTATTATAAGTACTTTTATATATACTTTTTCCTTTTTGTTTTCTCACCTAACTCTACCCCTAAACCCAACCATTCTGGAGACTAAGAGGAGCAATAATCTGCGTTTGAGTATTCTGGACAGAGTTTGTGTGTTAGTGGTCTCTCTTTAAGAGCGAGTCATTGAATCATTGACTGATTTTTTCAGCACAATTCATTCAGGAGTGCCACCAGTGGACATTACCTTTCGTCATTTTTTTGGTGAAGCAGAAATAGAAAAAGTACCTAGCAATATATAAATATTTGAAATGATTATATTAACTTTTTGTTTTATGAAAAAGTGAATCCCTGCCATGTCTTACTGTAATTATGAGATTCCAACGTTTCCTTGTAGAACTCATAATTACAACCTGAAAATTGACCACCACAGATTCACCAAAACAAACCCCTGAGTCAGGATAGAAATAAAAGTGGAAAGCTTGGTGTGTATAAGTGCTACTAAATTGGAGATTTCTGGCTCAGTGCGGTAAAGTAATAAAGTGCAATAAAATAAAAACCTGAATGTTTATCCTTGTTTCCTTTCCACTTTTCAGAAACAACACATCACAGAAACATTTAGTCATTTAGCAGATGCTTTTATCCAAAGCGACTAACAAATGGGGATAATGGAAGCAATCAAAATCAACAAAAGAGCATTGATATGCAAATGCTATAACAAGTCTCAGTTAGCTTAAAATTATTAAAATGAAATGGGGCAGAGTTAAAGGAGTTTTAATCATAAACAATTACATGTGAGTAGCAAATCAAATTAATTTCTCAGACAAGACTTCAAAACCAGGTCAATAAAATGATTTTAGTTAACCACAAGACCTTAACTGATTTTCAAAAAATATAACAGACTTGATGATAGATTTTATATTGAAAACCTCAGCAGATTACAGCAATGACTGGGATGTTAAAGTTTAACTAATTTAATTTTTTTTCAGTTGTGTTATGACACCATTTTTAACGTTAACAATTAACATATAAAATAAATATAATACATACATTATAAAGAAGAGAACAGTAGTTATATCACCTTTTTGGAAAAGATCCTGAACGATATAATTAGACAATCAGATTGACACAACCACATGGATTTTTTCTGTGTTTTCACCATTTCTGCCTTTGTTAGTGGTTGTCATGGTTCCTGATTTGACTATGTTATGATGTTCACATGTGTCTTGTTATTATCCTCGTTAGGTCTGTGTTTTTAAGTTCCTGTCTGTTCAGTTTGAGCTTGTCGGGTCTCGTCAGTTACGTGTATCACCAGTTTTCCCTTGTTTGTATTGAACTATCTGTGGCTTTATTAAAGACTGCTTGTCTTCATCTTGGCTTCATCTGTTTATCGACACAGCTCCGTGACACAGATAATATAACTTCCATAGAAATAATGGACACAAAAATTTGATTATTAAAACTCACTATTTACAAAGAGAAGAAAATAAAAGGTGAATTTAGTCATGAATGTAACTTGTTTTTCATAAACCACTCTCACTTATTTTATTTGTCCAGTACAAGGAAGAATGAATGAGGATGTGTCTTCTAATATCTGTGAATTTAAAACATCATTTGACATAAAGACAGAAGAGATCAAAATTACATTTTAAACTGAAATACTGTAAACATGTATTTTCTGTATTTGTGTTGGGAGAAAATCTATAGAATAAATGTAATTATTGTCAAATATGTTAAGCAGAAGAGACTGAAATACAGTCTTATTCATAAGAAAGCATAATCAAGGCAAAGTATTGAATAAATTAACACAGATGGTGGGAATTATAAAGAACAGATATTAAATATGCTTTCTACTGTGTGCATTACACTTGACATCTTAACATATATGAGTTAAATGCACTGGGTTCTTTATATGGATTGCAAATGGCTTTATTATTATTATTATGAGAAGTGATCTAAAGACCTGTGCCCGGTTGCTTGAAACTCCTTAAGCTAAGAAATCCCTTAGATATAAGGTTAAGGGTACCCCTAGTGAAACTTGGGTTGCATGAAAAAACCCTAAGGGTTTCCTTAAGGAACTTGAGGCTGTTATTAAGTTTTTCCCCTTAATTATCGAAGTGTTCCCTTAAGCGTTGCTACAAAGTCCTTAGTGACCATTTCACCTTAATAAATTTAAGGGACCAAAACAGCTTCCTTAAGTCAACTTAAACTCAAAATACGATGGCTGATTTAGTGTTAATTGAAGAGGAGGATATACCAAGGCGTGTATTTTAATGATCGTAATAATCCCTTGGAGACGATGAATGGTTGATGAAAGGATGAAAATATTATTATTATTATTATTATAACCACTTACGAAAACAATAATTGCCTTTTCGTCCTCTGTCCAGTTTGGATTGTTTTTTTTTGTTTTGTTTTTTTTTTCTGTTATGTTTGTACTCTCCACATGAAAAATATATTAATACAAGTGTGATTTAAGAAAGGGTTTGACTTTGTGGTTCGTTATGTTCTATTTACTGTTAGAGGTAGTAACTATAGCAACCGCGGAGATCTTTCTTTGCCGTTTGATGTCAGAAACTACAGTGAAACGCTTAGTATAAACACTTAGGTAAGGTTGACAGTTAAGAGGTTTCTTGCAACGCTCTTAATGAAATCCCTTACCTCAGGGATTTTTTCTCCCTCAGGGAAACTCTCACTTAAGAAGTTTCATGCAACCGTGCAATGATCTTTAAGAGGATATGGATTTTATGAAAATTGGGATGCAGGGTCTGTCTAATCACAGTTATTAACCAATCAGTGCAATAATAAACAGTAAGTGCTATATCTCTAAGTGACGCTGTAATCCAAGTGATAATAGTAGACTGGATGACCTTCTTTTTAAAAGTAAATGTTTAATTTTTAGGTGTTTGTATGTATTAATTATCACAGGCTATAATAAAACAAGTAGACCTTTACTCATTGTCTGTGGTTCAGAATTTGGTGTGGGTGTTGACTAGACGAGTCTGAAATTGTGTCCCAGTCCACCTCTGATCACCAGAATAAAATATCACTTCCTCATGTCTTTTACCTGAGTGAAGTTATGTTTCGGTCTAAAGGTGATTTTATTCATGAATGTGGCTTTTGTTTTTCATTACCCACTATCAGTTTTATCTTCTTTTATTTGTCCATGTGAAAGAAAAGAATGAGGAACTATTTCATACATGGGGTCAATAGTATAGCATGGTATATTTATGCATTATAAATAAATATAAATATAATGAATATTTAAATGTAAAAACACTAGCCAAAAATATTGAATAAATGAGAACAGACAGGATGTTAAATGTGTAAGACTCAAAGAACTGGTGTTCAATCTGCTTTCTTCTGAGTTGTGTGTGTGCAGATTTCATGTGAGCCTGCAAATGATTAATACAATACCAGATCTGCAGATATGATTCTGTGTTATTAGTACTTGTCCTATTTTAGTATGTCATGTTTCCACATCAGTAACAGACATTATGCTTTTATAACTCAGTGTATATGGTTATGGCTTTGACCCTAATCTTTTATGGTTACAGAAATATACTTCTGTATTTGTGACTTTGTAAGGAACCTTTGTCCATTGTAAGGAAAAAGTTTATAAAAAAATTAATAATAATAAAAAATAAATATATATATATATATATATATATATATATATATATATATATATATATATATATATATACAGTCTGATCGATCATCTTGCAGTAGATGTGTTTCGGTGTCTTCACTTCTTCACCTGCGCACAGGAGGAGGGTTTGAGACCTGAACAGAGACGTTACACAAGCATGTAATACAATAAACCAACCAAATGACTTCCTTATTGTTTTACTGCAATGCCACAGAAAATAATAAACAGCACTTATTTTATGATGCAGCCAAAACACAGATAAGATGCTCTAGAAAGGGCTGAACTGGACTGGACTGCTCACCTTAGGAGGAGTAGGAGCCCTTGGCCTTCTTGAATCTTCAAGCTTTACATTTTCATACATATCATTCTCATACTCATTTTCATGTTTGTCATTCTCGTATATATGTTCACTCATCTTCCCTGGAATCGCTCCATCTCCTCTAGCCTTCTGCAAATCAATCATTTATTTATAGTTTGCATCCAACAATTTTATTTTCTTAAATTATAATCAAACACTCAGACAGAATGATGTTGTCACTTGAGGTTAAATTAAATTAAATTTAAATTAAATTTATGCATTTAGCAGATGCTTTTATCCAAAGCGACTTACAGTGTATTCAGGCTATAAATTTTTGATAGCAAATTCAAAATATGTTGCTGATAAACAAATGATGAAACAGAAAGCTCACTATAAAAAATGCTAATACCTATCATGATTTAATATTTGTCAATATCTATAGCTTAATTATAATTAAAGTGTGATCATCAGCATGTCTTTGTGCAGTAACGTTAAAGATTAAAGTCCATTTGAGCTTACTGTAAAAATAAACTCATCTATCAATAAACACTTTACCGTATTTTTCGGGCTATAAGTCGCACCTAAATATAAGTCGCATCAGTCCAAGAATATGTCATGACGAGGAAAAAAACATATATAAGTCGCACTGGAGTATAAGTCTGATTTATTTAGAACCAAGCACCAAGAGAAAACATTACCGTCTACAGCCACGAGAGGGCGCTCTATGTCTTCAGTGTAGAATACAGGAGCAGTGAGCAGTATAGAGCGCCCTCTCGTGGCTGTAGACGGTAATGTTTTCTCTTGGTTCATTCCTCTTGGTTCATGTCAAATAGGGATGCACCGAAATTTCGGCCACCGAAAATTTTCGGCCGAAAATGGCCTTTTCGGTTTTCGGCCGATAGACTTTTATCACCGAAACAACACTGCCGAAATGCACGTGCACCTCTTATTCCTTTATTCTCAGCACTAAAACGTCTCCTAACAAAGAGATTAAGACGGACCACGAATTAAAAACAAAGAAAAGTACAGTCTTATAGAGTCTGTTAGCACACGTCTCACTGAGATCTTTTCGGATCCTCTGCACTTCATCGCGAATGTGCTTGATCCGCGTTTTAAAGACCATTACTTGGATGCGGAAATAAGGCAGCGCGCACGAGAAATGATCCAGGCCGCGCTGGATGCGGAGAACCCGCGCGGATAAGGAGAAGCGCCAAGCGCAGGAGACAGATCAGAGCGCAGAAAAAAAAGACTGGTCTCTGCACCAGATGAGTGGCATGCACCCTCGTTGTCTAATATGTTCAGTGGAATTCTGCAAGAAAGGGCCTCAAATAATAATAATACGTTGGCTATTTTGTTCTTAGGCTACTATATACACTTACACACACACACACACACACAAACATATATACATACATAATATCAGATTGTAGCCATATTTCTGCTAGATTTTCTGCTAGATTTCTGCTTTAATTTGATAAAAATGTTTATTTATGCCCTGGCCCTATTTAAATACACTCTCTAAAATATTTCTCAAATGTCGTAATTTTAGTAAAGTTAGTACACGGTAATAGCAATAAATGCAATGGTACTAATAATTGGCATAATTTCTTTCGGTGTTTCGGTTTCGGTTTTCGGCCTTGGTTTTCTCTTTTTTGGTTTTCGGTTTCGGCCAAGAATTTTCATTTCGGTGCATCCCTAATGTCAAATAATCTTTTTATAAATAAGTCGCACCTGACTATAAGTCGCAGGACCAGCCAAACTATGAAAAAAAGTGTGACTTTTAGTCCGGAAAATACATGTCATTAAAAAGTTTATTTATGGGTTTATTTATTTTATTTTTTTTACTGTCAGAAGAGACTGAAGAGGTTACTCACTGTCTCCTGTCTGCTTTGTGCTGCTGTTTAAGGAAAGAAAGACTAAATGAATTTGATACTGAAATAAATATATACTGAATCATCTGTAATATAAATAGTTAATCTGAAATATATTATAAAATGTAATTATCAAGGGAAATCTAGATATAATTGCTGATGTCAGTTGTGTTCTTCAATCAAGTCACACTAATGCTGGCATTATGAATGAATAACAAACATACCTTCACTTGCTTGTCCTTTTTGTTGTTGGTTTAACTTTGGGCTGCAGCAGAAACACAAAGACATTTTGTAACTAGTTTTCTTCATCACATTATTGTCTCACAAAAATGCACATTTACAATTACTGTGTTCATTTTATTATGCATGAAATATCACTATTCAAATGTTAAGAAAATTAACTGAAGTTCAGAACCACTGAGTTTGATATAAAATAGGAATAAAATCACATAAGAATGAGATCATAAGGTTCATACATGTACTGTATGTAGAACTTGATTTACAAAGTCCTGTTGGAAGCTGAAGTTGTGATTTGTTACAAATGTACTGATGTATATAATATGTTAAATCAAAGGTGTGATTACAAAATACACCATGATCTGCCAGATTACTCACATTTTCTTAGTTTTTGTTAAATAGACAGTCAGACCACAAATGCCTGCAACTGCCACTAAAACCCCAATGACAATCCCAGCTATCGCCCCTGATGACAGCCCTCCTCCTCCTGCTCCTCCAGCTCCTCCTACTATGGAAAAGATACAAGAATCACAAGACCAAGGCACTTACTACACACCATACTAACAGTTATACACTTTAACATGTATAAAATAAATAAATAATAATAATCTAAAACAACACAAGGCAATTTCATAACAGAGATGTTCAAAACAGTAGAGATTTTAATATACCTTTTTAAAAATGTAGTTCCTTTAAAAAAGTGGTAGATTAAGGTCAAGGTATTGGTTATTAAACCTTGGGAACTCATTTCAGATTAGTTTGAATTATTCTCACCTTTAACTGTTAAAGCATGTTTGTGTGAGGCGTTTCTCTTTGTGACATTATTGGAGGCTGTGCAGATGTAATCTCCACTGTGTGTGAAGTCAGTCTTGTTTATGGTGAATGTGTCTGTGGTCACATTGGTGTCTGTTTCATTAAACTTCCAGCTGAATGAAGCAGCAGGTTCAGAATTTGCAGAACAAGAGAGAGACACACGAACCCCTAAATCCACCACATCCTCACCCTTAACAGAAACATCTTCTGGTCCATCTAGAACACAAACAAGAGAGTCACTGACAAACTAATCACTGAAGAATGACTGTATTTCATCAGGTTTGAGCTCAAATCATCTTGATGTCTGAATGTTGAACACTCACAGTTGATGATCAGACGCACAGGTTTTGCCGTCTGAGAGCTAGCAGGGTTTCTATATGTACACTGATATTCTCCACTGTCTGATCTCTGCACTGGACTGATGGACACTGATCTGTGATCAGATGAGAAGATGATGCTGTTGCTAGGAGACAGAGGACGGTTATCTTTCATCCACTGCACAGAGGTGATGATGCCAGTTCCCTCAGAGCTGAAGTTAGCAGATGATTCTCCCTCTATTAATGATTCTTCTGGACCAGTAACTCTGACATTAGTTATATTTTCTGTGTGAATGATAGAGAAATTCCAGATAGAGAAGACCAGGACCTTCAGTGTGCATTGGGACGGTTTGCAGCCGAGTGTGAATCGGCTGGGATGAGAATCAGCACCTCCAAGTCCGAGGCCATGGTTCTCAGTCGGAAAAGGGTGGATTGCCCACTTCAGGTTGGTGGAGAGTTCCTGCCTCAAGTGGAGGAGTTCAGGTATCTTGGAGTCTTGTTCACGAGTGAGGGAAGGATGGAACGTGAGATTGACAGACGGATCGGTGCAGCTTCTGCAGTAATGCGGTCGCTGTACCGGTCTGTCGTGGTGAAGAAGGAGCTGAGCTGTAAGGCAAAGCTCTCGATTTACCGGTCAATCTACGTTCCTACTCTCACCTATGGTCATGAGCTGTGGGTCATGACCGAAAGGACAAGATCCCGGATACAGGCGGCCGAAATGAGCTTTCTCCGTCGGGTGGCTGGGCGCTCCCTTAGAGATAGGGTGAGAAGCTCGGCCACTCGGGAGGAGCTCAGAGTAGAGCCGTTGCTCCTCCACATCGAGAGGAGCCAGCTGAGGTGGCTCGGGCATCTATTTCGGATGCCTCCTGGACGCCTTCCCAGGGAGGTGTTCCAGGCACGTCTCACCGGGAGGAGGCCCCGGGGAAGACCTAGGACACGCTGGAGGGACTATGTCTCCCGGCTGGCCTGGGAACGCCTCGGGGTCCCCCCGGAAGAGCTGGAGGAAGTGGCTAGGGAGAGGGAAGTCTGGGCGTCTCTGCTTAGACTGTTGCCCCCGCGACCCGGCCCCGGATAAGCGGAAGATGATGGATGGATGGATGGATGATAGAGAAATAACAAAAACACAAAATCTTAAATTAGTCTTTCATATGAAGTGAGTACTGAGTGTAATTCTACGGAGTCCTGCACATGACATGCAAGGAAGAATAGGCACGATTTAACAATTTCTTCTTAAGTAAATTGTCTGCTCAATATGATAATTTATGCCCTCTTTCTAGGTAAATCATGTGCACTAAATAATAATTAGTTAATAATTAGGCTTCCTGTCCATGTACACATCCTCATAAACATGTTGCTGCTATGTTATGTCATGTCATGTCATGTCATGTTATGGACAGGACCATAAAGGAAGCAGCTCATTCATAAAGAAGGTGGATATGATATGTAGCCAACTGAAGATTAATAAAGCATCAGCACCTGTTAGGGGGTGATGATTAAAATGTGCACACAATTTACCTACCCTGTTGATGGCTACTGGTTGAGCTGGTCCTAAGCAACTAGCTCCTGCTCAGGACCAGCTTAGGACCAGCACATGAACAGCTTAAATCAAATCATGACCAGCTAAGGACCAGCTCAAGCCAGCAGCCATGCTTCGGAACATACCCAACCAGCATATGCTGTCTTCTGCAACAGGGTAGAATGAGGGCACAAATTATTATCACAAGTTCAACATTTACTGAAAATGAGGAAACTAATTAATGAAGAAAATTTATGATAGAAAATTACATGATCAATAAAAAAAAAGAAGACTCACTATCTGCTCAATTATTTGGCACAGTCTGGTTGTTGGTTGGATTGTGAGCAGTGTATGTTTAATTTCTCAGAAAAGTTTCTCTTGTTTAAGGAGAATAAGAGCTTGTCACTTAACAGAATCGACCGCCTATCAGCTAATGTTCAGTCTTTTTCCATTTTTGGAGTTTATAATGAGGAAAAAACGGCTTTCTAATTAAATGAGGTCAAGGTTATATCGTGATTAGTTTTCAAGGCACAGTTGATTCAAGCTGATTGTTATACTTTCTCCAACAGTAGAGCCAAGGAGATTGATATCTCTATAAAAACATGATATCTCTAAAAAAAATTTTTTTTGTTTCCTGGGTGCACCAATAATTTTTTAGCTAAATAACCTAGACAAAAACAACAACTGATAAGTTCATAACAACAAAACAACATTAGGCATGTACATACATAAATTATTATAATAATAATAACTATTATTATTTGTATATCCTTATTTTCTCATCAATAATCTCATCATGCAACTAATATAATAACATTTTCACATATTTATGATTCTTGTTAAATTTACAACATTATAAATGAACAAAAATATCCTGTTACTGTTACTAACATATTTATTAAACACCCATTTGTCATCTATTCATCTTACAATATATAATTTCAAATACTAAACCAAGTTTGCGCAACACACTCACCGAACACTAGTGAAGTTTCTCCTGTAAGTGAGTCTCCAACACTAGTTAATACAGTTAGTCTGTATATCCCAGAATCACCCAGTATTAGGTTCCAGAGCTCCAGAGCGAAAGTGTTTCTGTCAAAACTGACTCTGTCTCTGTATGCTGTGACTATTGTAGTTGAATCAGACACTGCTGTCAATATCAGAGTTGATCCAAAGCGCCACTGAATTGTAATAATTGATGTGGAGGGCGGGTTAACAGGAACAAACACCACACTTCCTCCTACTGCTCCATTAGTCGGAGCAGAAATCTGCAGATCTTCACTTAGAAACAGACCTATTCAAAACATCATCATCATCATCATCATCAACAACAATAATAATAATAAACTGCTAAAAGGCAGTTTTATATAATTAGCTTTTTTTAGTTTAAAAAAGTGCATATATAACACATAAAATCATTTTTGCATAGATATTATATACTGAGAAGAGAACCTGCGAGTCACAACTATCTTTCTCTATTTTGTCATGAATGACAGTGCAGAGCAGGGCCGTAGCTGAGGTTTGCGGGGCCCTGGTGCAGGTTGTACCAGTGGGCCCTTTTTGAAATTGTTTAATTTTTATGTTCGATCTATTTATTTTCGTTTTTCAAGTTTGTAGGTGTCCAGGTACAGAAACTGAATAATTAAATGTAAAATAGCACTGCATAGTATTCAGTGTAAATATACAGTCAAACCAAAATTTATTCAGACACCTTCAACATTTCACACATTATCACAGTTTATTTGCTATAGTTTAGAATTTTTTTTTTAATAAAATATGACAAGAACTCAGAGTTAAACTGAAGGTATGTAATGGATTACAATCAAACACAACTTCAGAAAACTGTTACAGTTTTTCTCATTTGCTAAGACACACTAAATGAAACTGGGATCCGCTTGATCTTCATCATCACATTATTAGCACAGCAGAAGTCTTCTCTTGCAAATGTTTTCACACTTTTTCATTTGTTTCACACATTTCAGACCCTTTTTCAAAACGTTACCACAGATCTCATTGAAAGGCCCCAAACTCTATTGGATTCACTGTGTTGAACAAAAGAAAAAAATCTATTCACAGCTGATAGAAATTACTTGCATAATTATAAATCTCTATGCACCTGTGTGAAACTCATTTGCACAACTCTTCAATCAGCAATCAGTCCTCATCCATCTATAAAAGATGCCACCTCTGTGTTGCTATTTGCAAGCATGGATCAAA
Organism: Carassius gibelio; assembly: GCF_023724105.1. Lineage (NCBI taxonomy): Eukaryota > Metazoa > Chordata > Actinopteri > Cypriniformes > Cyprinidae > Carassius > Carassius gibelio. The sequence goes on along the minus strand of NC_068386.1, from coordinate 15,791,810 downwards.
AAGGCCATAGGCACGGAAGGAGAGTAAGAAACCATGGCAGAGCGGCCCGAGGAAGAGGAGTTTGTATGCGTGGTAGAGGAGCTGCAGCAGCAAGAGGACAAAATCCAGCTCAAGTTTCAAATGAAATTCGGGCAACAATTATTGACCATGTCATCAATCATGGCTTGTCCTTTAGACAGGCTGGACAAACGGTCCAGTCCATTCTGAGTCGGAGCACTGTGGCATCTATTGTCAGGCTTTTTCGGAATGAGAACAGGTAATTCACAGTGTTACTGTAATGTATACCACTGTGTATTTCAGCTTTACTGTATTGCCCTGTTAGCAGAACAAACTGTGTCTACAGTAATGCAGATGCTTTATCAATCCCATTTATGTGACTGTCATACAGTAATGTCAATTTTGACATTCTCTGCTTGGAGGTGGAAGGTGTATGATCACCGGCCATATGAGCAGATGCCCCTCCTGGAGGCAATGAATGCTGGTTGCCTGGCAAAAGGTGCCGAGGACCGCCAGGGATGGATACGCCATGCAAGGAGGTATTTCCCTCGGTTCATTGCAAGGGAAAACATTCAATGCGATGTTGATGAGAACCTGTGGCATAATTGTCAAGAACGAATGGACTAAATGTGAAAGATAAAATGTATATATCTTTCTTTTTTCTTTTCTTTTTTTTTTTTAAAGGTATTTCCACCCATAAGTTTCCTATGGTAGCTTTTTTTTTTATTTTCCAGTATCCATTTGAGTTTGTAAAGTATCATATTTCATATTGATGGCTGCATTTTGTATTTTGTTGTCCATTGTGTAATGATTGATCGAAAGAATAAATTAATTTGACCACAAGTTGTGGTGTTTGATAGAAATATTTGCTTATGTGGCATGTTTTTAATGTTTTGTGAGTGTTAGAGCATTTTGCTAACAAAATGAGTCATTTTGGCCATTGAGCTTCAGTTTTATCCTGTGTGTTAACGGTTTTGAAAATGTGATGTCAGAGTGGGCAAAGGCAATCGAGAAAATCTGTAGTATGACAATATGTACACAACTATCAATATTTTGTCGACCAATTATCAAGCAATGCTTCATTTTGTTCAGTGTGTGGTGTAAAAAGGTTGCATTAGTTATTCAGGAAAAAACATGTAAGCAAAACATGGTCAGGTCAAAGTGTCTGAAAAATCTTTGGTTAAAAATATATATATATATATTCATAGCAATTTCACTAGTAGTCCACTGTATGAAGAATTTTTGGCTATAATATGTCACAGTTCGCTTTATTTTTCTATACTAACGTAAATAAATTATAGTGTCCTGCACCTACTAGTACAAAAATATATCCCATTTTTTTTTACCTGGTGTCTGAATAATTGTTGGTTTAACTGTGCATTCATTTCTGTTAAAGCTACAAAAGCTACAAGCTTCCGTCAAGAGCAGTGAGTGATTTTCTTTCTTTCATTTTCTTGGATTAACATTACAGCAGCTAGTAGCTAAATGAGGCGCGGTCACTTTAAGAGATGCTGAATGCATCCAGTATACAGTATTTCACAATTGCTAAAACACATTTCTTGAAACTTTCACCCATATTCTCAAAACTTTAAACACAAAACCCAGTCTTTAAACTACATACACAAACCCCTCACTCTTCTGGCAAAATCAAACACTTGCCTCAAAACCATTTGATCTGTGCTCAAAATCAAACAATGCTTTCAAAACATAAACACAGCCAGTCAATATATAAACACTCATCAGCATTCATTAGACACTACATCAAAAAATTGACAACACAGCGTCCAGGACATGTAGTTACAGATTTGTTTGTAATTTTTTTATTGCATATAGAAAATAATTTTGCCATAAATAAACGTAAATAATTCACAACTCCGTACAGCAAATATATTAGATACTGTAAGTACTGCAAGTAATACAGAAATTCTATACTGTATTTTCAGCATAAAAATAAAGTAAGCTCAAAGAACAAAGACAACTCTAAATGCAAAGCGTATTACGCAAAACATTGTGCAAATGCAAAATCAAAGTCAATGAGAGACTCATTCTGCCTCAGCATCCCGATGGTGGAGAGCCACGGGAAATGGTAGAAAGGCTGACACTGTTGATAGCTTCAAACTTTACATTGTCTTCTACAAGTCTTTGCTGTATTTCACGCAGTCGGATGACATTGTTTTGACGGACCATATGAGCAATGAGAGCCTCTTGCTGTTGGGAGAACAAAGGAGTCCTTCCACCCTCATTTGGTAATCTTGCAATTCTACAAAAGGGAAAATGCTATTGCAAATGTGTACATACAGAAACAATAGTAATGGATATCACATTCATATGTAAATTGTATTCAATTTTTTTTCTTTTTTCCACACTCCCCTTTCTATTGACAAACTGATGTACTATATCAAATGTCAAATTAGAAAAACAATAAATTTACCTGTTCTCTTCTCTGAATGTCCTGATCATGGTGGCCACAGTTGTCCTTGTACTGTTCCTCCTCGTTCAAATTTGAACACATCCACCACAAAATCAGACTTTAGTATTGCCTTTTACTTTGAGACTGATCTGGAGTTTAATGCAGATTTAAAATCATAAGAAATTGTTTACTGATACTGTTTTTGAAACCAGATCTTTGCATAACAACAGGAAACACTGCATCTAAAAAAAAGTTGCTCAAATATGGTTAACTAGCATGTGTCCAATTTTGTGTACTAAACTCTAGAAACATTGGTGTCTTTTTGAAACATTTGTGTCTCTTTTTATATGACAATAGTTTTGTCAGAACAAGTAAAATGTTCATGAAGTGATTCAGAGCAGAGATTATGTTTATGTGTTCATGTACTCATATATTAAAGGCGGCAGAGGATGAAAACACTGCGAGCTTCAGTAGGCCTATGTGTAGTAAATGAAACTGCATGTTTGTGTCATTAATTTCCACGAGGGGTGGACTGTGAATGAAAAAATTTCAGACAGGGAAATCTCAAACTCATACAAACAAATTCTGAAACATGGACAACACTATTTTTTTGTATGGACCTGAGTAGGGGTGTCCCCGACTAATGATTTTCATAGTGAATTGGAATTTTCTATTCTTGCAGATATTCGACTGATAGTCAAATCTTTTGTTTCAGGGCGGGGCAAAATACATTAACAAGAGTCAAGTCAGACAGATCACTAACTGATGTTAACACACAGGGGAAATGTGTAATGAGCACCTTGCAGATATAAACGGGGTAAATAATGTTTTATGTTTTGATGAATAGATAGCTAACACTAACGTCGGCGAAACCATAACAATTAACAAATGTTTTTTTTTTTTTTTTTTTTTTTTTACAATAGTGCTATCATGTTAATGTTAGCCAAAAACATAAGCAGTTAATGTTCTGCGTTTCTGTTTTGAGCTTCACGCGCTGAAAATGACCAGGGGTGCGTTTCCCAAAATCATCGTTAGCCAACTATGGTCGCAAGTTCCATCGTTACCAACGTAGTTCAACTGTGTTTCCTGAAACCATAGTTCAAACGAACATTCACAAACTGCATCACAAACTTGTGTCGTTGAAATGACAGCTCTCCACCTGTGGGTGGAGGGAAAAGGGTGTATTGGTTTGTTCGGGTGGGCGATATGGCAAAAAATTAAAATTTTTATTTTATTTTATTTTTATATAAATATCATGATTTTAATCATTATTGTTTGTCATGTTGGTTTTTCTATTTTGCAAGTTGTTTGAGCACCACAGCCAAACTAAAACCCCTCTAATAATGACAAAGCTTGTTACATTAAGGTAACAAAATATGAAAAAGTATGGATATTTAGGCCAGTGTGGGAGAAAATAAAAATCTTTGTCATTATTTTATCTTTGTTATAAAAAAAAAAATAGAACTATGATACACATTACAAAAACACATAATACACAAATAAACAGTGTTTTATTTTCAGGTACAAAAGCATTTAGCAGGAGCATTCAAAAAATGTAATTAACAAATAAAAATAAAACAATATAGTTTGATCCTAATATAGCAATTGTTTAAAAAAAATCAGTGTTTGGTGTTTTATTAACATTAAAGGAATAAGTAACCACAAATAATAAAATAGGTAAGTGTTTAGTTTTCATCTCCATTTACTCACTCAAAAGTTGTTTTAAACCTGAATGAGTTTTCTTCTTTTGCTAAACGGAAACTGGAAAACCAAACATTTGCTGGTTCACAGTGACTTTCCAGAGTATTTCCCTCTACTACCAAAGTCAATTTGGAGAAGCAACTGTTTTGTTATCTAGATTATTCTAAATATCTTCTTTTGTGTGCAGCACAAGAATAAAAATAATATACTGTAGGTTTGGGACAACATGTGACTGTAATTAAAGGGATAGTTCCCTAAAATATAATTTCTTTCATTGTTTATTCATTTATGGCATCATGTTCATTGTCTCTTTAAAACCTGCACGCATCTAATATACAGACATGTATCTGTTTCTTTCTTTTTAGACATAACCAACCGAGGCTATACACAAACCTTGTGTGTTTTGACAGTATTAGCACAAAACATAACTTAGTCCAGTAATCAGGCACAGTTCGAAGGGTTTGTGTTGTGTGCATGCTTTGAGTGTTGTATTATTTACAAATTACAATTGTAGCTATAGACAGTCGCCTATAGCTATGATTTTACTAATATAGTTGTCTGATTGATTTTATAGTCTCAAGCATTCAGAAATGACACAAAAGAAGATTTTACTTCAATAAAAACAAGGATTAGTTTTTGTAAGGGTTGTGATGTCCACATGTTTTTTTAGAAGAAATTATAGAGGCTAGCATTTCTATATCAAAAAAGTTTACCAAAAATGAAAGATTAAGTGGATATTTGAATTAAATGTTTGGTCAATATTTGGAGGATTTGATCATCCTGTAAGTGATACAACAGCAGTTATCAGACCTTTTAGCACCCTTTGCATGCATTTGTAACCTATGTAATGTACATAAATAGTTTATTTTGTATTACATTATTAACTTTAACAGTGTTATTCAATTATTATTAATTAACCAATCATTATTGCCTTGTTGTTTTTATATGATGCATTTTATGTCATTTTAAAAGGTTGTTGTTAGATAACACACGTAGGTCTGGAAGATGTCTGTTAAAGATCTCTTGATCTGGAAAGCATCTGCTGTCTATGTCTGACAGACAGTACCGTCGCTCCCTACACGCATCAACGCTCGCGATAACTCAAACCTAATTTTTGCGGCTGAATGTTCATATTTCATGGATGGACATCTATGCCCGGTTAAAAGAAATCAGCAATCCGGCGCAGAAAAAAATATATAAATAAAAAACAAGCATAAAGTTGGCTTGAAGTTGGTCATTCGATACTTGCAAATTTAGGGACCGTCTCTAAAGTTACATGGGATATTGGTATACACTTTTCTAACGTCAGTAGCATTTGAGGAGAATGACTTACAGTCATACAAACAGCTTAATGCACACCTTTAATTTTTTATATTTCTTAAAATTAAAATAAACTGTAAATCATATGTAAATTATGCTACTTTACAAAACAAATGGTCTCAAATGCAAATTTGAAGCTCAGTAGTATTTGAGGTGACTTACAGTCATAAAAACAACTGTATTTTGTTAATTTAGGTGTCAGCTACAACGCACACCTGATACATTTTTAATATTTATTAAAATAAATTGTAAATAATTTATGTAAAAAAACAGGTATCACGTTCAGGCACGTTCTTGTGAAATGTTATTTATTTATTTTTTTGGCTGTTAAATTAGATTTAATGTCGGAAATAATTCAACCACCACCAACGCATCTAATATTCTCTCTGACTTTCCAGGTTCCCTTAGAAAAATGATCCATGGTTTTAACAATAACACCAAAAATCATCATTCTTGTATCCATGGTAACTGCAAATTAACCATGGTTTTGTTACTTCAGATAATAATTTATAAAGAAGTATTAATCAACTGTAATATTGTTTTGTTGTTGTTGTTGCTATAAGAACTGACCTAAGCCATCAATAGCCTTTAAAATGACTTAAAATGCATTATATAAAAAACAATGGGGCAATAATAAATGGTTAATAACAATGTTAAAATACATAATGTAGGCTAATAGAATATAAACATAACATGTTATTACAAATGCCTGCAAATGGAGATAAAGGCCTGGTAATTCCTGCTGTTACAATAATAGGACAATCAAATCGGACTATTGGCCAAACATTTAATTTATATAATCACTTAAAGGGTTAGTTCGCCCAAAAATTAAAATTATGTAACTAATAACTCACCCTAATGCTGTTCCAAACATGTAAGACCTTGTTTTAGCTTCGGAACACAGTTTAAGATATTTTAGATTTAGTCCGAGAGCTCTCAGTCCCTCCATTGAAGCTGTGTGTACGGTATACTGTCCATGTCCAGAAAGGTAAGAAAAACATCATCAAAGTAGTCCATGTGACATCAGAGGGTTCGTTGGAATTTTTTGAAACATCGAAAATACATTTTGGTCCAAAAATAGCAAAAACGACGACTTTATTCAGCATTGTCTTCTCTTCCGTGTCTGTGTGAGAGAGAGTTCAAATCAAAGCAGTCTGGATATCCGGTTCGCGAAGGAATCATTCAGTTCACCAAATCGAACTGAATCGTTTTAAACGGTTCGCATCTCTAATACGCATTAATCCACAAATGATTTAAGATGTTAACTTTTTTAATGTGGCTGACACTCCCTCTAAGTTCAAACAAACCAATATCCCGGAGTAATTCATGTACTTAAACAGTACATTGACTGACTGAAACTATTTTTTTGGCTTTGCAATCACGTGGTGTTTCACATATCCATGCAATATGGATATCATCTGATAGATCTCTTCATAATGCACAACTTTGTCTCAAGAACAATTACTGTCAAACTGTTCTTTAATTATTCACAACTATGTTTATAAAACAATTGCAAATGGTCCTAGGTTTTTCGCACGATTGGAACCAAACAACTGCAGTAATATTCTGTTTATTCTCTAGATCAATAATTATCGGAAAAAAAATGTTGACCTTTGGTTAGCTTTAAAGGGGTCATTTATAAAAGGGGAGTGGCCAAACATACCACAAAGCCTATAAAACCAAAACAAATAGTAAAAAAATATGCAGAGTTTTATGGAGATCGGTTAATAGGTGGTGCTATTACAGTTGAAAAAGTCTCAAAAACACTATTTTTCAATAGAAAATTATCAAAATTTGTAGAACATTCACACAAATACCAGATCTTCATATCATATGTTAGATCTTCTTTTTGTGAACAAATTTGCCTCAGGGAGTAAAGATGTCAATCAAATCATTCATTAAACATTCACAAATATGTCAAAAACATACTTTTGCGAACTTGTCGTGTGTTTTTCGCCCGATCGGAACCAAACCACTGCAGTAATATTCTGTGGACTCTCTAGATCAGTGGTTCCCAAACTTTTTCTACTCGCGGCCCACACAACCACACACATATGTTTGGGCGGCCCACTTCAAAAAAATTAACTGACCCCGCTATTGTTGGGTTCATAACTTGGTACCCAGAAACTAGAATGTTAACTGTATTTATTGAATGAACTAGGACTGTGCGATATGAAAAAAAAAAAAAAAAAACTTATTGTGATTTCTTTGATCAATTTTGCGATTGTGACACACACTGGTATGCTTTTACAGTCATAAATGCATTCAGGATTCATTTGAAACATATTTCCAGAAGAATACCAATTAGAGCTTTATCAAAAAGTTGTAACATCAGAACAGGCATAAGTCAAAATTATCACTATAGTAGTGTATAAATATAACGCGAAAGCACGTTAAAATAACGTTTAAAGTAACCCCCCTGTATGTCATTTCACTTTATTTACACTATGTTAAAATAGAAGGATTTACTTATTCCAAATAGTGGCAATTATCTGCACCTCAGTATTGTAGTTGACTGTAGATTGACTGTAATTTTTTACATTTAATTTATTAAATAGAAGCCATATAAGAATACTTTTTCAACTTTTTGATTATATCCTTAATTTTCATTAAAAAATAAATGCTTTTCTGATGTGATTTAAAATTTGAAAAGCGAGAAAAAAAGTTTGAAGCCGGGTCAATTGCATAAAAATGTAGAACACACATTTTGCTATCTGCACAACTAAAGCTGACAATTATAGTCTGTCTTTTATAATTTTGTCTAGCGGAATCAAGTTGGTGGGTTAGTGTCAACAGCCCTCTGACTGTATGTACTCTACTAGGTGCACTCAGGGTTTTTGTCAAAATGAAGACTCTCTCTCAGGATGAAATTATCCTGATGGCTGTAAATCACTTTGGATCAGAGTGGACTGAAAGCTCCAAGAAGGTCCTGTTTTAACTGTGTCCTGGCACAGGGCAGCATTGTGTAGCTCACAAAGGGCAACTGAAAGATGTCAACAATGTTAAGAGTTGTCTAAAACTACTAAATAAGGTTGGTGATAATGTCCCTCGTTTTGTGTCCTATCACTTGGATGATTTGCCATCTGTGACTTTTAATAGCCTCGAGGTCTCTTGCCTGGTTAGTAAGATTGATCGTCTAAGTGTAGAGTTGGCCTCCATGAAAAATACTGTGAGTAAGCAGTCAACTGAATGTGAGAACCTTCGTGGAATAACTAGACATAAGTAAACGACTGAGTGTGATTGAGCAACCCAGTGCCAGCAAGGGGAATGCAGCCACAACCGTGGCCAGTGAAGAGGCCCAGCTCCATGGACCAAGTCACAAGGAGCCTGAACCTGGACCTTCGCCTTTGCCCATTTTTGAGGAGAAAGCTGGTGGGAGGTAGAGATGTCACCTGCATGAAGCCGAGTATTAAAGCATGGCAAGCGCAAGCAATGCTATGGAAAACTATCTCAGGTTACTTATGTAACCATAGTTCCCTGAGTAGGGAACTTCGAACTGCGTCCTCTTAGTTGTTACTTAGTGTTTGCCATGTTCTGGCCTGCACTCCCCTTAGCATGGCGGCGTGGGTATACTGTTCCCCAAAGCGACCCCCTAAGAGGACGCAGTGTCTCGTTCCCACTCAGGGAACTATGGTTACATACGTAACCTGAGACAGTTCCCTTTTGAGGGAACTTCGAACTGCGTCCTCTTGCTTGGAAATGGCAACTCTACCATTTCCATGGGAGTTGCCCCTGGGATGTTAAGACGGCTGTCTGTGACATTATCCCTTACGGCCAAAGGCCTAAGCTGCATAGCCAGTTATTTGTTAGGGCCTCGGCCCGGGGTAGAGCTTAAAGGCTTGGAATCAGGAAAGATTCCTTTAAAGGGATACGGCTAAGAAACCAGTATTTATACAAGGTCTTGCCTGTCACACAGGGGCTACCGCTTGCTCTCGCACGTGCAAGTTTGCTGAAGGAGCTGTCTCAACAGATCCCTGGTAGCAATACCCTGCTTAGATAGGTATTCAAAAAAAACATAAATGGAGTGGTGCCCAACATGAACAGGCCTTTTCACCAATTCAAGAAAGGGCATGAAACAACTGCGCAAAGCCCTTACCATAAAGGATTTTTAGAAAGAACGCAGAGCATTAGCGTGCGAACTTACCACAGTGTGGATTTCAGAAAGTGCGCAAAGAATTCACGTGCACACTTACCATAGCATGGATTTTTTAAATACTGTTCTTGGGAGGGGTTCTCGTGGCACTCTGAACGAGCAGCTCACAGATGGAATGATGTGTCTTTTGAGAATATCAACTCGATCTGTGGAACTAATGGTGGAGAGCTCTGGGGAAAAACAGACTTTTTTTCTTACAGGATTTCAGAAAAGTGTGCAGTCTTGCGAGCACACTTACCACTTTAAAACATAGAGGTTCCTAAGCATTGCAGAGGCGCTGAACAGCAAGGGAGAGGCAAGCTCCAATTTTACAAACCTCTGGGGAGGGGAGCATCACCTGAGGCAGTATATACAGAAAGAATTCTGTAACTATCACCTCCACTTTCCCACTGGATGTGACAGCGCATATAAGTGGCCAGGAGGCCCCTCAGGGTGACCTGGCCAGACATTCATGAAATCACCTGCAGTGCCGTGCCAGTTCTGATGATCAGCGAGGCTCCCGCAGAAGCCTGTGATCTTGGTTGCCTAATACCAGAGCACGAGGCCGGAAGGTCGGTGCTGATGGGTGTTTAGTAGATGCCACGACTGAGCACTGTAGAAGAGGCTCACAGAATGTTAGCACCCATAAGTATATACAGAAAAGGGTTACATACTCACCCACCCTCCTGTACTGGAACCCCGCTCACGGGGCGCCTCCTTACAGTCCGGACCAGCAGTAAGGTGGTTATTATGAATATAGAACCAACGAAAAACATCATAGGTCCAGTATATTAGACTGTTATGAGAGAAATTTTTCCACCTAACCTCGATCAGGTGGAGAGCTGGTGGTTACAGGGGGATTAGGCAAAGGAGGATAAGAGCAGTGTTGGGCAGTAACGTCGCTACAAGCAGCGAAGCTACTAGTTTAACTACATTTCTCAGTAGCTTGGTCGTAGCTTCGCTACTTTCTGAATCAAATAGCTTTTCAGTAGCGAAGCTCTTTTTTTTTACCAAGTAGTGCGGTAGCTTCCACACAAGCTACATTTTCGCAAGTATTTCTGAAGCTCAAACTCAAATCGGGAAATACAACTGCTAAGATTGCTGATCCTGGATCAGTAGTGACGCGACGGCGCTACTTCATCTTGTTCGTGCTTACGGTGGATAGCAACCAACCATCTTTATGATGCATTACCGCCACTTTCTGCTCCGGATGGTACCACTCCTTGGCCAGTCACGCAAAAAATTATTTGATGAAATGATGGCATAGGATGAGGTCGGAGAACAGTTAATCCCGAGGAGTGAGTCGCCGTGGCCGTACCTCTACAAGTACATGACACTGACCGAGATAACAGAGAGAAAATATGTTTTCAGATGCTGCTTGTAAAAATGATCAGGGTCCCCCTTACGAAATGAAAATATATTTTATATTAAATATATTGTAATATATTATTTTCCTTTTTATTTTCTAATATTTTATATATTTGAATACATTTAATAATATATTGATGACAAATATATTATATAATATATTGCAAAATATACAAATGATTGCCGCTTTCAATATATTGCAATATATTGGAAAAAATAAATATATATAAGAATATATGAAAGTGAAAGTGAAAGTGAAGTGACATTCAGCCAAGTATGGTGACCCATACTCAGAATTTGTGCTCTGCATTTAACCCATCCGAAATGCACACACACAGAGCAGTGAACACACACGCACTGTGAGCACACACCCGGAGCAGTGGGCAGCCATTTATGCTGCAGCGCCCGGGGAGCAGTTGGGGGTTCGATGCCTTGCTCAAGGGCACCTAAGTCGTGGTATTGAAGGTGGAGAGAGAACTGTACATGCACTCCCCCCACCCACAATTCCGTCCTGCTCGAGACGGAATTGTAATATATGATATTAATATATGTAATATATGATATATTACATGACATTTTCCAATATACTGCAATATATTTTTGTTTCATAAGGGCCAGCCTGGCCATTTTTTTTTGTACTGTACTGTGTCTTGCATTTTGTTCTGCAAAGGCCTACAGTATATTAAGCATGCCCATGCAACAGGTGCATACTTACACTTACATACACTTACTTGTGCGCACATTGTTAATTACATGTATTTTGATTGTTTTTGTTGCCAAAATGATAAGGAACACAAAAAACTATTCAACTAAACAATTACACCTGCCTATCTGTTTGACTGACAGTTTTGAGCACTGAGATAGCATTGACTTGTAATTAAATGTGTTCAACATAAAAATTTTATTTTAAAAGTAGCTTAGATGTAGCAAGCTACTGTTGATGTAGCTTAGCTTGCTACATTTCCCAGGGGGGTAGCTTCAGTGTAGTGAAGCTTCATTTACTGTAGAGTAACTGGTAGCTTAGCTCACTACATTTTCCAAGTAGCTTGCCCAACACTAGATAAGAGCAGAAGTCAAAAACATCCAAAGGGAATGAGTAGCTACCTAGGTATCGCTCCAATTCGGACACTGCAGGTGAATAGGGCAAAAAAAAATAACTAATAGTTATCATTTTACTTACCCAGTTGATTGATTACATTGAATATTGCAAAAAAATTTTGTATTACAAGTTTTCAAAAACTTTATGTTTAAATATGCAAATGAGGCATTGTTTAATGAAATATGTGCTAATTTGCATAAATGTCTGTTACAAAAATCTGAACACTAGATGAAGTCAAAATGTTTGTTTAATTTTTTTGACATATTAGAGTCAAATGTTTTTACAGAGGGAATTCTGGTTATCTTTTTTGTCACTCCATAATTCAGAAAATACTTTGAACAGCCAGAAAACAATATATTTTCACAATTTCACAACAAATCCCTCTGTAAAAAAGGGACACGGATGCACGCACTGTTTAAACGCCTTGCTAGTGGAGGCCATGATAAACAAAGAAAGATCGCTCTTACCGTGGTCATTTCTCAGATGCACGCTTCAAACAAAACAGTCAATGAAGACGAAGAAGATAAATGACATGCTCTCCAGTCGCTTATTTATAGTTGCGCCGGTAGTGACGTCAGAGGCTGTCGCCGGCCAAAGCGTTGCCGTTTTTTCAAAGTATGCTTCAGACACAGGTCACGACAAGGTGTTCCCCAAAGTGACCCCCTAAGAGGACGCAGTTCGAAGTTCCCTCGAAAGGGAACTATCTACGGCTGCAGTACAGATCAAGTCTAGTATGAATCCTCCCAGAGAGAAGAAGAACTATGTAATAGTTGGAACTGGTGCAGTGAAGAACATACATGCAGTGACATTTAAGCTGGTGAGTGTGTTTGTGACAAAGCTTGCTCCTGACCTAGACTCAGAGACTCTGGTTAAATATTTAAAAGAACAACTTTCCAGAGATGTAACTTGTCAGAAGATTGGCACTGAGTATACTCACTACAGCTCCTTCAAAGTTACAGCTGAATGCAAGGAAGTAGCAGAGATGTATGCACCACAGCTGTGGCCAGAAGGGACCTATGTAAGGCGCTTCTATGAGAATCGCAAGCCTAGGGCTGCAGTAGGGGCAGGTATTAAAGCACCACTTTATTTACAAATGGGTGCGCCTGAGTCAAAGGTGTCCAATGCATGTTAAACAATGATAAACTGCTATGAGAGTTGTGTATTATAATTCCCGTGGTCTGTAGCTTGGGCAGGATGCTGGAGCGAGAGCCCAACGCACTGTTATTGACAAGCTTTTTGAGAATGCTGATGTGGTGTGTTTGCAAGAGACTTTTTTAGCTATTCAAGATCTGGATAAAATTAACTGTGCATAATGATTTCCATGGGGCAGGGGAATCCACGACAGACCTAAATACCAGAATTCTGTGTGGTAGGATCCCAGGAGGTGTAGCCATATTCTGGCACAAGAAATTTGACCCTTTTGTCACTGTGATCAGGTTAGATGTAGACTGGTGCATAGGAATTAAGGTGGTACATACTAAGAATGTTTTTATAATCTTAAAGGGGGGGGGGGGGGAATGCTCGTTTTCACTCAATATCCTGTTAATCTTGAGTACCTATAGAGTAGTACTGCATCCTTCATAACTCCAAAAAGTCTTTAGTTTTATTATATTCATAAGAGAAAGATAGTCTGTACCGATTTTTCCTGGAAAAACACGACCGGCTGGAGGCGTGACGTGTGGGCGGAGCTAAAGAATCACGAGCGCCAGTAGGCTTTTGCGTTGAGAGCGTTTGGAAGCTGTGGAACCGTGAGGACAAAACCAACCAAAACAAACCATGGCTAACAGTCAGATTCAGCGTATATTTATGATCCAGAATTAGATCCAGAGGCTGAAATTTAACAAGAGCAGCATCAGCAACAATGTCTCTATGTGGTATGTACTGAAACTGTATATATTTGCTTAGCGGTTTTGGAAAAGGACTAAGTTCCACTTTGTCGTCTTTTTTTTTTTTTTTTAAGCTGTACATGTGGAAAGTGCAGTTTGATGACAACATCACATGTTGTTTACTTGATGTGCTTACGCGCCGATAGCTAAGTTAACAACACAGAGATATTTGAAGCCGTTTTACTCACCGCCTGTGGTTCCAACACACGATCGTGACCCTTTTTCGTTGGGACTGCATTATCCTTAAGAAATAAACGATGTGCAAATCCGTGTCAAACTGGGCCTTGTTTGTAAAACAAGCATCTTCGAAATGCAGGGGAACAAACACAAACACTTGCACAACCCCCGTTGATGCTCTGTAAAAATAAACTCCATCCACTGGTCCCTTAATGCTGTTTCTCTTTTGGTAATCTGTGCAGGGTTGTCTTGCCCTGGCAACCAAAAACACACTCCTTTTGTGACATTTCGCAACGCTCTCGCTCTGATCAGTGAATGCCTCTGCTCTCATTGCTCTGCTATACAGGAGCGCACGCTCTTCCGGCAGACGTACCCTCAGGACCCATATAAGGAAATTCCGCTCCATCTAACGTCACACAGACCCATACTCGTAAAAAAAACTTTCCGAAACTTGTGACAAACCGGAAGGAGTATTTTTGGAACAGAAATACTCCTTTAAACGTACAACTTAATTTTTGAAACTTTGTCCATGTTTAGCATGGGAATCCAACTCTTTAACAGTGTAAAAAACTCAGTATGCATGAAATAGCATTTCACCCCCCCCCCCCCCCTTAAATATATACACTCCATATGAATGTCACAAAAATGAAAATGAGTAATTGAATAAGCTTGCTTTTAAAGGTTCTTACATAAGGGAAAGTGAATATACATCCATATTTGTCTTGGGGGATCTGAATGCTGATATATCAGATATTTATTCACTTTTTGGTCAACACTTGACACAATTTTGCAAAGATAACAAGGTTATTTTGTCCACTAAGGAATTACTGCCAGCTGATACCTATACACGTGAGTGAAGCTTGACATACTACATCCTGGTTGGAACACTGTATATCTACAGCTGATGCACATGATTGTATAAAGGAGGCTGAGATCCTGTATGGTTTGGCTACAGCAGACCATATTCCTGTCTCTATGTTCATAAATGTTAAGGGTCTACCTGAGCTTGTTGTAGTGACAGCCATAAATCAGATGAGATACTAGACTGGGCAAGGCTTACAGAAGACGACCGGCAATATTACAAGTTACTGACTGATGTGCACTTGAGAAATATTGAAGTACCTGTTGATGCAATTATGTGTGTGGATAGCAGATGTAAGAATGTAAGTCACAATAATGACCTTTTTGCAATGTATGATAGATTTGTGAACTGTTTAATTGATGGAAGTGAAACACTAAGAAGTAAAGTAGGGAAACAACATATTGTAAGACCAGGGTGAAATTAATGTCCATGAAGTTCATATTGAGGCAAGAGATGCATTTAGAAGATGGGTCTTAGCAGGCAAACCTAGGCATGGCCCAGTCTGTGAGTACAAGGTACGGTTTAATGCTAGGTTCAAATATGCTGTGCGTTTTATAAAAAGAAACGAGCAGACTATGAGGGCAAACTCCATGGCGAGAAAGCTACAAACTAATAATGTTTATGAGTTCTGGAAGGAAGTGAAAGTGGTTAAAAACAGCAAGATGTCACTGCCTTCTAGTATTGATGGTATCACTGAACCTGAAAACATTGCAGAGCGGTGGAGGAGACACTATGAGAACATTTTTAACTGTGTGAAGAGTGATGTATTTAATATAGGTGAGATACCTTACAGTGATGGTGTAGTCATCAGGCCGGAGGAAGAATGTTATGCTATTGACAAACTTAAAACTTAATAAAACCTGTGGCCGGAACAGAATAACAGCAGAACATCTGAAATATGCTAGTCAAAGTCTCTCAGTTTTACTTGCTCTATGCTTTTCTGAGTTAATAATGCATGGCATACTTCCTGGATCCATGTTATCTGTCTTGTTAGTGCCTGTAGTTAAAAATAAGACTGAAAAATAAATGTAATAAATAAATAAATTAACGAGTATAGATAACTATAGACCTATTTCAATTGCAAGTGTACTATCCAAGGTACTAGAGGGGATCCTTATGGATAGGCTTGCAGAATAATCAGTTTGGCTTTAAGAACAAGCATGGAACTGAACTGTGTATTTATGCACTTAAAGAAAGTGTCCATAGGTATAGATCACGCAATAGCACAGTTTTTATGTGTTTCCTGGATGCATCAAAGGCTTTTAATCGTATCAATTATGGTAATCTGTTTGGTAAACTACATGACCGTGGTGTCCCCTCTTACCTAATCAGGATACTGCAGTTCTGGTACTCTCACCAAACTATGCAAGTCAGGTGGGGGATGAGTTTGTCAACACCCTTCTATGTCTCCAATGGAGTGCGGCAGGGCAGAATTCCGTCTCCGCTGCTATTCAATCTGTACATGGATAATTTATCTAGGGAGCTAAAGGGATGTAGAACTGGCTAGAAAATCTTACTCTTCAAACCCCACTGCACTCCATTGGATACTGCCCACCTGTGCTGTAATTTTAGTCTGCCGAAAATGAAAAAGTGGCTTATAATGATGCACTGAGAAGTGTGCTTAAAATTCCTAGGTGTAGTGCCAGTGAAATGTTTGTGTCTAATACTGTGCCCACTTTTAATGCGGTTTTAAGAAATCTTATGTATAGATTCATGTGCAGACTAACAGGATCTAAGAATATGATTATTGCATCCATGGCTGGATGCTGCACAGGTGTCAGGAGGTATGGGCGAAGAGGACATGTCTCCCAGCAGCCAGCTATCACCAAAGGCCCAGGGTGGCCAAAACTTTCTCTTCCTCTGTAGGGAGAGGAGGAACTGAACTGATACCCCATCAGTCTTGTTTGCTTCCCCCTTACGTGCCGCAACCATCCGATTATTTTTTCACACTTGTGAAGTTCCCCCACTTATTCCTGACTTCTTCTGTGCTTTGTTCATATCCATAGCCAGCATAATTTTTTTTTTTTTTTGAGTGATTTCTGCCCAGATTTTGTTCATTTTTGTAATGCTATTTTTCAGCTTTGAAAACACATGGCAGGAGATGGCAAGGAGACTTAAATAGGAAAGATTAAGCAAAATAACCAACAGGTGTCCACAACAGTAAATCACAATTTTTTCAAAACCCATCTTTATTAAATTGTGGTTAAGTACCCTATCAGTATTAAATAAGAAATAGTATTTATGTGAAATTGTGAAATTATTGACATTAAGATCAGAAAAGAGCAAATTTTTTACTCTGTGTGTGTATATAATGTATTGCAGAACAAATGAATGATTCGTTATTACTGGACTCCTACATAATGTCAATTCAAAAGCGTAATTCGAGTCGAAGAAAACATAAAATAGAACCAAATTACTGGAGGTGGATGTATGTGCTCATGGCTCCAGTCAGCCATTAGATAGAAGAAGAAGAAGAACGACAGCTCAAACCAACATAGTTTGAACGATGGATCTGTGACACAGGTACTGTACTATGGTTTCGGGAAACAGTCATGACTAGCTAGTTCGTTTCCATAACGATGCATCGTACTAAGGTGGTTAATCAGCGAGTTACGTCGTTATAAGGGAAACGCGCCCCTGATCGTCTTTTTTAGGCTAGGCATTTAATTCTTCGTTCGGGGGCAAAAAGAATTCCGAAAAGTCTGAGTGACGGTAGGACATACTGTTTCCATCCATTCCGACTCGTCATCTCTACATGGATGTGCCTACAAAATTAAAGAATGTTACAAAATCATGAAGGCATGAAAAATCGATCATTGCGTAAGTTCAGTCAGGCCACGTTAGTCACGCTTGCATCAGCTGACAGTCAGCTATTCCTGACGTGTACCATTCTAGTCTTTACACCTATCACATGCGGTCTATTTTAATTCCCATTCTTCAGTGTCTCTTCCATTGCATCGCTGCTTGCAAATAACTCCCTCCTCCAACCCCAACTCCACCAACTGAACCTGTAATCTGATCTAACTTTGTTCTTTCTTTACAGTCTCTTCATTGGAAGCAGTCTTTGTCACATTTTGTTTACAACTCATGTAATTGTGAATTTTAATTATGTATGCTTATAATGGTTATGTTCTGTACCCCAGGGGGGTTTGTCTTGCTGCTTTCCCCGCTCTCTCCAAGCATGGCTGCATGGAGCATCCATCGCTTTGTTGGTGCACTTGGCAGATTATAGATCATAGATTTGATATTAAAACAACCTAACAGAAGCTTACATTTAGTCTAAATAAAATAAAGTAAAATTAAATAAGCAGTTGACTCAAGCAGATATATTCCATGATGTCAGTGTTGTCAGTTAAGATGTTCTAAGAAGGCTATTTCAAAATAAACATCACGGGCTAATACACAGTCATTTACTTGTGATTTTTATCTCTATGATATTTTATCTGCTCCTCTTCTTTGCATCGCTTCCTGCCTTATGCCCCTTATCATTTTTTAGAAATTATACTTTTAGCACATTAATGACAAAACTATATCAACTGTATGGGCCATACATAATTAATGCATTATGATTTTCTTTAATAATTATGTCATGACACAGAAAGTGTTTAAATTAGTGCAACATGACATTTCAGAAGTTTGACGATTGATCAGTACTAAAATTAGGTAAGAAATTACTTTGCTGGATATCTGGGTGTAGAAGCGCACGATGGTCACAAGAATACACACACACACACACACACACCCGGAGCAGTGGGCAGCCATTTCACGGGGGAGAGGCATGGAGCTGAGTGTGTGTGTATTGAGGAAGAAAAAGGGTATTGAGTTGTAGCTATGTATGGAATAGATTACTGTTTATTGACTTCACTGATGGGGAGCTGCAATTCAAGTTGAATAACGTGAGGTAAACAGCAAAGATATGCTTTTCAAAATGAAAAAAAAAAAACTAAAATAAAAGTAAAACTAAATGCTGCCGATGACAAGGCTTGCATGATTTGTTTTGTTTTTCCACAAGAATACAAACTTGTTCTCCTTCTCTGGTTTAAGAAATGGTCTTTTACTTTAATGGGAAAACCATCAATATTCGTGTAATTTTGGATGCGTGCACCTCGCACTACTGCCGACGTAGGGGGAGCATTGGGCACAAAGTACCGCAATTATTTGTAACACAAGTGGTTTGAATATTTATTAGTAACAATATCAACATTATGCGGAAACAAATCTGTGCCAAAATTCAATAATATTTTGAAGATATCACTGAACATTTATTTTACCATAATAAAATTACAATTCTGGTTTAAGTAGATTTTTCATCTCAGTTTTCTTTATTCTTATATAATGAGACAAATCTGCTATTATATGAATCTCCTATCTGTTATTTATCAGTTCAGATCGTTTTTTAATGCTGTGATGACTAGCAGAAGACACTAAACAGTTTTAAATTTCACTTGCGCAGATGGGGCTTTGACATTAGCAATGTAATTTACACTATTTAGGCTACTTTGATGAATTTTAATGAGATGCAATGAGAAACACATGAATAAAGTATGACAGTCAATGTCTAATGTGTAGAATTTCGAAACATGTAAAGCATGTCGAGTCCCCGACGCCAAGCATTGGTTTTAATATAAATATTTAAGTTTGTAATCTAGATTTTTTTCATTCGATCAGATAGCATTTTAGTCATAGGGTCAACGTCTATGGGGCATGTTGTCATATTTCACCTCCATTTTTTTAGGGAAAATAAAGAAACACTTGTAAACTGTTATTATGTAACAAAGCGACATATTTATACTAGAGTGTAAAATTAAAAGTAAGTGTAAAATTACTGTGGATATATATATATATATATGTATATATATATATATATATATATATATATATATATATATATATATATATATATATATATATATATATATATATATATAAATATATAAGCATATATATTTTTTTTTAATCTAGATTAATCTCATTGTAATCTTGGAATTAATCTAGATTAATCTAGATTAAAATGGCTCATTTGATTTCCCGAAAACATTCATAATGAGTGTGCTACCCAAATAAAATAATGACTAAAAGTAAGTCTTTTAGAACAGGTTTCTCAAGCCAGGTGGTGCTTTAGACCACGGGCTCGTCTCCTGTTTCCAAAATGAATTACAAACTGCTTGAGAAAGCTGTAAACTAATTCCACATTGCACAAGGTGCAAACAACCACCAGGGCCCCGGTGAAGGTTGTTCCAACGGGTTTTTGAAATTGTTTAATTTGTATGTTCGTTCGTTTTTATTTATTTGTGCTATTTACACAATATTTAAGTTTTTTTTTTTTCAAGTTTGTAGGTATCAAGGTACAGAAACTGAATAATTAAATGTAAAATAGCACTAGATAGTCTTCAATGTAAAAATGAAATATACAATCAAACCAAAATTTATTTAGACACCTTCAACATTTCTCACATTATTACAGTTTATTTGCTATCACTTGTAAAATGGTTCTAAAACATGCCAAGAACTTAGAGTTAAGCTGTGGCAGAACAAATTTGTCTTGATAATGTCAAAAGTTTGATAGAAATGTATGTAATGAATTAACCAAAACTACAGACAACTGTTATTATGACAATATTTACACTACCATCAATACTTTGTTCAACAATTGCCAAGCAATGCTTAATTTTGTTCAGACTGTGGTGTGAAAAGGTTGCATTAGCAACTCAAAAAAAAAATAAAAATAAGAAAAAAACACATAAGCAATACATGGTGCTTTATAAGGTGCTGAATAATTTTTGATATACAATTTTTTTTAACAATTTCACTAGTAGTTCATGAAGATTATTTGGGTATAATATGTCACAGTTCACTTAATTTTCCTATACGCACTTACATAAATGTATTATAGTGTCCTGTACCTACTAGTCAAATATATCAAAAATTTTATCTGGTGTCTGAATAATTTTTGGTTTGACTGCATTAATTCTTGTTAAAACTACAAAGTAATTCAGTCAAGAGCAGTGAGTGATTTTCTTTAATTTTCTTGAATTAACATTACAGCAGCTAGTAGCTAAATTAGGCGCGGTCACTTTAAGAGACGATGAACGCATCCAATATAATACACATCCCTGAACACCAGAACACCGCGGTGCTGAATTGGGCTCTTTTACATCTTTTTGTTTATTCAAACTGCGATTTGTATTTGTTCGTTCAAGTGCAGTAGGGACTTCGAGGAGAACTTCGCAGAAGAGAGCATGGTTCAGTGTTGCTGTCCGTTATACGCGGCTCTCTCTCTGCGTGCGCATCGTGTTAGCACGTCACGTTTGATGTTGTAATTTCACAGTAGGTTTAAATACTCGTTCTTGCCCCCTACAGATTTGGCTAGGTATACATACGCGCTAAAATATCAAGGTGAAAGTCATCATAGCTTGCTTAGTATAGACCCAGCTCTCAACCCAACTTTGAGAATAGATTAACGGCGACATTTTTTTTAATCGCCCGATATGAGTCTCATGTTAACGCAGCACGTTAACGGCCCACCACTAATATATATATATATATATATATATATATATATATATATATATATATATATATATATATATATATATATATGTATATATATACCCCATGTGGATCCACACAAACTGAAAAACTTTGTGCCCCGCTCACCTCCTATAAACCAGGCTATACAATCAGGACCACTTCCGTCAAGTATATTTATGACAATTATAATTGTATACAGTTAGTATTGGCGGTATGGTTTTGTTCTGGGTAACACTCCACACGCCTGTCCAGTACAAATACTGTAGCTATAGATGATATTTGGGGAAGTCGTGGCCTAGTGGTTAGAGAGTTTGACTCCTAACCCTAGAGTTTGAGTCTTGGGCCAGCAATACCACAACTGAGGTGCCCTTGAGCAAGATACTGAACCCCCTAACTGCTCCCTGGGCACTGAGCATAAATGGCTGCCCACTGCTCCGGGTGTGTGTTCACAATGTGTGTGTTCACTGCTCTGTGTGTGTGCACTTTGGATGGGTTAAATGCTGAGCAAGAATTCTGAGTATATCATTGGCTGTATGTCATTTACTTTATTTACACTATGTTAAAATAGCAGGATTTACTTATTCCAAATAGTGGCAATTATCTGAAACCTCGGTATTGTAGTATATTATAAAACAGTATGCAATAATACACTGACTGTAATTTTTTACATTTAAATTACTAAATAGAAGCCATATAAGAATACTTTTTCAACCTTTTGATTATATCCTTAATTTTCATTAAAAATAAATGATTTTCTGATATGATTTAAAATTGGAAAAGCGAGAAAAAAGTTTGAACCCGGGCCAATCGCATCAAAATGAGTAGAACACACATTTTGCTATCTGCACCACTAGAGCTGACAATTAGAGTCTGTCTTTTATCATTTTGACTAGCTGAATCAAGTTGGTGGGTTAGTGTCAACAGCCTCTGACTGTATGTACTTACTGCACACTCTACTAAGTGCACTTAGTAGGGAAGTCGTGGCTTAGTGGTTAGAGTGTTTGACTCCTATCCCTAGGGTTGTGGGTTTGAATCTTGGTCCATCAATACCACAATTTAGGTACCCTTGAACAAGGCACCAAACCCCCAACTGTTCCCCGGGGGCCACAGCATAAATGGCTGTCCACTGCTCCGGGTGTGTGTTTTATGGTTTGTGTGTGTTGTTCACTGCTCTGTGTGTGTGCACCTTGGATGGGTTAAATGCAGAGCACAAGTTCTGAGTATGGATCACCATACTTGGCTGAATGTCACGTCACTAAAGAAATTGTATTTTACTTATTTGGGTTTGGTTGACCCAGTAAACATACAATTTAAATACAAAATTATATGGCATGGATTAGATATAGGGCCAAAATCAAAGTTTTTGTTTTTTTGATGCATCCTGCTGGTGTCACAGGCCGGGCTAGATCTCGGGTCTCTGGTGTGGTGGGTGAGAGATCTGCCACTAGGCCACAGAGGCTGAGGTGTTGGACCCAATTGAAATACTCAAGGCAGTACTCCAAGCAATTTTGGTTCATTAAAAAAAAGGGCTTTGCAAAAAAATCCAACAAAAGTTCTTCTCAGACAGAGGAATTAATATCAAGAGAGATAATGGGAAAACAAAACCACAAGGGAAAATAACAACTCCACAAGGGGAGAAAACAGATCAAGAGCGTGTGAACAAACAAATAACTAGGAACACCTTACTTGAGGTAGCATGGGAGGACTTGGAAGAACTAGTAAATACAGAGCTGGTATCATGCAGCCTGAACTCAAAAACCAAGTGTCAAACAAGGGAAAGACTCAGCTAAAATACTCTAACAGAAACAAGGCACAGGTGACCTGGATAACGCTAACAAGAGTAGACAAAGAAGAACAAAGACAGAATGGAACACAGGGGACCTCTAGAGGCACGGAGACAAACTACAGGAGGTCAAATGCTGACAGCTGGATAGACATTTTATATATTATGGATTTTGCAAATTTGGTTGCATAATGTAGGCCTGTTGTCCACTATGATGATTGCACATCACAACTATCATTTAGGAACTATAAGCATGTTTTAAATCATGCATCTTTCATTGTTTGTTACTGATTAACTGATTATAAAAAAAAAAATATGAATTAACAAATTAATTAATAATAATTTAGAAAAAGTGTCAATACAATTTTCTTGTAAATGCTTTAGTTGGAACTGTACTGTATGTTTAACAGGCTAATCATTGTTTCAGAAATTGTGTTGTTAAAAGTTTTATCAATAGGTTTTAAATGAATGATGAACTATGATCGAGTGTTGTAGAGTTCTGTACTAATTTACCACTTGCTTGTGAAAATAATACCAAATTATTACTGAACCCATATATATCCATCATAAAACCCATCAATACACGTTCAAATGATATAAGTAAATATAAAAGATAGACATACATTTAAAAATATATATTTTATAAAAACAGAAACAAATAGCCTATAAACATACAACATTTTTTTAATACATGTTGTTTTAATGAATGTGGCGTGCATATGTGAATATTATACGTCACCTTATATAAAATGCAACATATGTAGAAATATCACTCTTTAAGGCAATATATATCATACTGTATGTTATATTTCCTAATGAGAAATTAAAACACACAAAATTACATAATTTATATAAAGAGGCTCACCAAAACACGACAATATCCACAGGGTCCCATATAAGCCACGAGAAACCATCATGATGGAGCTCTGAGGTTGTTTTTGATCTGTCACGAGCTGCAGCTCAACTCATCTGAACTATTATCTACACACAGTTCTCAGTTAATGATAAACAGCAGTTATAGATAGCAGAGTATTGACTGCGCCACCTAGCGCTGGATATTACCACAAGCCTTACATGCCATTTACTGTAAATTAATATACCATTTTGAAATCAATATTTCATGTTACTGATATTTTTGATGCAGTAATGTTACCTAAATGTTTTATTTGACTGAACACATGCTATAGTCTGTTTCCAACAAAAAATGTAAATAAATTAGGGTTACCAACTTACCAACTACTACCAAAAAAAAGAACAATATTGGTTCTTAATTAAAATAAGGGACTGTGTAAGGGACACTCAACATTAATGTTCTGTACCACACAGTGCATGTCATTTCAGTCTGTGCACAAATGAGGAGGAGCAGATTTTGTTCACGTTGTTCAAGTGCATGTTGTCTTTATTATTTAACATCTGTATACAACTGTCATGTAATATGTAATGAAAGGTATAGCTTTTAACTTATTGTTTAATGAAAAGGTGAATCCACGCCATGGCTTACTGTAATTATGAGATTCCAACGTTTCCTTGTAGAACTCATAATTACAACCTGAAAACTGACCACCACAGATTCACCAGAACAAACCCCTGAGTCAGGATAGAAATAAAAGTGGAAAGCTTGGTGTGTATAAGTGCTACTAAATTGGAGATTTCTGGCTCAGTGCGGTAAAGTAATAAAGTGCAATAAAATAAAAACCTGAATGTTTATCCTTGTTTCCTTTCCACTTTTCAGAAACAACACATCACAGAAACATTTAGTCATTTAGCAGATGCTTTTATCCAAAGCGACTAACAAATAGGGATGATGGAAGCAATCAAAATCAACAAAAGAGCATTGATATGCAAATGCTATAACAAGTCTCAGTTAGCTTAAAATTATTAAAATGAAATGGGGCAGAGTTAAAGGAGTTTTAATCATAAACAATGTCATGTGAGTAGCAAATCAAATTAATTTCTCAGACAATACTTCAAAACCAGGTCAATAAAATGATTTTAGTTAACCACAAGACCTTAACTGATTTTCAAAAAATACAACAGCCTTGATGATACATTTTATATTGAAAACCTCAGCAGATTACAGCAATGACTGGGATGTTAAAGTTTAACTGCATTTCTTAAAAAAAAAAGTATTCTTTCAGTTGTGTTATGACACCATTTTTAACTTTAACAATTAACATATCAAATAAATATAATACATACATTATAAAGAAGAGAACAGTAGTTATATCACCTTTTTGGAAAAGATCCTGAACGATATAATTAGACAATCAGATTGACACAACCACATGGATTTTTTCTGTGTTTTCACCATTTCTGCCTTTGTTAGTGGTTGTCATGGTTCCTGATTTGACTATGTTATGATGTTCACATGTGTCTTGTTATTATCCTCGTTAGGTCTGTGTTTTTAAGTTCCTGTCTGTTCAGTTTGAGCTTGTCGGGTCTCGTCAGTTACGTGTATCACCAGTTTTCCCTTGTTTGTATTGAACTATCTGTGGCTTTATTAAAGACTGCTTGTCTTCATCTTGGCTTCATCTGTTTATCGACACAGCTCCGTGACACAGATAATATAACTTCCATAGAAATAATGGACACAAAAATTTGATTATTAAAACTCACTATTTACAAAGAGAAGGAAATAAAAGGTGAATTTAGTCATGAATGTAACTTGTTTTTCATAAACCACTCTCACTTATTTTATTTGTCCAGTACAAGGAAGAATGAATGAGGATGTGTCTTCTAATATCTGTGAATTTAAAACATCATTTGACAAAGACATTTCCAGAAGAGATCAAAATTACATTTTAAACTGAAATACTGTAAACATGTATTTTCTTTTTGTGTTTGGAGAAAATCTATAGAATAAATGTAATTATTGTCAAATATGTTAAGCAGAAGAGACTGAAATACAGTCTTATTCATAAGAAAGCATAATCAAGGCAAAGTATTGAATAAATTAACACCGATGGTAGGAATTATAAAGAACAGATATCAAATATGCTTTCTACTGTGTGTATTATACTTAACTTATCTAAACATATATGAGTTAAATGCAGTGGATGCTTTATATGGATTGCAAATTGCTTTATTATTATTATTATGAGAGGTGATCTAAAGACATGGGCCCGTATTCATAAAGAATCTTAATGCAAAAAGTAGCTCCTAGTGACAAAATTCTAAGAAAATTCTTAAAAATGTGGGCGTTTACTCTTAAAATTAAAGAAAAAATCCTAGTAAAGAAAAAAGTAATTCAGAAAGCATCTTAACCCTTAAAAGAGGTCTTAAGGTCAAACTTGTTAGGAGCACGGATGAGGACTTTTAAGAGGCTTAAGAGTTTCTTTAGCAGAGGAGAAAATGGCAGAGAGACGAAGAGGCAGAAGAAATGTGTTGCAAACAATGGATGACAGTGAGTTAATAAGACGGTATAGATTAGATAGTTTCTATCACATTTTCTTACTGTTTTAAGTAAACGTTTTAATCATTTTAAAAGTTTTAAAATTGCTTGTTTTATTTTTGTTATTATTTTTCTTCATGATTATTTTACTTTCTTTTATGTAAAGGACTTTTTTACTTTCTTTTATGTAAAGTAATCACTACATTACGATATTTGGCAACTGGGAAAATGCAACAATGCAATATGATGATTTGGGTCTGTCACAACCTTCTGTAAGCAGAGTGATCACACAAACAATTACAGCACTTTCAGAACATCTTATTGTGTCGCAGTTCATTTCGTTTCCACTGGACATTGCCTCAAAAAACTGCATTTATGAATATAGCGGCTTATAGGTGCGCACAAGCAGAGGGAATGAACCGTTAATAGTTTGTGTTATACGCTCCCATGTCTGCTTGTCCTGTGCTGTGACACCCGGCCCAAATTATCCTTTAAGAATGGCCTTGTGTTCATCCACTAACTGGGCTAACAGTAAACACTGTTCCTCTGTCCAGTTGGGCTTTCTCGCCCTTCTTGGTTTTGATTCCATGTTTGATACATTAAAACCAACATTCAAACTGCCACTTAAATAGGACAGCAATCACTGTAATTAGAAAGAGTGGAACAATTTTTATCATTCTAAGCCAATCAAATACCTTATAGGAAATTAAAAGTATGTTAAATAAAAAAAAAAGGATTTATATACACATATATAATGTGTATGTGTGTGTGAGAGAGAGAGAACGGTCAAATAGGAAAAATACGCATGTAAATTTAAAGTGAGAATTAGAATAGACCCTGTCGACAACCAACCAATCACAGTCTTCAAAAGATTGTGTCATACATAGCAACGGGGTCAACCCCGCCTCCTCACTAAGATGAGAGTTTTTGTCTTTTCCTTACTCAGAGTTGCTCTCAGATCGATCCTGAATCGCTCTTAAGCTAAGACTCCTACGTAAAAGTTTTTAAGCTAAATTAAGAGTTTTCTGAGAGGATTCTTAGAATCTTTATGAATACGGGCCCTGATCTTTAAGGGGATATGGATTTTATGAACACTGGGATGCAGGGTCTGTCTAATCACAGTTATTAGCAAATCAGTGCAATAATGTACAGTAAGTGCTATATATCTAAGTGACGCTGTAATCCAAGTGATAATAGTAGACTGGATGACCTTCTTTTTAAAAGTTAATGTTTAATTTTTAGGTGTTTGTATGTATTAATTTTCACATGCTAAAATAAAACAAGTAGACCTTTACTCATTGTCTGTGGTTCAGAATTTGGTGTGGGTGTTGACTAGACGAGTCTGAAATTGTGTCCCAGTCCACCTCTGATGACCAGAATAAAATATCACTTCCTTATGTCTTTTACCTGAGTGAAGTTGTGTTTCGGTCTAAAGGTGATTTTATTCATGAATGTGGCTTTTGTTTTTCATTACCCACTATCAGTTTTATCTTCTTTTATTTGTCCATGTGAAAGAAAAGAATGAGGAACTATTTCATACATGGGGTCAATAGTATAGCATGGTATATTTATGCATTATAAATAAATATAAATATAATTAATATGTAAATGTAAAAACACTAGCCAAAAATATTGAATAAATGAGAACAGACAGGATGTTAAATGTGTAGAACTCAAAGAACTGGTGTTCAATCTGCTTTCTTCTGAGTTGTGTGTGTACAGATTCCATGTGAGCCTGAAAATTATCATTACAATACCAGATCTGCAGATATGATTCTGTTATCAGTACTTGTCCTATTTTAGTATGTCATGTTTCCACATCATTAACAGACATTATGATTTTATAACTCAGTGTATATGGTTATGGCTTTGACCCTAATCTTTTATGGTTACAGAAATATACTTCTGTATTTGTGACTTTGTAAGGAACTATGTCAAGAAAAAATACCTTTGTCCATTGTAAGGAAAAAGTTTATAAAAAAAAAAAAAAAAAAAAAATATATATATATATATATATATATATATATATATATATATATATATATACAGTCTGATAGATCATCTTGCAGTAGATGTGTTTCGGTGTCTTCACTTCTTCACCTGCGCACAGGAGGAGGGTTTGAGACCTGAACAGAGACGTTACACAAGCATGTAATACAATAAACCAACCAAATGACTTCCTTATTATTTCACTGCAAAGCCACAGAAAACAATAAACAGCACTTATTTTATGATGCAGCCAAAACACAGATATGATGCTCTAGAAAGGGCTGAACTGGACTGGACTGCTCACCTGAGGAGGAGTAGGAACCCTTGGCCTTCTTGAATTTTCAAGCTTTACATTTTCATACATATCATTCTCATACTCATTTTCATGTTTGTCATTCTCGTATATATGTTCACTCATCTTCCCTGGAATCGCTCCATCTCCTCTAGCCTTCTGCAAATCAATCATTTATTTATAGTTTGCGTCCAACAATTTATTTTCTTAAATTATAATCAGAACATCAGACAGAATGATGTTGTCACTTGAGGTTAAATTAAAATAAATTTAAATTAAATTTATGCATTTAGCAGATGCTTTTATCCAAAGCGACTTACAGTGCATTCAGGCTATCAATTTTTGATAGCAAATGCAAAATATGTTGCTGATAAACAAATGATGAAACAGAAAGCTCACTATAAAAAATGCTAATACCTATCATGATTTAATATTTGTCAATATCTATAGTTTAAGTATAATTAAAGTGTGATCATCAGCATGTCTTTGTGCAGTAACATGTGAAAGATTAAAGTCCATTTGACCTTACTGTAAAAATAAACTCATCTATCAATAAACACTTTACCGTATTTTTCGGACTATAAGTCGCACCTAAATATAAGTCGCATCAGTCCAAAAATACGTCATGATGAGGAAAAAACATATATAAGTCACAGTGGAGTATAAGTCTCATTTATTTAGAACCAAGCACCAAGAGAAAACATTACCGTCTACAGCCGCAAGAGGGCGCTCTATGTCTTCAGTGTAGACTACAGGAGCAGTGAGCAGCATAGAGCGCCCTCTCGTGGCTGTAGACGGTAATGTTTTCTCTTGGTTCATTCCTCTCGGTTCATGTCAAATAATTTTGATAAATAAGTCGCACCTGACTATAAGTCGCAGGACCAGCCAAACTATGAAAAAAAGTGCGACTTATAGTCCGGAAAATACATGTCATTAAAGAGTTTATTTATGGGTTTATTTTTATTTTTTACTGACAGAAGAGACTGAAGAGGTTACTCACTGTCTCCTGTTTTCTTTGTGCTGCTGTTTAAGGAAAGAAAGACTCAATGAATTTGATACTGAAAGAAATATATACTGAATCATCTGTAATATGAATAGCTAATCTGAAATCTATTATACAATGTAATTATCAAGGGCAGTCTAGATATAATTGGTGTCAGATGTGTTCTTCAATCAAGTCACACTAATGCTGGCATTATGAATGAATAACAAACATACCTTCACTTGCTTGTCCTTTTTGTTGTTGGTTTAACTTTGGGCTGCAGCAGAAAAACAAAGACATTTTGTAACTAGTTTTCTTTATCACATTATTGTCTCGCAAAAATGCAATTTATTACAGTTACAATTACTGTGGTCATTTTATTGTGTATGAAATAACACTATCCACATGTTAAGAAAATTCACTGAAATTCTGAAACACTGCGTTTGATATAAAATAGGAATAAAATCACATAAGATCATAAGGTTCATACATGTACTGTATGTAGAACTTGATTTACAAAGTCCTGTTGGAAGCTGAAGTTGTGATTTGTTACAAATGTACTGATGTATATAATATGTTAAATCAAAGGTGTGATTACAAAATACACAATGATCTGCCAGATTACTCACATTTTCTTAGTTTTTGTTAAATAGACAGTCAGGCCACAAATGCCTGCAACTGCCACTAAAACCCCAATGACAATCCCAGCTATCGCCCCTGATGACAGCCCTCCTCCTCCTCTTCCTCCTCCAGCTCCTCCTACTATGGAAAAGATACAAGAATCACAAGACCAAGGCACTTACTACACACCATACTAACAGTTATTCACTTTAACATACATAAAATAAATAAATAATAATAATCTAAAACAACACAAGGCAATTACATAATACAGAGATGTTCAAAACAGTAGAGATTTTAATATACCTTTTTAAAAATGTAGTTCCTTTAAAAAAGTGGTAGATTAAGGTCAAGGTATTGGGAACTCATTTCAGATTAGTTTGAATTATTCTCACCTTTAACTGTTAAAGCATGTTTGTGTGAGGCGCTTCTCTTTGTGACATTATTGGAGGCTGTGCAGATGTAATCTCCACTGTGTGTGAAGTCAGTCTTGTTTATGGTGAATGTGTCTGTGGTCACATTGGTGTCTGTTTCATTAAACTTCCAGCTGAATGAAGCAGCAGGTTCAGAATTTGCAGAACAAGAGAGAGACACACGAACCCCTAAATCCACCACATCTTCACCCTTAACAGAAACATCTTCTGGTCCATCTAGAACACAAACAAGAGACTCAATGACAAACTAATCACTGAAGAATGACTGTATTTCATCAGGTTTGAGCTCAAATCATCTTGATGTCTGAATGTTGAACACTCACAGTTGATGATCAGACGCACAGGTTTTGCCGTCTGAGAGCTAGCAGGGTTTCTATATGTACACTGATATTCTCCACTGTCTGATCTCTGCACTGGACTGATGGACACTGATCTGTGATCAGATGAGAAGATGATGCTGTTGCTAGGAGACAGAGGACGGTTATCTTTCATCCACTGCACAGAGGTGATGATGCCAGTTCCCTCAGAGCTGAAGTTAGCAGATGATTCTCCCTCTATTAATGATTCTTCTGGACCAGTAACTCTGACATTAGTTATATTTTCTGTGTGAATGAGAGAGAAATAACAAAAACACCAAATCTTAAATTAGTCTTTCATATGAAGTGAGAACTGAGTGTAATTCTATGGAGTCCTGCACATGACACACACAGGACTCCGTAAAAAGGCGATTTAACAATTTGTTCTTAAGTAAACTGTCTGTTCAATATGATAATTTATGTCCTCTTAAATCATGCGCACTAAATAATAATTAGTTAATAATTAGGCTTCCTGTCCACGTACACATCCTCATAAACGTGTTGCTGCTATGTCATGTTATGTCATATTATATTATGTCATGTCATGTCATGTTATGTTTTGGACAGGACCATAAAGGAAGCAGCTCATTCATAAAGAAGGCGGATATGATATGTAGCCAACTGAAGATTAATAAAGCATCAGCACCTGTTAGGGGGTAATGATTAAAATGTGCACACAATTTACCTACCCTGTTGATGTTTTGAAGCATGGCTACTGGTTGAGCTGGTCCTAAGCAACTAGTTCCTGCTCAGGACCAGCTTAGGACCAGCACATGAACAGCTTAAATCAAATCATGACCAGCTAAGGACCAGCTCAAGCCAGCAGCCATGCTTCGGAACATACCCAACCAGCATATGCTGTCTTCTGCAACATGGTAGAAAGAGGGCACAAATTATTATCACAAGTTCAACATTTACTTAAAATGAGGAAACTAATTAATGAAGAAAATTTAAGATAGAAAATTACATGATCAATAAAAAAAAGAATACTCACTATCTGCTCAATTATTTGGCACAGTCTGGTTGTTGGTTGGATTGTGAGCAGTGTATGTTTAATTTCTCAGAAAAGTTTTTACTTGTTTAAGGAGAATAACAGAGTTTATATTGGGGGAAAAAACGGCTTTCTAATTAAATGAAGACAAGGTTATATCGTGATTAGTTATCAAGGCACAGTAGATTCAAGCTGATTGTTATACTTTCTCCAACAGTAGAGCCGCGGAGGTTGATATCTCTATAAAAACTTGTTATCTCTAAAAAAAAAAAAACATTTCTGGTTGAAGCGAAGTGAATATTTTGTGTTTCCTGGGTGCACCAATAATTTTTAGCTAAATAACCTAGACAAAAACAACAACTGATAAGTTCATAACAACAAAATAACATTAGGCATGTACATACATAAATTAATATAATAATAATAACTATTATTATTTGTATATCCTTATTTTCTCATCAGTAATCTCATCATGCAACTAATATAATAACATTTTCACATATTTTTGATTCTTGTTAAATTTACAACATTATAAATGAACAAAAATATCCTGTTACTGTTACTAACATATTTATTAAACACCCATTTGTCATCTATTCATCTTACAATATATAGTTTCAAATACTAAACCAAGTTTGCGCAACACACTCACCGAACACTAGTGAAGTTTCTCCTGTAAGTTGTTCTCCATCACTAGTTAATACAGTTAGTCTGTATATCCCAGAATCCTCCAGTCTCAGGTTCCAGAGCTCCAGAGCGAGAGTGTTTCTGTCAAAACTGGCTCTGTCTCTGTATTCTGAGACTATTATAGGTGAATCAGGCGGTCCTGTCAATATCAGAGTTGATCCAAAGCTCCACTGAACTGTAATAATTGATGTGGAGGGCAGGTTAACAGGAGCAAACACCACACTTCCTCCTACTGCTCCATTAGTCGGACCAGAAATCTGCAGATCTTCACTTAGAAACAGACCTATTCAAAACATCATCATCATCATCATCATCATCATCATCAACAACAACAACAACAATAATCATAAACTGCTAAAAGGCATTTTTATATAAGTAGCTTTTTTTAGTTTAAAAAAGTGCATATACAATACACAAAATCATTTTTGCATACATATTATATACTGAGAAGAGAACCTGCGAGTCACAACTATCTTCCTCTATTTTGTCATGAATGACTGGGTTTGCGGGGCCCCAGTGCAGGTTGTACCAGTGGGCCCTTTTTGAAATTGTTTAATTTTTATGTTCGATCTATTTATTTATTTGTGCTATTTACACAATTTTTAAGTTTTTCAAGTTTGTAGGTGTCCAGGTACAGAAACCGAATAACCGTCTTCAGTGTAAATATACAGTCAAACCAAAATTTATTCAGACACATTCAACATTTCACACATTATCACAGTTTATTTGCTATTGTTTAGATTTATTTTTTTTATAAAATATGACAAGAACTCAGTTAAAGTTAACCTGTTAAACTGATAGATAGAAAGGTATGTAATGGATTACAATCAAACACAACTTCAGAAAACTGTATGACAATATTTACACAACTATCAATATTTTGTCGACCAATTATCAAGCAATGCTTCATTTTGTTCAGTCTGTGGTGTAAAAAGGTTGCATTAGTTATTCAGGAAAAAACAAGTAAGCAAAACATGGTCAGGTCAAAGTGTCTGAAAAATCTTTGGTTAAAAAAAAAAAAAAAAAAAAATATATATATATATATATATATATATATATATATATATATATATATATATATATATATTCATAGCAATTTCACTAGTAGTCCACTGTATGAATAATTTTTGGGTATAATATGTCACAGTTCACTTTATTTTTCTATACTAACATAAATTAATTATACTGTCCTGCACCTATTAGTACAAAAATATATCCAAATTGTATACCTGGTATCTGAATAATTGTTGGTTTAACTATGCATTAATTTTTGTTAAAACTACAAAGTAATTCAGTCGAGAGCAGTGAGTGATTTTCTTTCTTTCATTTTCTTGGATTAACATTACAGCAGCTAGTAGCTAAATTAGGCGCGGTCACTTTTAGAGATGATGAATGCATCCAGTATAATACACATCTCCTTTTGATCACTTCAGACATAACCAATAGTTTTTTCGAACATACTTTCCAAGACGGATGTTTTGACATATTTTGTATGTATTTGTATGTAGGTAGTGTTGAGAAGGTTACTTTGGAAATGTAATAGGGTACAGATTACAGGTTACTCTATTTAAAATGTAATAGTAGTGTAACTTTTTCAATTACTTTATTTAAGTATTTAAAGTGTTTATTTTCAATTGTTAATCATTTTCAAACATTTAACACCATGCAGGGTTAACCTTACAGTAGTGCTCCACACTGTCAGACTTTCAAAATCCTTCATCAATTGAATTTAGATCAAATTTGATCTTTAGTATTGCCTTTTACTTTGAGACTGATCTGAAGTTTAATGCAGATTTAAAATCATAAGAAATTGTTTACTGATACTGTTTTTGAAACCAAATCTTTGCATAACTACGGGAAACACTGCATCTAAACAACAACAAAAAAGTTAATTAAAAATAAATAAATAAAAGCATATAGATCTGCTCAAATATGGTTATCTAGCATATGTCCAATTCTGTGTACTAAACTCTAGAAACATTGGTGTCTTTTTGAAACATTTGTGTCTCTTTTTATATGATATGACAATAGTTTTGTCAGAACAAGTAAAATGCTTATGAAGTGATTCAGAGCAGAGATTATGTTTATGTGTTCATGTACTCATATTGAGGCGGCAGAAACTGAAAACACTGCGAGCTTCAGTAGGCCTATGTGTAGTAAATGAAACTGCATGTTTGTGTCATTAATTTCCACGAGGGGTGGACTGTGAATTAAAAAAAAATCAGACAGGGAAATCTCAAACTCATACAAACAAATTCTGAAACACAACACTATTTTTTGTATGGACCTGACTAGGGGTGTCCCCGACTGATTATTTTCATATTGAATTGGAATTTTCTATTCTTGCCGATATTCGACTGATAGTCAAATCTTTTGTTTCGGGGCGGGGCAAAATACATTAACAAGAGTCAAGTCAGACATTCCACTAATTGATGTTAACACACAGGGGAAATGTGTAATGAGCACCTTGCAGATATAAACGGGGTAAATAATGTTTTATGTTTTGATGAACAGATAGCTAACACTAACGTCGGCGAAACCATAACAATTAACAAATGTTTTTTTTTTTTTTTTTCAACAGAGCTCTCATGTTATTGTTAGCCAAAAACATTAGCAGTTGTTCTGCATTTCTGTTTTGAGCTGTGCACACTAAAGATGACCAGGGGTGCATTTCCCAAAATCATCGTTAGCCAACTATGGTCGCAAGTTCCATCGTTACCAACGTAGTTCAACTGTGTTTCCTGAAACCATACTTCAACGAACATTCACAAACTGCATCGCAAACTTGTGTCGTTGGAACGACATCTCTCCACCTGAGGGTGGAGGGAAAAGGGTGTATTGGTTTGTTCGGGTGGGCGATATGGCAAAAATGTCAATTTAAATTTAAATTTATATAAATATCATGATTTTAATCATTATTGTTTGTCATGTTGGTTTTTCTATTTTGCAAGCTGTTTGAGCATCACAGCCAAACTAAAACCCCTCTAATAATTACAAAGCTTGTTACATTAAGGTAACAAAACTTGAAAAAGTATGGATATTTAGGCCAGTGTGGGAGAAGATGAAAATCTTTGTAATTATTTTATCTTTGTTATCAAAAAAAAAAATAGAACTAAGATGCAAATTACAAAAACACATAATACACAAATATACAGGGTTTTATTTTCAGGTACAATAGCATTTAGCAGGAGCATTCAAAAAATGTAATGAACAAATACAAATAAATCAATATACGTTGATCCTAATATAGCAACTGTTAAAAAAAAAATTTGTGTTTTGTGTTTTATTAACATTAAAGGAATAAGTAACCACAAAAAAAAAAATAGGTTAGTGTTTTGTTTTTATATATCTTCATGTACTCACTCAAAAGTTGTTTTAAACTTGAATGGCTTTGATTGTGTTAACAGTGTACAACATAACATGTGTTCATGTTTCACGTTTAAAAAAACACAGTATTTTTCACACAATTCACCTATCTGTATACCGCTGTTTTCACTGTCATAAAAACGGGCTGATGACTTCCTTTTTCTATAAAGTCCCTCCTTCAGAAATACGTAATGAGTTCTGATTGGGCCAGCGGTTCCTGTGTTGTGATTCGACAGCAGCTGAGTGCGCACTGCCCTCCTGGAAACGTGATTGGGCTAGAACGCACGTGCTGGAGATGTACTTATAATCACAGGACCGTTTTTACTGACAAGATGCACATGAAAATCGCATACAATTTTTTGCACAGCCCTAACATCTAGTTAACAAAGCTAAACAGCGTTGCCCTTTGTGTAATAAGTTACAGAAACTGTTAAACGCACCTACTTAAATAATAAAATACACTTTCTGGTTGTGGTCCATAAACAACGCCTTCTCCAGACAAAGAGGGAACTGCTCCATTTTTCAAGAATAATCTTTTTGTGAATCCGGCATTAAACTGATTGAGATTGAGGAAGTTTTCCTCAGCAAGCTGTCCTCAGCAAAATGTGCAGCACATAGTTTTACATGTGGATTATAATTTTCGGGAACCGAGTTAAACATAAATTGTAACCATTAATCTCAAAGTACAGCGTCCCTGGGAAGCCCAAACAAAGATGATTATAACAGCATTTCAACGACATGGCAAACACAAACGCAGCTCTTCCTTCTTTTCTGTTGGAGTGCAACAAGACCACGCCCCCCTTTTTGTGAATTCATTTGGGCGGAGGTTAGTCAAAAAACTGTTTTAATGACGTCATTACTGCAGGAACTAGAGGGATGTAGTCCAAACGGGTCGTTCGTTGTAGGCGAATTCTGTTAAATAAAATATCTCGCTTGGCAATGAACTTTGAGCTTTAGAATTTTACAGATATTATTTATACTCTAACAAGAACATTACACACTAACTAAAGTTTGAAACATGGTATCACGAAGAAGGGGACCTTTAAAACCTGCACACATCTACAGTAATATACAGAGATGCATCTGTTTCTTTCATTTTAGACATAACCAACCGAGGCTATACATAAACCTTGTGTGTTTTGACAGTATTAGCACAAAACATAACTTAGTCCAGTAATCAGGCACAGTTCGAAGGGTTTTCTGTTTTGTGCACGCGCTTTGAGTGTTGTATTATTCTGACAGTCTGACAGACAGTACCGTCGCTCCCTACACGCATCAACGCTCGCGATAACTCAAACCTAATTTTTGCGGCTGAATGTTCATATTTGATGGATGGACATCAATGCCCGGTTAAAAACATCAGTAATCCGGCGCAGAAAAAAAATATAAATAAAAAACAAGCATAAAGTTGGCTTGAAGTTGGTCATTCGATACTCGCAAATATAGGGACCATCTCTAAAGTTACATGGGATATTGGGATACACTTTCTAACGTCAGTAGCATTTAAGGAGAATGACTTACAGTCATACAAACAGGTTAATGCACACATTAAATTTTTTATATTTATTAAAATAAAAATAAACTGTAAATCATATGTAAATTATGCTACTTTACAAAACGAATGGTCTCAAATGCAAATTTGAAGCTCAGTAATATTTGAGGAGACTTACAGTCAAAAACAACTGTATTTTTTTAATTTAGGTGTCAACTACAACGCAAACCTGATACATTTTTAATATTTATTAAAACAAATTGTAAATAATTTATGTAAAAAAAATTATTTAATTAAGGTATCACTTTCAGGCACGTTCCTGTGAAATGTTATTTATTTTTTTGGCTGTTAAATTAGATTTAATGTCAGAAATAATTCAACCACCACCAACGCATCTAATATTCTCTCTGACTTTCCAGGTTCCCTTACAAAAATTATCCATGGTTTTAACAATAACACCAAAAGTCATCGTTCTTGTATCCATGGTAACTGCAAATTAACCATGGTTTTGTTACTTCAAATAATAATTTATAAAGAAGTATTAATATACTGTAATATTGTTTTGTTGTTGATGTTGCTATAAGAACTGACCGAAGCCATCAATAGCCTTTAAATGACTTAAAATGCATTATATAAAAAACAATGGGGCAATAATAAATGGGTAATAACACTGTTAAAGTACATAATGTAAGCTAATAGAATATAAACATAACAAGTTATTACAAATGCCTACAAATGGAGATAAAGGCCTGGTAATTCCTGCTGTTACAATAATAGGACAATCAAATCCTTGTTTAGACTATTGGCCAAACATTTAATTTAAATAATCACTTAATCTTTCATTTTTGGCCTTTTTTTATTTTTATTTTTATTTTTATAGATGACAATTATAATAATTTATAATTTCTCCTTCTTCTTAAATAAAAGTGGATATCACAACCCTTTCAAAAATAAACTATGGTTTTATCATAGTAAAGCTACTTAATTTTCTTTTTCAAGATTTATGAATGCTTGAGACTAAATTAGAGTCATATAAAGTTATAGACATAGGTAAATGTCGAGAGCTACATTTTTAATTTGTACATTTAAGTTATTTCCACCCCTATAGTAGGGGGGCACAACAATACAATCCTGCTTAGGGCACCCATTTGGTCAGCAGAGGCCCTGCTGCCAGGCGTCTTTCAGATGTCAGTTTTATATACATTCAAAATCATAAACATCATATAGACATATAATAGACATCTATTTGACATCTAAAAGGAAACGTCCTATAGATGTATTACAGATGAGCAAACACTCTAAAAAATACATCTTGCTGATGTAAATGAACACGTCAAGTAGACGTCTCAGAGATGTGCGTGTGCTATCAGGGTGTAGGTCTG
Organism: Carassius gibelio; assembly: GCF_023724105.1. NCBI lineage: Eukaryota > Metazoa > Chordata > Actinopteri > Cypriniformes > Cyprinidae > Carassius > Carassius gibelio. The sequence continues at coordinate 15,752,561 of NC_068386.1, read as the reverse complement.
TTTTTATTACACAAAAAAATATTATCTGAATACTTAGTTAATTATTATTTGAAGCTACTTGAAGTATCAAAGCCATGGTGAATTTGTAGTTGTTACAAGAACCATGTTTTTTGTTGTTGTTGTTGTTGTTGTTGTTTTTCGTAGTAAAATTGTCATGTGTGCTTCGCTTGTCATGTGTGCTTCGCTTGTCTACTGTCTTAACCGTAAAACACATTTTTAGGGGTTCGAGTATGCAGTGCTGAAACCCTATTGTAGTTGTTAGGATTTGTATTATTATTATTATTATTATTGTTATTATTATTCCGCCCTAGAACTGAATGTGCAGCCCAAACTGTAAGGCCTAGAAAGCTGAAATTTGGCCATATTGCAGAGCTCAATTTGGGGAGAACTAAAAAACAGCACAAAAAACTACAATTTTAGACATTTTTGGCCGTAGGTCGTAAACCAAAAACCATCCTTGGGTTATCCCGAACAAAAGTGTACACTATGTTTTTTGGCTCTTCGATGCACAGTTTTCTCACAAAATTGAGTTATATCTGAAAACTACTTTTGCAAACTAGTCCTAGGTTTTTCAACCGATCAGAACCAAACCACTGCAGAAATATTCTCTGGACACTCAATATCAATAATTATCAAACAATTTAGATTCTTACGCGAAACAGTACGCCAAAAAGCTTTATGGAAACACAAGCCAAATGTTACTTTAGCTATAACTCTTAACCGGTATGAGATATCTTCATCAAACTGGGTACACACGTGTATAAGCTCAATCTTTGGTCAAATACTTGCCACTTGGGGGCGCTTTAAGACAGAAAAAAACACATAAATTACTATAACTCGGCAACCTCGAAAATTGGTATGCAGTGTCTTTGTCTGAAGGGGCACAAGTATCTATTAGTACATTCACGTATCTTTAAAAAACATGGCCGCCTTTGGTCAAACAAATTTAAGCACCTATTTGAAGGGCTTAATGGATGTTAAACGGAACGGAACTTGGTAAACGGAAAACGGAACGAAACTTGGTGGGCACATTCGACTCATGGCCCTAAAGGTCTGTGAGAATTTTGAAAGAGTTAGTTTTTTGGCTCTGCAATCACGTGGTGTTTCACATATCCATGCAATATGCATATCATCTGATAGATCTCCTCATAATGCACAACTTTGTCTCAAGAACAATTACTTTCAGTCAAACTGTTCTTGAATTATTCACAACTATGTTTAAAAAACAATTGCAAACTAGTCCTAGGTTTTTCGCACGATTGGAACCAAACCACTGCAGTAATATTCTGTTTATTTTTTTAGATCAATAATTATCTGGAAAAAAAAAAGAATTTTGACCTTTGGTTAGCTGTAAAGGGGTCATTTATAAAAGGTGAGATGCCAAACATACCATAAAGCCTATGAAACCAAAACCAATGGTCAAAACTTTATGAAACTTGGTGAAAACATGCAGTAGATGATTCTTAACAAATATGCAGAGTTTTACGGAGATCGGTCCATAGGAGGTGCTATAACAGTTGAAAAAGTCTCAAAAACACAATTTTTCAACAGAAAATATAAAAAATTTGTAGAACATGTTCATAAATTCACACAAATACTAGATCTTCATATCATATGATAGATCTCCTTTTTGTGAACAACTTTGCCTCGGGGAGTGAAGATGTCAATAAAATCATTCATTAAACATTCACAAATATGTCAAAAACATACTTTTGCGAACTTGTCCTGGGTTTTTCTCTAGATCAATAATTAACAAAGAAAATTATGAATTTTATCTTCTGGTTAGCTATAAGGGCTCATTTAGAAAAGGGGAGTGGCCAAACATACCCCAAAGTCTATAAAACCAAAACGAATGTTCAAAACTTTATGAAACTTGGGGAAAACATGTGGCAGATTAGCTTTAAGAAGCATGCAAAGTTTTATGGGGATCAGATTATATGTGGCGCTATAACTGTTCATAAGACTTCAATAAAACAATATTTCAATTTTAAATGGCTTCAAACTGCCCCCCCAAAAAAAACCATATATTCACACATACATTACATTTGCATTCATTCTAAACAAGCATGCATATTTTTATGGAGATTGGGCAAAAAAAAAAAACTATACTAGTGATAAAGATTAAAAACACAGTGTTGTATGAGAAATTGCATTCATAACCACTAGATGGCAGTAGAAGACCACTAATGGGCTCATTAAATGAACAAAAATCTGTACTTTTCATTTGTTTGCTTGTACACATTTTAACCACTGAAATAACATATAAAATCGCATTGACTCAAAGTTTAGCATTTTGTTCAAATATTAGTTTTTACAATTCAGATTATGATTACAATGAAACCTCCCAGTGAAATACAAACTTAAAAAGAGAAGACTATCTCTTTGTGTGTGTGTGTGTAAGCATGCTTAATGATTATTAATATAATAGTTGAACCATTTCATTTCTCTCTCTGTGTGTGTGTGTGTGTGTGTGTGTGTGTGTGGGTGTGTGTGTGTGTGTGTGTGTGTGTGTGTGTGTCCAGGTTGGCCTAGACCTTAAAACCATAATACATTTTAAGCCCTGGTAAATGCTCGAACCCCGGTAATCGCTGCTTGCAGCTATATTTTATAATTATGATTATATGTTCATGTTAACATGTTTATTTAAGTATACCTATATGTAATTTTTTTTTGAGCAACTGGGATGGTGCCCCCTGGGAGGTGCCCTATGCAAACTGCGTACTCTGCGTGTAGGGAGCGACGGTGCTGCATGTGTGTCGCAGTCAGCCTATGGTCGCAGTATATATTCTGCGGCACCAGAACAGCAGAATGTACGCTAGAGCACAATACAATGATATTTCTTCAAAATCAGATAGTTGGAGACATTTTTATCGTCCACGATCAAGAAATTTAATATTGCACACCACTTCACAAAAGAAATCGCGGATCGAGAGCAGAGCCAGGACTGCGAGGGCACTTTAGCGTCGGACCTCAAAGGGGCCCGGGCTCAAGCCCCACCCCCTTGTGCATGCCACTGGCAGCGTGGCCCTCGCAATTATTCTCCCTTCGAAGTGCCCTCTGAAAGCATTAATCATGCTGATTGGAACGCAGCCATTGTTTCGTTTGTGCGAAGAAACGGTGAGTTTGTCAAGTGAGATATCTTTGTAAAAACATTCCAAGAGACATATTTCTCAAAGAACAATATTGTTAAAACAGTGTTAGAGGTTTTCACTTATATTAAATGTTAACACTCAAATCACAGTATTTTATAGTAAATGAATGTATCCAAATAAAGTAACAAAAATGTATTAATAAGTGAGTGATTTTGTTGCTTTTACAGAATTAGAATATAGAATTCTCTCTACAAATGTGTATAATATATAAAGAGAGAAAGAGAGAGAGAGAGAGACAGTATATACACTGTTTGCTAAATTATTTTTTATGTTTTTAAGTGTTCATTTAATGCATATTGGCAAATAAACAAATTATTTAACAAAAAATATGTCAGATTAAACTGACAGATTAAACATAAGTCAGAATGATGAACTATGATCGAGTATTGTAGAGTTCTGTACTAATTTACCACTTGCTTGTGAAAATAATACCAAATTATTACTGAACCCATATATATCCATCATAAAACCCATCATACGTCACCTTATATAATATGCAACAAATGTAGAAATATCACTCTTTAAGGCAATATATATCATACTGTATATTATATTTCCTAAAACACAAAATTACATAATTTATATAAAGAGGCTCACCAAAACACGACAATATCCACAGGGTCCCATATAAGCCACGAGAAACCATCATGATCGAGCTCTGAGGTTGTTTTTGATCTGTCACGAGCTGCAGCTCAACTCATCTGAACTATTATCTACACACAGTTCTCAGTTAATGATAAACAGCAGTTATAGATAGCAGAGTATTGACTGCGCCACCTAGTGCTGGATGTTAACACAAGCCTTACATGCCAGTTACTGTATATTAAGATACCATTTTGAAACCAATAACCAAAATTTCATGTTACTGATATTTTTGATGCAGTAATGTTACCTAAATGTTTTATTTGACTGAACAAATGCTATAGTCTGTTTCCCACAAAAAAAAAAAAAAAAAAAAAATTAGGGTTACCAACTTCAGCAAAGTAAAAAAAAAAAGAACAATAATGGTTCTTAATTAAAAATAAGGGACTGTGTAAGGGACACATTAATGTTCTGTACTACATAGTGCATGTCATTTCAGTCTGTGCAGTTAAGTGTCTATAAAAATATTTCGGTTGTTGACTGAAAAAAAAATCCTCAAATCAATCTCAAACATAAACACATTTTTTGTGCTTTACTTATTTATGTGTGTTTTAATTCTGAAAATAATTTTAGCATCATAAACTTTAACACATCAGAAACCATCTGAGCAAATTGCACTACTATAGAACTGTGACTGGCTGCATAAATGAGGAGGAGCAGATTTTGTTCATGTTGTTCAAGTGCATGTTGTCTTTATCATTTAACATATACAACTGTCATGTAATATGTAATGAAAGGTATAGCCTTTAATAAGTGCTACATACATATATAACTGTAGACTTATGTTGTGAACACTACATTCCAGGGGCTAGTTTTATGGTGGGGCACCTCTCTGTCTGCAACAGTGTAGAAAGGTTTGCTACTTTTTGATTGGATCTTGGTGGACTAAGTCAAACAAATGTCCAATACCAACAGATAAAGATGCTAAGACAATGACCAGACACCTGTTAGAGGTCCAGGAGAGGACCCCTGGTACAGATTTCATAAACAAAGCATTGAACATTTGATGAATATAACTTAAGATCAAATTGGACTTTGTTCAATTGTATATATTGTATAAAAATATACGAAAACACATAGAATAAATTTACAATCAGGTTTTTTTCCAACTATTCTGGCATGACAGTACACAAATAAATCACAACATTAACTTTGATATTATAACATTTAACAGACACGTGTGTGTGTGTGTGTGTGTGAAAGAATGTGTGCAGGTGTATGAATGACAGAGTGTAAACTCTTCTACTAAACAACACAGAAAACGCATTTAACTTTTTTTTTTTTTTTTTACAAATTATACACTTACAGTTTGTTTCATAGTCCATGAATACAGATCATGCATCACGGTCAATTTTCATGATCTCTTTAGCATAACTGATGTAGTCATGAAGAAGCCCCATCAGCACAGCATCTGACATCTTCTACATCATCCAGGGCAGCGTCCTCCTTTAAAACCACCGCTGCATCAGTTTAGGGGAAAGAAGATTCTCCTCTCTGACCAGTTCATCCCAGTCACCGCCTGTTCTTCATCAGTGGCCTAAGAGAAACACATATGAAAAAATTAAACATTTAATTAAACTATCCATTTTCAGGTAGAGGTGTATTCACATCCGTAAGGATAGGTAAATAATCGGTTTTAAAGTTTCAACACTTTGTGCGGTTGTTTAATGTCTCAGTCCACTACAGGGCTCCAGAATGCTATATGGCAGCACTAGTGTGAGGACATGCGATATTGTTTGAATAAATATTGCTTTCAGAAAGCTTCTTTACTGAAACATTAAAACAGACATGACATTCACATACCTCACGATATTCATGTATGGAGGGCTGCTCTTCAAACCGTTTGTTCACCAAATAATTAAAATGTTTATAATTTACTCTCCCCATGTTTTTCCAGACTCATACAAACTCTGCTCATTTTTTGGAAAACATATGAATATATTTAATATTCTCTTAATTTGTGTCCTCCATTGCTGGTCTGGGAGAATACATGTTTGAACATACATGTTTGCTATCATATAATTTAAGATGTATTCATATATAAATATCAGAATTTACTTCTACAATAACTCTGTATTTATGAAGCTTGAAAATACTGATTATCTAAACTATAAATGGATTAACAAATATTATGAGAAAACTAAAAATATATTAATTTATGTTGTAAAATTGGAATGACTTGAGGGCAAGTAAATTATTTTTTGTGTGAACTTTACCTTTTAGAGCGAAGACCAAGAATAATGACTCTCCAAATCAGACAACTCCAAAGTTGGTTTGATTTCTGCAATAAAAAAACACAGACATCAATGGTTTTAATGAAATGAGCACGTAATCACACTGTTGTTGCATCAAAATGTGAAGTAAACCGGCAGGAGACAACAGAAACATTTATTTTCTAAAAATAACTTACATAAAATCTCAAAGGAATGATGCTCTCCCATGTCTCTGGCTTTTAACATCAACAAAAACAAAAAACAAACATTATTTTACTCTTAGTAAAACACAACAACAACTGATAACATGAAATTATGAAGTTTACTTGCCTTAAACGATCTTTCCCTCTCTTCAGAAGAAGCTGAGAAAACCACCTCCTCACACAAGCAGACTTTTGTGTCCTTAACTCCAGTTAGTTTGAGTTCTGCAAAGAGGGACATCAATGGTTTCAATAAAATATTAACATATACATACATATATATACATACATATATATACACACATACATACAGACATATATATATAGACATATATATATATATATATATATATATATATATATATATATATATATATATATATATATATAAATAAAATCACACTGTTTTTGCATCAAAATGTGAAGTTAACAGGCAGGACACAACATAAACATTAATTTTCTAAAAAAAAAAAGTAATAATAACTTAACTTACATCAGTCTCAAAAGAATGAAGTTATCTTGTCTCTGGATTGCAACATCTAAAAAAACAACAACATTATTTTAGTCTTAGTAAAAATAAAGATAACTTGATGTTATTCTGAAGTTTACTCTCCTTAAACCGTCTGTCCCGCTCTTCAGAAGAACACCTCCTCCTCATCCTCACACAGGTCTGTGACTCCTCACACAAACAGCTTCTGTGTCTTTAACTCTCAGCGCGAGGACAATGAAGACACAAGCTTGACAAGTCTGAAATATTACATGTAAAACATACTTTTAACAGTTACCACTTCAACAGCCTCAAAATAATTATGCTAGTCTTTACTATACAATGCCGTTTCCTTTAGGAGACAAAAATACATTCAGTTTAACCGCGAAAAAAAAGACAAATTCACATGAGCGTAACCGTGACCATAACCATCTGTTAACGCCTCAAAAAGTACAGATAATGTAAAATCTTATGTAAATATGACAAAATACATTCACAGACGTTATATTAAAAGTACATCCTCCGTTCAGTAACGTTACATGAGGCAGTTAAGACCTCCGTGTCCGAGGCGAAAACCGCGTCCGTTTTTATATATATATATAACGTTAAGCTCCTTTGTTTCCGCCTTTCGTAAAACCTTCCGCCTTTCATACAACCGGGTAAACAATAAAAGATAACTTTACATTTTGAATATTTACTTACCATAGTCTTTCACTCGCTTCTCGCTTCTATCACGCTGAGAAAATGGCGGCTGCTCGCACTGGAGACGTACGATCTTGACGTGACGTGCGTGCTCTCCTTCACGTCCGCGTCCTCAACCCAGACCCGCTGGGTTACATTTTTTTTTTTTAAAACCTTATTTTCAACCCAAACTTGGGTTAAAACATCCCAAAGTCCTATCCAACGGCCTCAACTCAGCAGTTGGGTTGAAAAAACAACCCAGCGTTTTTTAGAGTGTAGACTTTCACTCGCTTCTCGCTTCTATCACGCTGAGAAAATGGCGGCTGCTCGCACTGGAGACGTACGATTTTGAAACAACCCAGCGTTTTTTAGAGTGTAGCCTGACTACGTCAGACTTCAGTTTGCTTCTGTACTCAGTCTGAGATAGCAAACCATCTCCCAGGTTTCCTCCGGCTCCGCAACAGCCGTCCAGTCAATGAACAGAGAATGTGCTGAGAGCTGTGACATAGACGCTAAACTAAGCATAAGCACTTAATTTAAGATTGTAGTTTAGGTTAAGGAAATCGAAAAACGACAGCAGACATGGAGACATGGCATGTTATTGACTCTGTTGTGGAGAATATTCCCTGCATTTGCCTACTGATGCCCGAGTGTTTGTTTCACATTTTGAATGGAGGTGATGTTGTCGACCTATTCACAACAGGTTTTTGGAAAAGTTTACCATTACCTATCGTGTGACCATATCATGTTTACCATTACCTATCTAATTGTGATTGTGTCCTCCTTGGTTGCTCTCATGCAGGATCAGGTTAAAGGTACAATTTGTAAGATATTTGCTGTAAAATATCCAAAAACCACTAGGCTAGTGTTATATATTTTGTCCAGCTGATTACTAACAATATCTCTAATGTTTTCAACTACTTGTAAATCATGAAAATTCCCATTCTAAACAGTGACACGGGGCAGTGCAGTCGCTTGTCAATGACGGTAGTTACCCTTTGTTACCGACTTTACTGATGTAGAAACCACATCACAACAGTGTCTTGGACAAATGCGGAAGTAGTGTCTAGCGTCCAGCAAACCACTAGCTTGCTTCCTTATTTTCTTCTTCTTGCATGTTTTATGGTGGATAGTGTTACGTATTTATGGAACATAATTACCGTTTACCGTCTGCCGCTGGTTCTGTTGACAAGGACAGCTTCCGTAAACGTAAGCGTACGGGCCAACCAAATGACCCGAGAAGAGTCTGGGACAAGAGGAGAGAAAGTGCGAGGATTAATATCGGTGTTGCATTTTCTAGATGGAGAGAGTTTCGCGACAAATTTCAACTAGAAAGAGATGCCGATCTCGCTTGTGTTTTACTCGACAGGTGAGTTTTGATTCGGTCTAGTTCTGATTCGTATCTTTACAGAAAACGTATGCTATTATAATGATCAACAAGATTAGTATTATGGGGCATACACGCCAAATGTGGAGCATCGCGTCTCTAGACCCACGCAAGGAGAGTCTGATCCATAGTGTGATTGCATCTTTCCACTGACTTTGGACGTAATCTACTCGCGCAAATCATTGAACTCGCATTTGAAAACTATGACATCAAACACAACATTTATAAAACTTTACCTCATCCGTTAAATCTATGATTTATCTTTCTGTCTGATTGATGGCTATCAGCGGTTGGGTAGAAGACAACAAATCCCATCATTCCACGCTCTTCCTTAGCGTCATCAAACAATGCGATTGTTATTGTTTTGGTAGTGCTCCCTCTCGTGGCAGGTCCTACAAACTGTACCTTTAAGGAGGCAGCAAAACTCGCTCAATGGTTTTGTTTTTGCAGCATACCTGTGTTTACAGGGAAAGATTGAGGCGGCTGAGCCGGCACATAAAACACATCATAACCAAGCATTATGTGATTAGCGTATGGGTACACTAATGATTTTAAACCACAGACAAGTGCCCCCCCCCCCACACACACACCCATCCCCCACGAGAAAATAAATGCTTGTCAATAATGCCCTTCCAGGCTCTGTCTACGAAGAAAAGCGAAGTAGCAGAGTTTGGTATTACCAGGCTTCTGGTACCAAGCCCCTCTGATAAAGTTTGAAGTCATCTACAGTATATAATATCATCCAAAGATTCAGAGAATCTGAAACAATCTCTGTGCGTAAGGGTCAAGGCTGGACAACCATACTGGATGCCTGTGATCTTCAGGCCCTTAGACGGTTGTTATCAGCACTCCGTTCAGAAGCCTGCATCTCTGATGGTATTGGGAGTGCGTGTGGCATGGGCAGCTTACACATCTGGAAAGGCACCACCAATGCTGAAAGGTAAATCCAAGTTCTAGAACAACATATGCACCCATCCAGACGTCGTCTCTTTCTGGGAAGACTTAGCATTTTCTAACATGACAATGCCAGATCACATACTGCATCAATTACAGCGTCATTGCTGCATAGAAGAAGGATCCGGGTACGGAAATGGTCTGCCTGCAGTCCAGATCTTTCACCAATAGAAAACATTTGGTGTATCATAAAGAGGAAGATGTGACAAAGAAGACATAAGTCAGCTGAGCAACTAGAAGCATATTAGACAAGAATGGCACAACATTCCTATTCGTAAACTTGAGCAACTTGTCTCCTCAGTGTCCAGACGTTTGCAGACTGATATAAAAATTAGAGGGGATGCCACACACTGGTAAACATGGCCTTGTCCCAACTTTTTTGAGATGTGTTGATGCCATGAAATGTAACTTATTTTTCCCTTAGAATTATACATGTTCTCAGTTTAAACATTTGATATGTCATCTATGTTGTATTCTGAATAGAATATTGAAATTTGAAACTTCCACATCACTGCATTCTATTTTTATTCACAATTTGTACAGTGTCCCAACTTTTTTGGAATCGGGTTTGTAGATGGCATGGGTGCATCCCTCAATCTGAGAGTTACGGAAGAGTGCATATACGAGGTGGAGGAAGAGGAAGAACTAGACTGATGAAATCAGAGCTACTGTGATAGACCATGTTCTTGTGCATAGAAGGACAGAAGAGTTCAACCTAATTTGAGCAGATTCTCTGTGGCCACCATAATCAGTTGGAAAGGTCAAAAGAACATCAAAAGAAGAGTGGAAGAGAATTTTGTGTAGTGACATAAACGTTCATGTCTTGTCTTGTCAAGGCTGGATCCACCACACCAGAGGGTTTTCTAGCCCATTGCCTGTAGATGAATTCCTCTGATTCCTTTTTACATAATATCTATGCATGAATGTGTGTGTGTGTGTGTGTGTGTGTTTTATTTATTATTTTTTAGAGTAACATAATTATTATTTATTATTATTATTATTATTATTATTATTATTTTCAAAACCATTTCACCTTGACTCAAAATCAAATAAAGCTTTCAAATTATAGACACATTAGTCAATCACTACAGATAATTCATTTACGACATAAAAAAAAGTTTAATTCAAGTGTCCAGTGAATGGAGTCTTTTATTTTTTTTATTGTATATAGTCAATGTTTTGCACATACTGTGCATTGCTGACACTTTTTATTTGATCCCCTGCTGATTTTGTAAGTTTGCAACTTATAAAGAAATGAAAGGTCTGTAATTTTTAATGTAAGTTTATTTTAACGTATAGAGACAGAATACCAACCAATACCAAAACACACTATAAAGGTTATAAATTGATTTGCATTTCAGTGAGTGAAAAAAGTATTTGATCCTCGAGCAAAACATGACTTAGTACTTGGTGTAGAAACCCTTGTTTGTGAGGGGGCATAATGTTTGATGAATTACACTACAGCACTTATATTATCAGGGGTGAACTTAGTGATTTTGGGGTCCTAATCAAATTTCAGGTATGGGGCCCCAAAACAATAACTATGTGCTCTTTTACATCTAACCCTTATTTTGCTCTCTCTAGTTTATAGTTTATTTATGTTGTTATGATGTTGTCACCCTATTCACAACAGGTTTTTGGAAAAGTTTACCATTACCTATTGTGTGACCATATCATGTTTACCATTACCTATCTAATTGTGATTCTGTCTTCCTTGGTTGCTCTCATGCAGGATCAGGTTAAAGGTACAATTTGTAAGATATTTGCTGTAAAATATCCAAAAACCACTAGGCTAGTGTTATATATTTTGTCCAGCTCAGTGGTTTTCAACCTGTGGGGGCCGCGGTGGTATTGCAGGTGGGCCGCCAATTATTTTCTGTTCATTTCCAGTCCATTCTAGGGCTGTGCGATTAAAAGAAAACGTCCTAAAATCACGATTTGAGCGTGCGCATATGCCTAACTCCAGGTTCACACACTGTCTGTGATGCGCCTTTTTTCTGAGCCAATGTTGACGGATCAGAGCGTTCTCACTGCGGTAAAAGGCTAGAAATAAAAACGTGCGAAAATAATTCATGTCTAACACATGAGCATAGAGTGAATTTGTTAGTGAACAGGATGCAGTTTAAGTGAGAGGAGACACGTTTTAAGTGTGCACACTCTCTTCTCGCAAAGCAGCGTGTATCTGAGCAAGCATGACCGGTTTTGTGACAGAGCAAAGAAAATCTGCTGCGAACAGAGAGATTCGCACTCGTGCATTATTTTAATGTGCTTTCGCGTTATATTTATGCGCTCTCACTGCTGACCGCATACACATACTGTATACACACTGCAAACACCTGAGGCACCTCTACAATTAATGAGCTCTATGAACAATGCATGGCAAAAAAGAAAAAAAAGTCCCTGTATACAGGATTTTTTTTTTATTTATTTATTTTTGCCACAAGTCTATACATGTTTTTACATCTTCACTATAGTGATAATTTTGACTTATGTCTGTTGTAGAGATGTTACAACTTTTTGATAAAGCTCTGATTGGTTTTCTTTTGGAAATATGTTTCAAATTAATCCTGAATACATTTATGACTGTAAAAGCACAATTCCAAAATTGATAAAAAAAAATCGCGATAGTTTTTTTTTTTTTTTTTTTTTTCATATCGCACAGCCCTAGTTTATTCAATAAATATAGTTTAAAATCTAGCTTCTGAGTACTAAGTTATTAACCCAACAATAGCGGGGTCAGTTAATTTTTTTGAAGTGGGCCGCGCAAACATATGTGTTTGGTTGTGTGGGCCGCGAGTTGAAAAAGGTTGGGAACCACTGGTCCAGCTGATTACTAACAATATCTCTAATGTTTTCAACTACTTGTAAATCATGAAAATTCCCATTCTAAACAGTGACACGGGGCAGTGCAGGGGCCCCAAAACAATAACTATGTGCTCTTTTACGTCTAACCCTTATTTAAATCTCTCTAGTTTATAGTTTATTTACATCTTCACTGCTAAAATAAATAATAAGTCAACCTGATGCTGTTCTAAATCCACATTAGGCTTATTTTTCTGGATCACATTCACACTTCAGTTCATTGCGATCTTACAACATTCTGTTAATCAATGAAGCTGTCCGCACTGCACAATCAATCTCTTATATGAATGTTGTTACAATGAGAGGATTCACAAGCTTGCAGAACTCAGCATTTTGAGTGATGAGTGAAAATTTGTCACTCTCCAGAACACAAATACTGTATCACAGTTCAGATACTGTGAAGGAGCGAGGAATGAGGAGATGAGGGAATTACAACAATAGCAGTAACAATAGGAACACAGAACAGGCAGGAACACACACATAGCACATGGGGTTGATATTCAAAACCGGACGCTAGACACTGGAAAACAAAGGGCTTAAGTAACAAGGAACTAATAAGATGATTAATGAACACAGGAGGAAAATAATCAAACTTAATGGGTTCGGGAAAACCAAACATGGGCATAATCAGACATGTGAGAAACTAGATAATGGGGAGAACATGGGGAGAAAAACACAAGACACACACTTGAGCGTTTGCCAAATATGTTTGCCCAATATCAGATGCCGCTTACCTTGCTTATTGGTTAAGTCCGCCCCTGTACAGTATATTATTGCACTGATTTGACTATTTACTGTGAGCAGAGTGTCAATCAATGCGTTGTAGAATACGGCAAACATAAATACAAATAAATGAAGTTGCCTGTCAAATTTTCCAAACAAGCAACCTTATTGTTTAAACAAGCCCCCCAAAAAAGCAACACGCAACATAAGATTTTTTCTTGCAAATTACCAAAAATAAAATAAATCAATAGCCCAAGGTCGTGTCCTGATTATCATAAAGGACATCAGTATTATCTACTGCAATGTTACATTAATAAATTTAGCACACAGATATTCACATTAATTTATATTTATGTTGCAGACAGCAACACAAATATTTAAATAATAGTCTAGTATTAGGATTTTTCAATAAAGATATTGCACAAAGTTTGACATTTAGGCACTTTAGTGTTTTATTATATTTCTATGAATATATATTTCTATATAGGTTTGTTAAATCTTGGGTATTTAAATCATTTTAGATTGTGTCCCAGTCCGCCCCTGATGACCAGAATAAAATGTCACTTCCTCATGTCTTTGGCCTGAGTGATGATGTTTTAGGGTCTAAAGGTGATTTTATTCATGAATGTGATCTTTGTTTTTCATTACCCACTATCAGTTTTATCTGCTTTTATTGGCCCAGTGTAGGAAAGAAAGAATGAGGATGTGTCTGATGATTTCTGAGGGGCTGAGTTCTGACCATTATAAATAAATATAAATAGAATTCATATTTAAATGTAATTTTAAAAATACTAGCCAAAAATATTGAATAAAGGAGCAAAGACAAGATGTCAAATGTGTAGAACTCAAAGACATATTGTTCAATCTGCTTTCTTCTGAGTTCTGTGTGTGCAGATTCCACGTGAGCCTGAAAATTAACATTTCAATACCAGATCTGCAGATCTTGTCCTATTTTAGAATGTCATGTTTCCATGTCTTTAAAGCTGCAGTAGGGAACTTTTGACGCTCTAGCGGTTAATAAACAGAACTGCTTGCATCTTGCGGAAGAACATCGTAGCCGGAACTACTTCTCTCTGTTTATGTCTATGAAGAATCACAAAGGTACTGGGTTACTCCGCCGCGGTATCCCCGAAGCAATCCAAAATAGTCAGAATATAAACACTTATAATAGGTGCACCCTAGTGATTCAGGACAAGCTAAAAACACGGTTTGGAAAATGGATTCATGGTGTACTCACTTATTATATACATTTTTCTACATTTTGAACACAAACAAAGTTATGGACCGCAGCTCTGATTGGTTGATTTCTTACCGGGAGCGGTCTGTAACTGCAAATGGCAATAGGACCACTGGGAGGAGCCAGAGGAACTTGATTTTTTCACAGATTATCTGTCCCATATTCTACTGTCAGGACATAATGACAGGTTTAACAAATATGTAAAAAAAAAATTTATTTACAAAAGTTACCTACTGCAGCTTTAATATATGGCCTTTTATACGGTTATGGCTTTGACCCCTAATCTTTTACTGTTACAGAAATATACTTCTGTATTTGTGACTTTTTAAGGAACTATGTCAAGAAAAATATATTTGTCCATTGTGAGGAACAAGTTTATAATTAAACTGCATTAGTGGAGCACACAGAACAAACAGCTGATGCAACAGTTTATAATATTTCATTAATATGCCATATACATTTTTTATCTTTAAATTGTAAAAAAAAAAAAAAAGAACAGAAAAAAATGATACAGCCGATCGATCATCTTGCAGTAGATGTGTTTCGGTGTCTTCACTTCTTCACCTGCGCACAGGAGGAGGGTTTGAGACCTGAACAGAGACGTTACACAAGCATGTAATAAAATAAACCAATCAAATGACTTCCTTATTGTTTTACTGCAAAGCCACAGAAAATAATAAACAGCACTTATTTTATGATGCAGCCAAAACACAGATAAGATGCTCTAGAAAGGGCTGAACTGGACTGGACTGCTCACCTGAGGAGGAGTAGGAACCCTTGGCCTTCTTGAATAATCAAGCTTTACATTTTCATACATATCATTCTCATACTCATTTTCATGTTTGTCATTCTCGTATATATGTTCACTCATCTTCCCTGGAATCGCTCCATCTCCTCTAGCCTTCTGCAAATCAATCATTTATTAATAGTTTGCATCCAACTATTTATTTTCTGAAATTATAATCAGAACATCAGACAGAATGATGTTGTCACTTGAGGTTAAATTAAATGTAAAATATTTTGCTGATAATATAATGATGAACAGAAAGACCACAATAAGCAGTGCTAATATCTATGAATATTTGTCAAAATCTATAGTTTAAGTATAGTTAAAGTGTGATCATCAGCATGTCTTTGTGCAGTAACATGTGAAAGATTAAAGTCCATTTGAGCTTACTGTAAAAATAAACTACAGATAATTATAGAGTTTACTGATGGATGAGTTTATGTTTTTACTTTCAGAAGAGACTGAAGAGGTTACTCACTGTCTCCTGTCTGCTTTGTGCTGCTGTTTAAGGAAAGAAAGACTCAATGAATTTGATACTGAAAGAAATATATACTGAATCATCTTTAATATGAATAGTTAATATGAAATCTATTATATAATGTAATTATCAAGGGCAGTAGATATAATTGGTGTCAGATGTGTTCTTCAATCAAGTCACACTAATGCTGGCATTATGAATGAATAACAAACATACCTTCACTTGCTTGTCCTTTTTGTTGTTGGTTTAACTTTGGGCTGCAGCAGAAACACAAAGACATGTTGTTATAACTAGTCTTTACCACATTATTGTCTCACAAAAATGCACTTTATTACAGTTACTGTGGTCATTTTATTGTGTATGAAATAACACTATCCACATGTTAAGAAAATTCACTGAAATTCTGAAACACTGAGTTTGATATAAAATAGGAATAAAATCACATAAGATCATAAGGTTCATACATGTACTGTATGTAGAACTTGATTTACAAAGTCCTGTTGGAAGCTGAAGTTATGATTTGTTACAAATGTACTGATGTATATAATATGTTAAATCAAAGGTGTGATTACAAAATACACCATGATCTGTCAGATTACTCACATTTGTTTAGTTTTTGTTAAATAGACAGTCAGACCACAAATGCCTGCAACTGCCACTAAAACCCCAATGACAATCCCAGCTATCGCCCCTGATGAAAGCCCTCCTCCTCTTTCTATAGAAAAGATACAACAATCACAAGACCAAGGCCATTTAAAACAAACAATACTAACAATTATACACTTTAAAACGTATTAATTTTTATTTGATTGATTATTTTAATAATCTAAAACAACACAAGGAAGTTACATAAAGCAGAGATGTAAACTAAATGTATATAGTTGAATATACCTTCTTAAAACAAAGTTTCTTTGAACAAGTGGTAGATTAAGGTCAAGGTGGTTATCAAAACTTGGGAACTCATTTCAGATTAGTTTGAACTATTCTCACCTTTAACTAGTAAAGCATGTTTGTGTGAGGCGTTTCTCTTTGTGACATTATTGGAGGCTGTGCAGATGTAATCTCCACTGTGTGTGAAGTCAGTCTTGTTTATGGTGAATGTGTCTGTGGTCACATTGGTGTCTGTTTCATTAAACTTCCAGCTGAATGAAGCAGCAGGTTCAGAATTTGCAGAACAAGAGAGAGACACATGAACCCCTAAATCCACCACATCCTCACCCTTAACAGAAACATCTTCTGGTCCATCTAGAACACAAACAAGAGAGTCACTGACAAACTAATCACTGAAGAATGACTGTTTTTCATCAGGTTTGAGCTCAAATCATCTTGATGTCTGAATGTTGAACACTCACAGTTGATGATCAGACGCACAGGTTTTGCCGTCTCAGAGCTAGCAGGGTTTCTATATGTACACTGATATTCTCCACTGTCTGATCTCTGCACTGGACTGATGGACACTGATCTGTTATCAGATGAGAAGATGATGCTGTTGCTAGGAGACAGAGGAAGGTTATCTTTCATCCACTGCACAGAGGTGATGATGCCAGTTCCCTCAGAGCTGAAGTTAGCAGATGATTCTCCCTCTATTAATGATCCTTCTGGACCAGTAACTCTGACATTAGTTATATTTTCTGTGTGAATGAGAGAGAAATAACAAACACAGTAGATTTAAAATGAGTCTTTCACATTTAGTGACCATTTCACATTTTTACATTTACTGTAGTCAAAGGGGGTACAATCAACAATTAAATGAATGTTTATGTTTGAATATGTGCACCATTTAGACTGTTTATGTCAGTGTCTATTTAGATCATCATAGTTTGTAGCATATCATTTATATTTTTTATGGATTTTCATAGCTGATAGAAGACTAAACATCTGGGTCTCAAACAAGAGTAAAAAGTTAAAAAAGTCTAAAAGTTATTTCAAAATAAATTATAAAGCTAAAATTTTTCAAGAGTTTCAATGTGATTTCCATGTAATAACATTTGTAAAGTTTAAACATGAGAGTGCCCTGAGTAACACTCATCTGTGCAAATCTGGTTCAATCAAAATTAACCACAAAGCTCACTGCAAACAACAGCAGACTTGTGCATATCTCAAATACTATTATTATACTCTCATTAACAAGTCTGATTGTTACCTTTGCTATTTTTACGCTTCTATGTTTAATTTACAGCATATTAAATTGCTTTATGTCACTTTTTCCTCTTCCACAGATTAAATGTATTTAATATAATCATATATTAAGCCTACTGTATGCTTTGATGAAGTTTGCACAACACACTCACCAAACACTTGTAGTGAAGTTTCTCCTGTAAGTTGGGCTCCAACACTAGTTATTACAGTAAGTCTGTATATCCCAGAATCACCCAGTATTAGGTTCCAGAGCTCCAGAGCGAAAGTGTTTATATCAAAACTGACTCTGTCTCTGTATGCTGGGAATATTGTAGGTGAATCAGGCGATCCTGTCAATATTAGAGTTGATCCAAAATGCCACTGAACTATATTAATTGATGTGGAGGGCGGGTTAACAGGAGCAAACACCACACTTCCTCCTACTGCTCCATAAACCGGACCAGAAAACTGCAGATCTTCCCCTAAATACTGGCCTATGTCAAAGAAAGAAAGAAAGAGTTATTGACTTATTGCACTAAATGGCATACATTTTATCTGCTACATCTACTGTAGTTAAATATTTAGTTGGATTCACAAATTCACAACAAAAACAATGATTAACTGCAAAGTTGGACATAGATTTCTGTGCCATTACATAATTAAAATACTTCTAACTAACTAGTTATTAAACACAGCAATTTAACATACATTTTTTAATTACAAAAAAAAAGCCTCACCAAAAAGCGATAGCATCCACAGCGTACAGTAAAAACTATCAGAAACCATCATGATCGAGCTCTCAGCTGTCAGGAGCTGCTGCTTAACTCATCTGAACTATTTCTATCAGTTTTCAGTCAATGATAAACAGCAGTTCTAGACAGCAGAGCTCACTGCGCCACCTAGCGCTGGATAATAACACAAGTCTTACCTTTGATCATTCAGTAAAGTTACCAACATATTCAGTTTTTCAGTCACGTGACTGGTTCGAAGAGGGCAAAACACCCATAGAACTGCAGCACAAGCCGTCCAAGCCACAAACATTTAAATAAAATATAAAACTGCGTGACTTTCTCAAAATAGGCTACACAAAGTATGCATCAACAATAAGGTTTATACTGAATTTGGCCTTTTAACCCTAAAAAGGACAAGACCGTAAAGTGAAATCAGAACATTTATGTTTTGCTATTTTCCATCTTCTTAGGACACAAATACAATACAATTTCGTGATTTTTAATTTTATATTTTAATGTTTGTATCCTCTGATTGTTTGATAGTGATTGTTTTATTTAATATTTTAATTTATAGGCCTACTTTTGATTCATACTTTTTCTTAAAAAGTGTATCTGTTTTTTTTTTTTTTTTTTTTTTTTTATTTATTGTGAAAACCTGTATCTGAACTGTAAATATTTTTTTTTAATTTTTATGCAGGTCTTAAGAGGGCCTTTAAAAAGTCTAACATTTTAATCAGAGACCCTGACCAATCACCCCCATCACCCCTCTGCTCAGATCTCCTGGATTTTGTTGCCCAAATGACCAAATAGTAACAGACAATTGTAATAAATAACACATTTCTAAAACAAAATAAAGCAGAAGCTACATCTTAAGTGTGTACAGTAGAAAAAAATGGTTTATTGTGTATTATTTTAAAATAGAGTCAAAGCTACGTTTATTAAAACTTAGCTAATTTTTAGGTCAGTTTTAACCACAGTAACTAGTAAAGCATGTTTGTGTGAGGCGTTTCTCTTTGTGACATTATTGGAGGCTGTGCAGATGTAATCTCCACTGTGTGTGAAGTCAGTCTCGTTTATGGTGAATGTGTCTGTGGTCACATTGGTGTCTGTTTCATTAAACTTCCAGCTGAATGAAGCAGAAGGTTCAGAATTTGCAGAACAAGAGAGAGACACATGAACCCCTAAATCCACCACATCCTCACTCGTAACAGAAACATCTTCTGGTCCATCTAGAACACAAACAAGAGACTCAATGACAAACTGAGCACTGTGTGCTATTTGAGTTATATTACAGTTAACCATTGGTATTTCATAGTATATATAGCGTACATTTAGATCATATCCACAGTTAACATATGCTACACATACAGTAGCAGACACACAGAACATTGACTACAATATTGTTTTGCTCATTCCATTAATGTAAAACCTTGAGCTTTCTAAAATCTAACAAGTGACCATCAACATCAAAATTAACAACTTGTAAAATTGCGGGTATGAAACAAAAGGTATGAGAATGAGACAAAAGTCTTTTGAATATGTATTTTCCTGCGGGAAAAGGTCTACCTTCATACAGTCATACAGTCTAAGAAAATAAAATAACATCTCTGTCTCACACTTGTCTTGAATGAACACACACACACACACACACACACACACACACACACACATATCAAATATATTTCCTGTTATCTCTCAGCTCATCGAAAACTCAAGCATACTGAAACACTCAGTCTGAAGAACACTCTTTAGTTACAGTCAAGCAAATAATAAAAAAAAAAAAATCCTCCACACTCCCTACTTTTTATTTGTATTTTTTATCATTCTTCGATAACCATAGAAGTTAAAATAAAATAATATGTTACACCCTCTCTGAAAACTGTCTTTCAGTTTTTCCACCATATGAAAACCATAGATACCTGATATTCCTTCCATCGGCATCCTAAACTGGACTTGAAAATATTTACTTATTTTCCCAAATTCCTCTGCACCATTACTCCCAACCTGTGTGCTGCTATCTGGAGAGAGGAGACCACAGTCCCTGAAGCTTATCATGGACTGACTGATATGATCATGTCCTGGTGCTTGGTGACAAAGAAAACTCCTCCCCAGTTTTTATTATTTAAAACAGGGAAGCGATGGAACAGAAGATGATACTACAAGCAGTTGATCTGTGTTTCAAACTTTTCTTTGTATATGACATCTACTACCCAAAGTCCTCTGCTCCCATTTGAGAGTTTTTGGAACAAACAGTCTTTAATAGTTCCTTCTTCACACTGTCTCCTCCTTTAAAACTTTGTATTTATAAAAAACTTTTTTATTTTATTGATCATCAGTAGCTAGCATATTATTACTTGATTTTATTTGAAAGTGAAAGTCATGACATTTGCTAAGTATGGTAACTCATAATCAGAATTGGTTCTCAGCATTTAACCCATCCAAGTGCACACACACAGCGAGTGAGTAGGGAACAGACACCCAGAGAGGTGGGCAGCTACAGATACAGCGCCCAGGGAGCAACTGGGGGTTCAGTGCAATGCTCAAGGGCACTTCAGCCATGGGTATTGAGGGGGGAGGAGAGCGCTGTTCATTCATAAATTATAATAATAAATATAAAAAATATAAAAATATGTTATATAATATTAAATATATTAAAAAATAAATATAAAAAATATATTTTTGTAAATTGTATAATAAATGAAAAGAAAATAGAATACAAAAAGATTAGAAAGGGAGTTTTTTTTTTTTTTTTTAAGAATAGAATTAGAATAGTGAGTGCTAAAGTTAGAGGGTCAAATAAAGATGGAAGAGATGTGTTTTAAGCCGATTCTTGAAGACGGATAAGGACTCAGCTGTCCGGATTGAGTTGGGGAGGTCATTCCACCAGGAGGGAACATTTCATTTAGAAGTCCATAAAAGTGACTGTGCTTCTTTGGGATGGGACAATCAAGTGACGTTCACTTGCAGAACGCAAGCTTCTAGAGGGCAAATAAAGGGGTGCAGAGCCAGTGGTGTTTTGAATTTTATACAAGCAGCTATTGGTAGCCAGTGCAAATTGATAAACAGAGGTTTGACATATTCTTTTCGGCTCATTAAAAATGAATCTTGCTGCCACATTGTGGATTAGTAGTAAAAGTTTGAACTGGCTGGAAGACGTGCCAAGAGAGCATTGCAATAGTCCAGCCTGGACAGAACAAGAGCTTGAACAAGGAGTTTTGCAGCATGTTCTGAGTTTTAGCAATGTGGTCTGAGAAAGTCAGCTGATCATCAATCATAACTCTAATGCTTCTGGCTGTTTTTGAAGGAGTTATGGTTGATGTGTCTACCTTGATGGTGAAATTGTGATGAAATGATGGGTTTGCTGCAGTTCTGTCTTGGCAAGGTTGATCAATCAGATCACAATCAAGATCATTTAGAAAGCTTTTTAAATGACAAAACACACTCATTTACATATTTATGAATCTGAATATCAGATTGTTCATTATGCAAGTTTGTGAATATTTTAAATAAAAAAATGAAAAACAAAATAAAAGCAATCCATCTGTCATACAGTGTTATTGTAAACGTGGTGTGTCAGATGACAAGCCTGATGCGTTGCCATGGAAACAGTAAGGGCAACAAAATAATGGTTGTCTTAAAAAAACTCACCACTGACCACTATATTATTTTAAACTCAACACTGAGAAGGTTAACTTTCCTTTACGTGACTGAATTTTGAACAGTTTTTTATAAGATGAACTTGTGTTACACAGTGTGTGTCATTGCTCTGTTGAAATGAAAGCTAATATGGACTTACAAATTGTGTTTATTCCTCTACTGCTGTCTTGCTCCACTGTGTTTACAGGTTAGTGAATTTTTACTGCTTTTTCCCATTTTTAAACCTGAATTTGTATTATTCAGAATTTTTTCTCCTAAATATATTTTATTAAGAAATTATGCAAGTTTTTTGTATACAAGGAAATATGCATATTATAAAGGAAAGTTGATTCTGTTGAACTCTTTCTTTCACTTAGTGTTTTCTTTTCTGAAGGACGTCCTGTCCTGATATCTTGAGAAATTTTCTGGGCTGACAGACTAAACTAATAAATAAAGCATGCTTGAAATGAGCATACAAATATAATAATTAGATCCTTTTACAATCTTGAAATATTTATATGATTAAAAAGCCTTGCCAGCTATAAAATGTTACTTCTTACAGACCAAAAGTTTGGACACACCTTCTAATTTAAAGAGTTTTCTTTATTTTCATGACTATGAAAATTGTAGATTCACACTGAAGGCATCAAAATGAATTAACACATGTGGTATTATATATGGAATTACATACATAACAAAAAAGTTTGAAACAACTGAAAATATTCTAGGTTCTTCAAAGTAGCCACCTTTTGCTTTGATTACTGCTTTGCACACTCTTGGTATTCTCTTGATGAGCTTCAAGAGGTAGTCACCTGAAATGGTCTTCCAACAGTCTTGAAGGAGTTCCCCGAGAGATGCTTAGCACTTATATATTATATTTTTATATTTTCTTTTTTTTTCAGTACTGCACGGACAGAAAGTTGTCACTGATCTTAAGGTTACTGGGTACCAAGGTCATGATGTCACACTGTTGTGCCACTATATCCATGAAAACACAGAAGACAATATACAACAAGTGCAGTGGACATGGCAAAATGAGTCCAGGAAATATGAAATCATGGTCTTTAGCATTGACCATGGCCTTTCTCTGCGTGACACATTCCTGAAAGACAGAGTCAGCTTCAGTAAGATCTCTCCTCCGATCTATGAGGCCTCTATCATCATCAAAGATGTGAAGATGAGTGATCAGGGAGTTTACAGCTGTACCTACACAACCTTCCCTAGCGGCAGTCATACAGGACAAACAACTCTTACAGTGTTAGAAGGTACGTCCGTAAATGCCACTCATTTAAACTGAACAAGGCATCTAGAGAAACTTGCTGTTATTGTAAGTAGAAGTTCTAGTATTAGTACATTAGCCTGGTTGTATTAAGCATTATAAGTAGGCTATGGCATATAAATACTTTTTCCTTGTTTTTATTTTTCGCCCACCTCTACCCCTAAACCCAACCATTCTGGAGACTAAGAGGAGCAGGAACAGGGGTTCGATATTGGCACCAACCTGGTCCTCAAATTTGATTGGCATATATGGTCCAATAATGCAGGGACTTTTCCCTGAATGTATCACTCTGTTTGTCTGTTTTTGAGTATTCTACGAGTTTATGTGTTGCATTATATAATATATTTTTTTATTATTATATGAATTTCTTGTTATAATGCTGATGGTCTGATCCACACCATTGCCTTACTTTAATTATGAGATTCTAACATGTCCTTTTTTTCTCTTTTTTTTTTATATGAAAAAAGCAGTTAGTAAATGAATAGTGCAAGTCTAAAATGGGATAGTTTTTTTAAAGAATAGAATTAGAATATAGTAGAGAGTGCTAGAGTTAGATGGAAAATATGTATTTAGAGATCTTAAATAGAGATCCTTGAAGATGGCTAAGGACTCTTGGATTGAGTTGGGCAGGCCATTCAGGTCAGCGATGTTCACTTGCAAATCACAAGCTTCTAGAGGGAACACAAGTCTGAAGTAATGAATTTAGAGAAAGGGATTCAGATCCAGTGGTGGATTTGTAGGCAAACATTAATGCCTTGAATATTATGCGAGTAGCTATTGGTAGCCAGTGCAAACCGATAAAAAGAGGTATGGCATGCATTATTTTCAGCTCTTGAAAAAATTGAAACCAAACAAAATCAATCAAATCTTAAAATTTACCCACACATTTATATAAATAAAAAAATCAACAACAACAACAACAAAGATTTGCCTGTAGAGTCTTGCCGAAACGTTTAGTTATTTAAGATATACATCCTTTATCTTGTCATAATTGGCATATTCTATACTGGAATTTGTTGTTTTTGTGCTGTCTGATTTGGTGAAAGTGAGATGTTGCTCTTCAGATAAGCAACATAATTTCTTATAAATATTTGTCCAAAATAATCATTAAAATATGAGAAAGGTGTTTTAAAAATTTTTTTCACATGCATCTACTTACTATTAAATTGTGCATTTTGTGTATGTCCTAGAAATCAGTGTCAACTGTGTTACTCCCTTTAAAACCCTGTATAAATCAGCAATGGTTTGTTCCAAAATCACATGTCCAACTTCGCTTGATGTATTTTCCTTTTTGGAGGGAAATTTTAAGACTTTTTTTTAAAGAAAAGTCATAACTTCTCCTCTTCAATATTTTATCTTTATTATTGTCTTCACGTAGAGTAGATTAATTGATGGACAACTGTGTTATCTGTGTAATTTGTGTCACATGTTATATTTATAAATATGTAGGGAAAAAATATAAAAATAAAAAGTTAATCAAGGTCATGTACTAACTATTCCAAGGTCAGCAGTTTGCACAAGGCTCCAAAAATGGCCGAAATGTCAACTATGTTACCTGTCAACTGTGTTACCAATCAACTGTTACACAGGTGATAAGGATTAACACGGTTGACAATGTTGGCAATTAAGTGTAAATTTATGCTCCCACTGAGTGTTATTGATAAAAAAATAAATATTCACAAACTGTTGTCATTAACCATGGAAAAATTGATATACTTAACCACACTTTCTATGAACTCTGTATCCATAATATTATTTTCACATTTATATTCAAGGGTTAAAGAGAATTCAAAATTCATTATGATTGACATAAAACTATAATATTATTGATTTGGCATGTATCTATTTCTGCTTAGTCTACTTATGACTGATAAAGTGTTATGATGTTATTATAAGTCCTTAGAACTTGAAATATTTATGCAATATAAAACTTCATTTACCTTTATACTAATATAATATATATTTCACAAGTTCACACTTACATATAATAAACTGAGTTAAGGGTTATGTGCATTTGGCGTGCTCTCCGGGGAGAGGGCTCCGAGCTTGGCGTTTAACCTGGACCCAAGTGCTCCCCTGTTTGGTAAGGATGGTTAATAACCCTTCATTCATGTTTTATTTGACACAACATTTGTCCGTAACACGGTTGACAAAATAATGAATCAAATGTTAATTATCATTAACATTTAAAAAGTCATTAGCGCTTAAGCTTGCCAAACATTTGATTTAGCACATTAAAGGCATCAACAACCTAATGTATTTATCAAAAAAGATTTCTGACTTTTTGGCTGACATGAAATGTACTTTAAACTACATTTGTAAGTTTTCTGAAAGTTACTTGCTTCTGCTGTAATGGTTCATAATGCCACAGTTTTCTCACCCATTTTAGTGTCTGCTCTGTGTACATATTTTAAGTCTCATTACTGAGACATAACAGCACACCTCTACTTGACAAGCAGCTCAAATTTAGGTATCATCCTTGTTAGTATCACAAATGTGACCCTGGACAACATTTGGACCACATTGTCTTAGGTGTAAAAAAATTTTTTATTAAGTTTTATACATCATCTGAAAGCTGAATAAACTGATGTATGGTTTGTTAGGATCAGACAATATTTGTCCAAGATACAACTATTTGAAAATCTTGAATCTCAGGGTGCAAAAGGAAATTTTGTACATTTTGACCCGTATGTATTTTTGACTTTTGCTACAAATATACCCCAGCGATTTAAGAATGGTTGTGTGGTCCAGGGTCACAAATGGTATGGTTTGATTTGCCAAAGTTTTATACTTCTAGTCAGTGGTGAAAGTGAATAGAAAGTGTGCATTACAATCATGAATGCTGTTTCAAAACCAGACTTCCTTCTGATTTCCTACATTACTGTTAATCACGAGCTCCTCTTACTGCTCTGTCCACAGACAGTCCTCCTGTTCTGTCCACCGCTGAGGCTGTAGGGATTGTGACTGCTGTAATGCTCATCATTATGATTATAGCGGTTGTGAGGTGCTTACTCCTGCACAACAGACGGTATGTGACTACAAAACATTTCACAAATCCATCAAAATATGACAGATTCATGCTCAGAGCCAACCAGCAGAGCACAAAAAAGGAACAATAACTACAGAGCTTTTGCTACATGGGGTTTTAAATGTTCAAATCCATTTTCAAAGGTTCTCTAATATTTAATTAATGATATTAAATACAGATTCACGGTAAAACAATAGTAAAGCGGCTGAGCTGTAACTAAATTCATTATCATGTTCAGTATTCAGCATAAGTTTATCACAAGACATTAAAACACCTTTAATTTGATCTTTTTATGTTTTGCTACACGTGGAAGAAGAGCTGGCAGCAATTTGATTTATTGTAAGTATGAACTTAACTTGTTTAAAATAATCAGTGTGAAAATGAACATATTGCTAATTCTTGCATGATAAATCACTTTTGTCTCTCATTTGCACATTTCTGTAGATAAAAGTGTCTTCTAAATGATTAAATGCAAATAGGAACAGATTTTAAAATGAATGAATTAACCTTATGAATATCTGAGGGTGCTGTTTATGATCTGTAAGTACAAATTGCAAAACTGAGTGTGTGGCTTCAAAAAATTGGTTAGTATGGTTTATAAAATCATAAGAACAGACTTTCAGACAGAGAGGGTCGTATAGGGCGATTTTTACTATCCTCTTTGACTATTATTAGAGGTGTGACTCTAGACCTTTGATTCCATTCCTCTTCTGTGAAACCATGTGTCATGATGCTATTTTGACCAGTGTTTTACCTTTTTACTAGATACAACTCAGAGCCCCAGTGACCTACAAGAGGTGAGACTTCATCCTGCTGAGCATCTTAACTGTGGGAGAAAAAGTCATTTAGTAAAAAATGCAATCAATCCCAAATCTCATAAACAAGTCATAAGATATTTTACTAGCATCAAACAGGCCGTGAGCTTCTGTAAATGACTCAACTTCTCTCTACCTGTATTAGGATGTCACATATTCTGATGTCACAATACCGAAACCAGACAAAGCTAATAGAAGCACATCGACATCGGGGGACATTGAATACGCTGCGGTTTCCTTCAGTGGTTGGTCAGGATCAGAATCACTGCGAGCCTCAGCCAATCAGACTGCTTTCCACACAGCAGAGCAGGAAACTGTGTACACACAAGTGACAGAAGACTGATCTTGAGTACAAACGTCACATCTACAGGGCTCTAGGTGTTTGAACAGTAGGGACAATAAAGGGATGTTCACACCAAGGACGACAACTATTAAGTTTTAATAACCATTCTAATTCTAACAATAGGGAAGTCCACACCCCAGCTAGAATTATAACAACAGAGGAACAATATTGTTGGAAACACTTTTTTCCAGCTGATGGAGGACAAACAATTGACCATCTGACTTGAAAGAGCTTGAACATTTATAGCAACAGACAACAAAACTCCAGCTTATAATAAACAAATGTCATTGTCCTTTAGCAATAGACAATTATTAATTTATCATTATTGTTAACATTCTTTGTGGAAATGGACTGATAACGGCCTTTCCTGACCCCATCCCCCCTCACACCCCGTCAAAACTTACTTTTCCTATCAAAATAAAAAGGAAAAATGAAAATGCCCATAAAACTGACACTGACAGTGTTTGAAAAGTGTGCAAGCTCTCTTTTTAGAGCTAGACTTGAGTCTGTGTGCGGTCTATGCAAAAATTCACAAATCTTAGCACTTCTTAAAATGAAAGAAATGAGTTTAAATACATACCAATACATACTTACAGTAAACATTTATTCCCAAGTGCCCCTTTATTTTAATGTCTTTGTGGGCTTTGATTTAGATTTACAATTGCAAAATGTCCTGCAGAAAAACACAATCCAGTCTGTACACAGCATATAAAAAAGTAAAATAAAAAATTGGAAAGAATCATGTTGTTAAAAACAAATTAGTATAGATATATTTTTATTCCAAATGATTTTCTTTGGAATTTTCTCCTCAATCTCTAAAACTGACCTATTGATAAAATATTATCTGCAACTCAAGTTGTAATATTAATGTAAATAAACATGATTTTATATGCAAAACACATTTGTATAGAAACATTTGTAAAATAATAATAAAAAAAAGTTTGGTGCCATTTTGGAGCATCTGTGATTCTTCTATTTCTTTCTTCCATTAGTTGTTTTTCAGTGCACTGATGTTTTGAGAACATTTTTAAGCTGAACCACAACATCAGATGTCTGACATTCTGTCTCTAAAAACTCTGTGGTGAATGTAGACAAGAACAAATCTGGGCTGAGGTATGTGGTGTGGTTTTCAGATCTGTTTACCGACTCACAAGTTCTTGCAGACAGATCAAATTCCTCGTTTTAATGAACACACGGCTCCTCATTTGCAATAACACATTCAGTCAGAGTAGATCTCCTCTGTATCAGTAAAGTATCTCTATTTTTTATTTCCAATTCAGACAACACAACCCCAGAATTAAATACACATACAGTGAATTAAAAAATAAGTATAGTACAGAAAAGTAAGAATATCTGTTTAGAATATCTTTTTAATTAACAAGTGTGTTTCATAGTGTCATTGTCCTCCGTTAAAGCATGTGCTCTCATTCAGTCGTGGTCTGGCTCTGATCTGAACAGTATCATTGAGACAATGATGTCCAAAGGAGAGCCTCTCTGTGCTACTTCCTGTGTGTGACCTCTGTCGTAACATAGAGACTGAGTTCAGTCACTGAAGGGAATTGCAAGCAGACGTCTGTGTGCTGCCTGAAGATCAGAATCAAGGGGAAGGTTAATAACTCTGTGCTGCCTGTCGTCTTAATGCTTTACCATCACATTTTCAAGGTTGCTTCAGACACAGGCAATGTTATAGTACATTGTTCAGTAGTACATAAGAATCATTGATGAGACATGTCTATCCAAAAAAAAAGAATAATTTTCTCGTACCAAATAAAATATGGAAAGCGCATTTGTCTGTGATTTTGAACAAAAAGGGGCAAATACTGCAAAAATGTGTCATACTTCTGTCTTCCCCTTTTGTCAGTCTCTCTGTTCTCATTTCTGCTCTCCATTTATGTCTGTGTTGTTGCTAGACTGAGGTGGTGGTGAAGTTGCTGGTGGGGAGTGGCCTATTCGGCACGGGCTCAGCCCACCGCCGCCTTCACTGTCTGTATTGGAGGATGGAGGGGGCGGGGCCAGGCGAGGCAGAGGGGCCGAGGAGGGAGGGATACGTGTGCAAGAGGTCGTGCGTAGACTCTGGATACGCCGGCACTCCTGGCAAATGCGCACATGAGTGCAGCCCCGCGGCAGAGGCACTGTCACTGCAGGTGGACCCAGGGCCACTGTGGGGGTGCTGTTGACACCTAACGGGTCCTCCAGAAGTCGCTGGGGGCCGGGGCCCATGTCTGAGGGGCCTCCTCCTGGCCCTGAACTTCCTGTCAGGGGTCCAGTACCGCTGTAGAGCTTTCCGTTGCTAAGACGCATCTCTCGGACAAGGCGCAGGGGCCGTGGGGCCCCTAAAGTGATGCGAGTGGGGTGTCGAAGGGCCAGAGAGCTGGACAGGGGTCGCCGGCGGCGAAGACGAGAACTTTTCTTGCAGGAAATTGCATTACGGAACTCTGTCAGCATCTCCTGACATACAGACACCTGAACATTTAGAAATATATACATGTTAAACGCTTGATCAAAGGAAGATTAGTATTTATCACTGAAGTAAATATAACAGTTATAAACACACACACACACACACACACACACACACACACATATATATATATATATATATATATATATATATATATATATATATATATATATATATATATATATATATATATATATATATAACAACATAAACACTACCATTTGGAATAAATACAATATTTTAAGTTTTTGAAAGAAATCTCTTATGCTCATCAAGGCTGCATGCATTTAATAAAAAATACAGTGAAAAAAGTAATATTGCTAAATATTATAATTTAAAATACCTGTTTCTATTCTATTATGTATGTAATATATATTATTATATCTATCTTGTAGCTCAAGTGGTAGAGCATTGCATTTGCAAGTGCAAGAATCCCAGGGAACACATATTAGGAGAAAATTGTTAGCCTAAATGCAATGTAAGTCAAGCATCTGCTAAGTGCATAAACATTTGTATGCATTATACTTGTATTCCGTAAGGATGCATGAAATTGAAAATAAAGACATTTAGAATATCACAAAAGATTTATATTCCAAATAAATGCTGTTTTGAACATTTGAACTTTCCATAAAAATGTCCATAAAAATATGAAAGGGATACTCCATTAATCACTTACCCCCATGTCGTTCCAAACCCGTAAAAACTTAGTTCATCTTGGAAACACAATTTAAGATATTTTGGATGAAAACGGGAGGCTTGTGACTGTCCCATAGACCCCCAAGTAAGTTACACTGTCACGGTCCAGGAAAGTATGAAAGACATTGTCACAATAGTCCATCTGCCATCAGTGGTTTAACTTTAACGTTATGAAGCGAGGAATACTTTTTGTTATTGAAGAAATCAAAAATAATAACAATTTATCAAACAGTCTCCTCTGTGTCTCTCCATATCACTGTATGCTGTGTATGTCCTTCTGTATCAGCCACGCCACAAGGATGCACTGTTTCTATGTGTATTTAGCTTTGATTTGAAAGAAGAGCATAGGCAGCATAATCTATCTTAAAGGGTTAGTTCACCCAATAATCAAAAATATGTAATTAATAACTCACCCTCACGTCATTCCAAACCAGTGAGACCTCTGTTCATCTTCGGAACACAGTTTAAGATATTTTAGATTTAGTCCGAGAGCTCTCAGTCCCTCCAACCTTTTCTGTCGGACGCATCCGATTTGTGAACCGAGGAGCTGATGATACTGCACATGTGTGCTTCAGCGTGAAGCAGACCGACACACAGAGCATCTGAACTGAACTGATTCCTTTGGTGATTAATTCTGAACTGATTCTGTGCTAATGTTATGAGCGCGGGTAAACCGAAGGCTTGAATGAAGGGCAATCATCGCCAATGACGGCATTACTTCGAGCGCAAAATAACCAGTGAACCATTTTCTTCAACCGGTTTATTGAATCGAACTGTCCGAAAGAACTACTGGTGATCCGAAAACCGATGCAACTGGTTCTTGACTCGTGAACGAGTCAGTCTTTTGTTCGTTATCTGGCTCGGCTCTGTGTTCATCTTCTGTTCTCTCTTCACATCAGTTAAGTCAATGTACTGTTAGAGTAAATGAATTACTCAGGGATATTGGTTTGTTTGAACTCAGAGGGATTGTCAGCCACATTAAAAAAGTAAACGGCTTAAGTCATTTGTGGATTAATGCTTATTAAAATGATTCAGTCTGATTTGGAGAACTGGTTCAAAAAGATCCAGATGCATCGAATGATTTGTTCGCGAACCGGATATCACAAACGGCTTTGTTTTGAACTCTCTCACAACAAACACGGAAGAGAAGATAATGCTGAATAAAGTCGTAGTTTTTGCAAATTTTGAAACCGAACACACAGCTTCAATGGAGGGACTGAAAGCTAATGGATTAATTCTAAAACATCTTAAACTTTGTTCCAAAGATAAACGGAGGTCTCACGGGTTTGGAACGACATGAGGGTGAGTTATTTATAACATAATTATAATTATGGGGTGAACTAACCCTTTAAATTGTGTTCCGATAACAAAGAAAGCTTTTACGGGTTTAGAACAACATGGGGGTAAGGGATTGATGACAACATTTTTATTTTGGGATGGAATACCCCTTTAAACAGTTATTTCACAGTATTTCTGTTTATAAATGTATAACAAATAAATGCAGCCTTGGTGAGAATAAGGTACTAAATAATAAGGTATTAAAATAATGTTTATTATTCCAACCCTTTGTATACAGTATATCGCAGAAGCATGTTTTACAGATTTTTATTCATGCAGTAGTCATGCACACCGTAACACAACCACTGACTTGGACTTCACTAGGACACACACTCAGGCGAGGAGTCGGCGGGTTGCTTTGTAACCTACTTTAGAGTGACTGTGATACTGGCGGTCGCAGGAGAGAGGCCGTACCTCGTCTGTTTCAGCTGATCGGCGTGTGGACCACACAAACTCCATCACAGCAACAAACACAGCAATAATCAGGCCACAGATTAACACCACAAATATACCGCCAATGTTCTCCATCCCAAGCCCTGCAACAGTCAATTAAACACTTTTAAACAATCTGCATCTATCAGAATCTATAGAATGTAATAAATAGACTTTCCTAAAGTTGGCATGAAGTGGAAATTATTACCTTATTTTGTAAATGCAATTCATTTTATTATGAATAATTCATGCATTGTGTTTCATTTTTCAAAATTAGTTTTGACTTGATAATTTTTGATCAAAATGTCATAATTTGATCTTCCAGAAATAACAGACTTCTCTCTGGTGATGCACACCAGACTTTTCCAATAATTAAGTCCATATAATCAACAACTAATAGAACCAAGTCCCACCCTGCAGTGGGTGTGTGAAATCCCTGCTGTGTCATGTCAAGGATCATAGTAGCTGGTTATGAGTTGGCACATGCTGATAGATTGTTTCTTATCATCTTAGATCAGAAACTACCAGCTACCTGCTGCTTTTTGGAACAACCAGCTGTTTTTTTTTTTTTTTTTTTTTTTTTTTGGAACATTGTAGCTGGCTGACCAACTAATATGTTCTTCACATCTACAAGTTCCTAGTGCTGGATTTTTCAGCAGGAATGAGAATGGGAGGAGATTATTGTGTTGAAATGCAGGAGAGGTTCATGCCTTTGGCGCGGTGGTCTTCCTCTTTGGGACACTGCCCTCCCTCCCACCATCTTCTCTTCAGGATCTCCAACCTGTTATTCTCCTGCAACTGTAGCACTGCCAGACTGATCTCATCTCTGAAGGGAGAACCTGGGAGACAGAATAATGCTGATGTAACTATTTGGTGATTTAGCATGAGGAAGTGTCAATGAATTGGGCACATAATGGCACAGCCACTTCTGTAAAAACAAGCCAGATGATATCAGATGATAGTCAAACAAATTCTCAATTTGCTTATTTATTGGTCACCTAGAAACACAGAGCCTTAAATATGTCTTCTCATCACATTACTTGTTTAAATTACTTGCATTACTTTTTTCTCAGAGTTTTTGTCCTCAGTGTACTTGTGAAAGACATAATGAAAAGTGAAACTGAGCAAGTTTATTTTTTTAGCAAAGATATATAATTTTGCACAAACAATGTTGGCAACATGTCTTTCTTAAGAGTTATTATGGTTTAAAAACCTCATGATTCACAGTGCTGCCACACTGCTTGTGAAACTTCCATTGTGAGTTTATTACTGTGCTAATTTTTTCCTTGATTTCTACAAATGTAGGGATGAGTTGGGATCATTTTCTGTGATATTATGCCCATGTCTCTCACCGAGAGGCATGCCGATTCCATAACCCTTGGTGTCCAGCAGGCCTCCGATCTGGGTGAGGTTACAGTTGAGGCTGCGGTGATACTCATTCATGGTGCTCTCAAGCAGGAAGGCGTATCTAGAGTTCAAGACTCGTGCAATGCCCTCCTCTGTGCTCTTCACGAAGACACTGGGCTGCTTTGAATACATGTAGTTCCACATCCGCTGATACGTTTGATAACGAGAGTTCTGAAGGAAGAGAGGAGGTATAATCAGTGCATACATCATAAATAAACATTTAAACATGATTTAACGTGTGTGAGAGATAGAAAAAAGAAACAGTTAGACACACAGATGGCAAAAACTCTTGAGCAAACAAAAAACTGATAGGAAAATACATAGTTTGTAAGCCAAGGATAATACAAACAAAAACAACAACAAAATAAACAACAGATATAAGTCCCATCCAAATATATGCAAGCTGGCACTTTCCATGAATATGGTCCAAAATTGAGCCTGAAAATCTTTAAACTTTTTAAACAGATGTTCATTGAAAGAAGGAGCTTAAAGCGAAAAATAT
The DNA here is from genome assembly GCF_023724105.1 of Carassius gibelio. Classification (NCBI taxonomy): domain Eukaryota; kingdom Metazoa; phylum Chordata; class Actinopteri; order Cypriniformes; family Cyprinidae; genus Carassius; species Carassius gibelio. The sequence goes on along the minus strand of NC_068386.1, from coordinate 15,717,972 downwards.
ATATATTAGATAAGTAAAATGAACATAAACGCTACAAATGACAGTATCCCAACCAAAAATAAAAATGTAATGTATAATTTATAAAAATTTAATTTAATCATCATTTGGACCCTTACAACAGTATGACAATTAAAAAAAAATATATAGTATAAAATGTTCTTAATTTTCTAATTTTGACAAATATTGCATTAAATATTGCATTTGACAAATACTAAAAAAAAATTCTGTTATAGATAGAATTTTACATTAATCTATAACTAAAAACTAGTATTTGGTCCCAAACTGATAAAGCCTTAATTTAGGCTAAATTTGCAAGCTTAATGTCTAGTACATCCTAACTTATTTTCTAAGTGTTCAGTCATTTTCTAACCTCATAAGTTAATAAAAAAAGTCATTAAAAAGTCTTAACTCGATATTCCAGTGAAACAACTGACTTCTCTCTGGTAATTTAGACCACTTAAACCCTGCCTCATTCTTTCAGTCGACTGCAAGCTTGCATTAAGACCTGTCACCATCAAATAAACAATCAATGTATAGACCAAGTGTCTGTACATTTTTTTTCTTTATCTATAGTCTGTTTCACTCACATATACATTACATTATGAATACAAATATCCATTGTTACATCTCTTTCATCACATTTGCAAACATGTTCTTAGTGTTGGTGACAGGCTTGCAAAATGAAAATGAACAGAAAATTATAACGTCATACAATACTTAGTTTGACCTCCTGAGGCTGCTTAACATTTACTGAAGGTTAAAAAAAAGTTTAGAACGCCAAAGTGGAAATGTCCTTCTTTTTATTATGACCTTTTATTGACCAGAAAACACATGATGACTACTCACTAACCCTACCAGGCAGAAGTCTTAAAGTGACCAACGACATCTGCAAGCCAGCATGTCTTCACTTTTATGTGCGTATGTGTGTATAAACTTAATATCATATGATTTGTACCATAAAAAAGGTCATGGTGCTTCCTCCATGAATGGTGCCGTACTGGATATTGGTTTGATCGGCCAGGTCATCTGGGGATTCGATTGGCACTTCCATTCTCTGCACTGTCAGAAACGCAGCCAGATTCGCTGTGTATGAAGAGATTATTATGAGAGTGAATGCCCACCTAAAAGAGAGAGACAGAGCGAGGACATAAACGATGGAAGCAGAGGGCAAAGAGCCCATAGCTGTGCTGTGTAATGTGTCCATTGACTCTGTTAAAATGATCATCAACACATATGGAGCTCCAGTACATGCTCACACTCACCAGACCCCACTGACACACCGTGTGGAGAGGGCTCGGGGCATGATCTCTGACCCCTGCTGCATGAAGCCCCCCACAGGAAACCACAGGCTGTTTCCTAGAGTGTACTGATTCTCCAGCAGGTCTCTGCGCTCGTGCAGACACGGGTGAGGGTTATACCATTCATATGGACTCAACCTGAGACAAGTACACAGACAGAGAGTCCGAGAAAAATCTTGAACGGAGCATTACATTTTTATTTTCTAACTTAAATACTATAAAAAAATAATAAATCACTTCCTTTTTGTAGATTTATTCTTAAAATGATTTATTATAACAATAATAACTGCCATTAGGGTAAGAAAGCTAAACCTAATTGAAGATTTCATTTGCACCTCTGAAGTATTAATATATTATGCAGTTTTACCTCTGAGATAAATTAATATTATTTTAAAGATCAAAACAACCAAACACACTGATTAAGGCAAAGATTTTTAGCTGTGTTTGAGTATATGTGTGTAGGTGTGTGTTTCTGTGTGTACCTAGCAGAAAGAAAGAGCACACAGCTGACAGCGAGGTAAGCCAGCAGCATAAAGAGCCAAACAGCCGGTGAGAAGGGATCCAGGAAGGAGAAATAACCTGGCTTCCTGCCCTGAGAGACCGTGGAAGAGAAAGAGAGGTAAATGAATGCAGCTGAAGGAAGGACGGTGGTAGAAATAAAAGGCAAAAGGAATTATGTACACTAAGAATATTCAATCTGTTAATTACATAAATGTCACAATAGAAAATGCAGCCCTGAATAATACATATTTACAGCAATTTTATATCTATCTGTCTATATAGCTAGCTAGCTTTCATTCTTTCTATATCTAGTTCTTATTCAGGAGAGGACAAGCAGAGAATATCACATTATTATCATGTTATTTGGTTCAATGTGTATCATTTCATCCTGTTTCTTCCATTGTATGTTTTAATCGTGTATGCTTTACTTCAGCCACAAGAGAGCGCTATTGATCAAAACAACACACATGAGTAACCAAAGATGGACCTTAAACCTGTTCCATGGAAAGCAGATCTTGGCTGTTTAGTGTTTACAAACAAAAGTACAGCCAATATTACACTAACAAGTTTTCAGTTTGAGTAGGTGTGGGTCAGGTTTTGCTATAAAAACATTTGGTTTCTAAGAGGATATTAACCTGAAACCAGTCAAACCCATGATAAAAGTTAATAAACAATTGGAAGTTAATTACAAATTCATTACACTCAATTAATTTATATGTAAATACATTGTTCTAAGTAATCATAGTTAATCACATATAGCAATGTTTGTAGAGAAAAGTATGAAATTATGTTAAAGACGCAAAAGAGTGAAACATTGCATAGACATTACAAAAACCTCAGTTGTAATTGTTTCAATACAATATCACTGAACATGAGTCTATCTCAATAATAAATTTTGTTTCTGAGGTAAACTTTTACACAGGACACATTTCTGTATTCTGTCTCTTTTTTTTTTTTTTTTTTTTTATGTACGTGAACATCCAGACTCTGTGTGTGTGACTTACTATATGGACCCTGTAGAGAATACTGATGCCCAGGGTCATGAAGGGTTTTGAGAAGTCAATGACCTTCTCTCTCTCAGATGTGATGGTAAAAGCTGCTACAGCCAAATCAGCTTTCTGCTCCAAAGAATGAAGGAGAGAGCAACAAAACATTGTAAAAGCAGAACATAAATTCTTGAAGAGAATTTATCAAGAAAATGACACAGAACTGAATTGAATGGAACCGTGTGATTTCCAGAATTAATTCAGGAGGGGAAGTGTTGATGAGTATGAGCACATACCCTGTTGATCAGCTCTCCCACCATGCCTGTCCATGAGCCGTTGGGTTCAGGTGCTCCATACAGGCCATCGTCCACCAGTTTGATGCGGAAGGTGAACTTGAGAGTATCAGCCAGCTCTCTCAACATGTCCACACAGAAACCCTCATACTGCTCATTCCCCTCAAACTCCTGGTAATTCACCTTCCTCATCACATACGGGTTCTCCTGCACACACAAACACATGTGGGTCATTCATGTTATGCAGTAGTTTCAGGTCCCCATCACATTTGTCTTACTATATTATATAAAATATTAAACTCACATTTTAAAAAACAATAAGTTTCTAAGTTAACAAAACAGCAGTGATTTTTAATCATTTTACTACTTTGAGAAGATGTTGCTTTATCATGTCTCCAGGTGACAATCTAATTTCTAACATGAGAAACATTATGTTCGCGGAACACAACAGCACAAAAATAAGCAAATTTTTGCAAACTATTTGGTTAATTCAGTTATGTAGATGGTCTGTCTCACTTTAAAACATCATCTTTTAAGATAAAACTACACACATTTCTTATATATTTTAATATCTTGGATAACATAACATTTTTAATATCACTAATTTGGATAACATTTATTTTAAATTGACCCTCCATGAATTCCTGTGAATGCCTTATTCTCTTAATAATAACTATGTTCTTTCCATCATGATTCCGTTCCAGACATTCCATTAACTGTATGTCCCCTTGTGTAAATGTCACGGTTGGTAAACCGTGATCTCTGGGTTTTGCACTTTGACAAGTGCATCACGACTTACCTTCGGCTCTATTCCCCGCAGTTCCTGTGCCATCCTATCCTGCTGCATTCTCACCGTCACCATCCGAATTACTCACCGTCTCACCGCCATCTTGGATTGTCGTCTTCCCAGCATCTTGTAGTACTCTTGTTTGTTTGTTTATTGTTCATTAAACTGTTAAATTCGCACTTGTTTCCAGCTCCTCCTTCACCCAGTCGTCACAGAACGTTCTCACCACCATGGAAGCAGCGAGCACCAACACTCTTACAGACTTTATGCACCACAGTGTTAAATGCATGGATCAGCTGCAGGAGAGCATCTCTAACACCGGACGCGCTATCCAAGCGCTGGTGCCACAGGTGTCCGAGCTCACCCAGCAGATCCATCAGCTTACATCTCCCACTGTGCCCGTCGTCCCCCGGCATCGAAGATGTTCCCCGATGAAGGTCTACTTCTCCCACTGCGCCGGGGGACGATGGGCGCAGTGGGAGAAGTAGACCTTCATCGGGGAACATCTTCGGTCACGGATAACTCCATTCAGTTCCGCACCCTGGCGGCCGTGTGCCAGTGGAACGAGGCGGCGGAGTGGGATCGATTCCTGCATGGGCTGTCCGACCATGTTCAAAAGGAGATCTACCTCCTCGAGCTGCCCCCCACACTCAACGGTCTTATCGACTTAGCCTTACGAGTTGATGCACGGATTAATCACCTGGGTCATCAGACCAGTCCTACATGCCATACCATCTCTCCAGACAGGGGGCGCTCGAGTCGAGAGAACGCGGTCGGTCCCGTCGATGACCACGAACCCATGCAGGTGGGTAGAGCTCGGCTGTCCCGGAAGGAGAGAGAATGGCGGAGGTCCCAAGGACTATGTCTGTACTGTGGAGGCTCAGGACATACCATCTTCTCCTGCCCGGTAAAAGAGCCAGCCCGGTAGTAAACTTGAGGCTACTATCGGGTGGGATTTCCGCTGGGAAGTCTCTATACTTTCTCTATACTCTATACTTTATATTCCTGAGAGGGAGGCCATGGAGAAATACATTTCTGATACCTTAGCATCTGGGTTCATCTGTCCTTCCTCTTCTCCAGTGGGGGCGGGATTCTTTTTTGTGGGTAAGAAGGATGGTTCTCTGCGACCTTGCATTGATTACCGAGAGCTGAACAACATTACGATAAAGAACACTTATCCGTTACCACTCATGTCTTCAGCTTTCGAGAGGTTACAGGGAGCTTCCGTATTCACAAAATTGGATTTACGTAATACTTATCATTTGGTCCACATCAGTAAGGGGAATGAATGGAAAACCGCCTTTAATACCCCCAGAGGGCATTTTGAATACTTGGTGATGCCGTTTGGGCTCTCCAACTCGCCAGGGTTTTCCAAGCACTCGTTAATGACGTGTTGAGAGATATGGTAGATCAGTTTATATATGTTTACCTGGATGACATACTGATTTTTTCTTCATCTCTCCAGGAACACGTTCAACACATCAGATGAGTGCTCCAGAGGTTACTTGAGAATGGGCTTTTTGTCAAGGTGGAGAAATGCGTATTCCATGCACAGTCTGTTCCCTTCCTAGGGTATATCGTCTCGTCCGAAGGAATACTTATGGACCCTGACAAAGTTAAGGCTGTGGTAGATTGGCCATCTCCAGATTCCCGTAAGGCCCTACAGCGGTTTCTGGGGTTCGCCAATTTTTATTGGTTTTTCATTTGCAATTTCAGCCAACTAGCCTCACCTCTGACAGCCTTGACCTCTCCAAGTACTCCGTTCAGGTGCTCGGACACAGCTGAGACTAACTAGTTCACTAACCTCAAATGCCGCTTTGTTTCAGCTCCTATCCTTGTGGCCCCTGATCCCACACGGCAGTTCGTGGTGGAGGTCGACACGTCAGAGGTGGGGGTAGGAGCAGTGTTGTCCCAACGTGCTGTTTCGGACGATAAGGTACATCCTTGAGCGTTTTTTTCCCATCCCCTCGATTATCTCCTGCTGAACACAATTATGACATTGGTAACAGAGAGCTGTTGGCCGTCAAATTAGCTTTAGAGGAGTGGCGTAAATGGCTGGAAGGCTCAGGGGTGCCTTTCATAGTTTGGACCGATCATAAGAATTTAGAGTACATTAGAACTGCCAAAAGACTCAATTCCAGGCAGGCTCGGTGGGCACTTTTTTTTCAGTCGCTTTGATTTTACTTTATCGTACCGCCCGGGTTCCAAGAATGTCAAACCCGATTCATTATCACGTCTTTTTGATCCCTCCGAGTGTATTTTACCTGAGAAATTAGTGGTCTCAGCACTCGTATGGGAAGTCGAGTCGAAGGTCAAGACGGCCTTACAAGGGGTAACGACTCCACCTGGTTGTCCACCGAACCGTTTATATGTGCCGGAGGAGTTAAGGTCCGAAGTGGTCCAGTGGGATCATTACCCAAAGTGGCTTGTCACCCAGGGATAAGTCGAACTAATGGGTTGGTTAAACAACGATTCTGGTGGCCACGTATGGCTCGTGATGTCCGCGATTTTGTTTTGGCTTGCTCAGTTTGCGGCAGTGGTAAGTCATCTAACTGACCTCCTGATGGGCTCCTTCAACTGCTGTCTGTCCCTTCGAGACCCTGGTCCCACATCGCACTAGATTTTGTTACCGCCCTCCCGCCTTCTAATGGCATGACGGTCCTTTTGACCATAGTGGACCGGTTCTCGAAGGCGGCACATTTCATTCCCTTGCCCAAATTACCGACAGCCAAGGAGACAGCGGTCACTGTCCTAGATCACATCTTTCGGCTTCATGGCCTCCCGGTAGACGTGGTTTCTGACAGAGGATCTCAATTTATATCCAAATTTTGTAAAGAGTTTTGCAAATTGCTAGGAGCGTCAGTTAACTTGTCTTCGGGTTATCATCCCCAAAGTTACGGACAATCTGTGCGAGCCAACCAAGATTTAGAGAGGACGTTGCGATGTTTGGTCTCCAAGAATCCTTCTTGCTGGAGTCAACAATTCTCTATGGTGGAGTACACTAACAATTCGTTACCAGTGTCATCTACGGGCCTTTCTTCATTTCAGTGCAGTTTAGGTTACCAGCCACCAGTTTTTCCCAGTCTGGAATCTGAAGTCGCGATCCCCTCCGCTGACGCGTTTGTCCAGAGGTGCCACCGCACCTAGACCAGAGCTCCGCGAGACTCTGCTCCGGATGAGGGAACACACTAAGGCCAAGGCCGATCGCCACCGGTCAAAGCCTCCCTTTTACGTCGTGGGTCAAAAGGTGTGGCTTTCTACCAGTAACATTCCTCTGCATTCCGTATCTAATAAATTAGCTCCCAAATTTATTGGCCCGTTTACTATCACCAAGATCATTGGTCCAGTGACAGTCCGCCTCAAACTACCTCCAGCGTACAGGAGGATACACCCCGCCTTTCATGTGTCAAAAATAGATAGTCGTAGATGGGGAACAGACTTATTCGGTTAATCGCATTCTGGACTCGAGATGGAGGGGACGAGGATTCCAGTACCTGATGGACTGGGAAGGTTACGGTCCGGAGGAGAGGAGTTGGGTACCTGCTAGGGACATACTGGATCACTCCCTTATTGATGATTACAATCAGCAGGTAGGCCCTTCTGGAAACTCCAAGAAGACTTCATAGAAGGGGGGGGGGGGGTACTGTCACGGTTTGTAAACCGTGATCTCTGGGTTTTGCACTTTGTGGTGAAGTCTGTGTGTTTCGAGTCTGCACTGATTAGTTTGTGGGCGTCTCTGTTAATTGTCATCAGCAGCAGCTGTCACTCATTACACACTCCCTATATTTTGGCTTGTCTCACATCTTGTGTTTGTGAGATCGTTGTTTAATGTCTGACCCTCTGTCTCTTGCTTCTGTGTTGTTTACGTTGGATATCTGTGTCTTCCCCCGGAACCTCATCCACTCTCTGCACTTTCACAAAGCATCACGACTTACCTTCGGCTCTATTCCCCGCAGTTCCTGTGCCATCCTCTCCTGCTGCCTTCTCACCGTCACCATCCAGATTTCTCACCGTCTCACCGCCATCTTGGATTGTCGTCTTCCCAGCATCGTGTAGTACTCTTGTTTGTTTGTTTATTGTTCATTAAACTGTTAAACTCGCACTTGTTTCCAGCTCCTCCTTCACCCAGTCGTCACAGTAAATAAGTTGTAATTAATTAATAGTTTAAGTGGACAGTATAGAGTTCGAAATTTCCTGCTTAACATGAATTACCAATGTAGATGTGGTAAATATTGTGTGAACATTAGTTGGCTATTTGGACCTGCTGTAGTGCAGCTGGTTCTCACCAGTATAGTGGTGATGATGAGGCTCTTGTTAGCCAGAGTCTCAGACACGTTGATATCCAGACTGGTGGAGTTCATCAGCAGAGTGTTGTTAGAGAACCAGATCCCAATCTGACACAGAGATGAAAGACAAACGGAACAATCAGATGAAAAGATGCTGGTGCTGTTCAAAGTTTGCGTGTCTGTGTGTCTCTCACTGTGTGTGTGTGTGTGTGTGTGTGTGTGTGTGTGTGTGTGTGCGCGTGTGCGTGCGTGGGTGCGTGTGTGTTTGAGAACCTACTTAACAAATCTGTACCCAGAAGTGAGCTGGGTGAGCTCTGACAAAACCTTATTTTGTAGATATCTGATTTGTTTTGTTTTTAATTGTAAAAATACTTTGTATATCACCATTTAGATAGCTAAGTAAATGTGTACATGTGTGTGTGTGTCTTTCACCTCTTTGTGGCCACCCCTGTGCTTCTCCAGGATGTGGAGGGAGTAATTGGTCCTCTGGCCTTTACTGTTGAACTCAACTCGACCTGTCAAACCATCATACTCCACCTGATCAAAACATGGGAACAGAGAGAGAAAGAGAATAGAAACAGTTATGTTACCTTAAATAACTCAATGGATGCCCTCTAACACAAACAACAATGCCGGAAGACTTTCAAGTGATTGAATAAATAAATGTACACACACACACACACACACATAGACTTACCATACGCAGGTAGTTCATGAGGCTGGTTCCGTGTTGCCAGATCTGAGGGGAGGTGCAACTGAGAGGTTTGACACCAATCTCCTGACTCCGGTTGAGTTCCTGCACTGCACTCACCACCACATGAACAGCATCAAACAGCAGCGCCGACGACAGCTGAACACACACATACACAGTTTAGTTTGAGCAGTCTGTGTGTGATACATCGATAGGCTTCTGTATTGTGTTTGTGTGTTTCTCACCGCTGGTCCAGGGTAAGGGTTAATGTCACAGCCCTCTCTCCAGGACAGGTTAAGGCTCCTGATAAACTCCAGGTAAAATGGGTGGGTGGTGTTAAACATTGAGAAGCCCACGATGTTTGACTGCTCATCCACTATATCATCCAACCACAGCAACGGGAAGTCCTGCACACACACAGGAATGACATTACACAGCAGAAAAAAAGAGAACATCAGTCTGTGTGTAAGAATTAGAAATATGAAATAATAATGACTAGTCCTGTAAAATGGTACTGGTTAAGTGGTGTTTGAGTAATTGAGTATGGTTTGTGTGTAGACTGAATGAATGTTGAACATTGCACATGAGCATTGTGCATAAGATGCTCGATGAGTTAGTTTAACTCATCGAGCATCTTATGCACAATGCTCATGTGCAATGTTCAACATTCATTCAGTCTACACACAAACCATACTCAATTACTCAAACACCACTTAACCAGTACCATGACTAGTTATTAAAAGTGTGTCTGAATGCATGCAAGGTTTGAGTAACATGTAATTTGTTAGGGGGGACTAGTGATAGAATGGTTTAGTAATGCATGCAATGTTGGAGTAACATGTAACTTATTAAGGTAGACTAGTAATTAGGTGGTTCAATAGGGTATGTGTAAAGTAGTTTGATTAATGTTTAGGTTTCAGTAATGTCCATTAATGGTTTAAGTATGTTACTGTAGGTTAGACGAGTGACTATAGTAGTGCTGAGTAGTAACTAGGCATTTGAGTGGTTTGCATAGAGTAAAAAGTTAAAATAGACTATAAAGTTCATTAGAGGATAAGGTTTAAATTAACTGGTTATATAATGGCATATAATAAATCAATGCATAGGGTTTTCATGACTAATGTTGTAACGTGAGGTTAGGGACAAGAGGTATCAGTAGTGTATGTAATGCTTCAGTAATGAGTACAGACTAGTTATATGTGAATAATCGGTTATATTTACTATAGGTTTATGCTAGAATAAACTAAATGTTTCAGTAATACATGCAAGGTTTGAGTAACATAATATGTAAGGTAAGATTTTAGTAGAATGGTAAGATAAAATGGTTAAATTAATACATATAGAATTATTCATTGTGTGCATAATGTGGTAACCATTTAGGATGGACTCATGATATGAGTGGTATGTATGGTTTCAGTAATGAGTACTGGTGCGTGTAAATTATGAATAATCAGTTTAATTTACTAAATGTTTCTCTGGTGTTCATCATGACACATCAAGACAACAGTCGGTCATCGTTAAGCGTCTGTCAGCCTAGTTTTTGCAGTGTTTTCTGCCCAGTTGGCAGTTGACAAATTTCTAAGAAAATCATGTAGAGTATTATGAGCACAGACTCTGATTTTTACACTCAGCCTGATTCCATTCAGTCAGAGGAGATCAAACATAATTAGTAATTTTGAGCCGACTTTAGAACACATTGTTTTCATCTTTCATGCATCTCCTAGCAACAAAGCACAAGTGTCTGCACAAGTTTGCTCTGTTCAGAAGGTCTGGTGGTGGTTTTATTTATTTTATTTATTTTTTGACAATTGTGTGATGCCTAGTGTTTTAAACACAATATGTTAGACTAGTATAACTAGATGTTTTAATAATGTGTTTTGTGTTTGTAGGTTAAACAGTACGGTAATATGTCTTTAATGTAGTTCAAACTATGAAGGGAGTTGGCTTGAGAAGTGTGAGTGGGTTTGCGTAATAAAGATTAATTTTTAATACAGAAGATGGGGCTCCGGGCATGAATATATCTGCAGGAAAATAGGCCAAGAGCTCCTCCTCTATCTTACCATAGTTGTGAGGATGTACTTGTAAAACGCTGATGTCATTCCCAACTCTGACGCCTAAAAAGAAAGGCAAGAGGAACAAGACAAAAAACATTTCATTGTGTGCGCGAATGGGAGAGCTGCACAGAAAAGCAGAATATTTCAGTGCTCGTTGCAGAATACTTTTCTTTCAGAAACATTATGATATTTATAGTATCTATACATTAAAATGCAGGTACATTGAACGAAGCTGAATTACAAGGTGAGAGACTGAAGTGGGCAAGAAAAGGAGAATGAATGAATGTGAAATGAGCCAAAGCAAAAGCATTTAGATAATGTGACTATATGCTTACCTTTTTCAGTATAAGGTAAGATATAGATGCATTAGCATCAATAATTATCGTAGCTATTTTGTCATCACGAATCTCCTTTAGTAAAGGCGTGGGGTCAAGGTTGTCATCCAGCATCCTGATTGACAGCGTCTCCCGAGAGATCAGAAACCGTCTTATCAGCTCCTCTAGTCTCAGCAGACCTGCAGGGAAGAAAGCAAGTTGTTGGGCGAAAGGATATGAACACTCAAACCAGACTGGAACAGAAAGGGGTCAAACCGGGCTTCATGTCGTGTATCTGAGATGGTTTGTGTCTTGAGGTTGTTTGTAAACAGCATGCATCTGTCCATTTGCATTGCTGCTGTGAAGAAAGTTAATCGGTGGCAACACAAAGCCCAGTGAAAATGTAAATAACTAGCTGCACTCTCAAGTGAGCCCTCATGCACAGAAAGAGCAAGTAAAGCCAGTGCCAAACTTTAATTAGCTTGAGGGAGGAGAGAAATCAATGCTCTCCACACTCTTATTCTCTCTCTCTCGCTCGCTTGCTCTCAATACCTCCCCTTTTTCTGCCTTTCTTTCACTGATTTCTCTCGTTCATTCTGATTCTCAGCCTCTCTGTTTGCTTCACTCCACTAAATATGTCTCTTTCTCGATATTTCACTTTCTTATTCCCACAGCTGTGTTATAAAGTGAACTCAAACCTTCTGTTTTCCACCAGAGACCAGCGCTGTCACACACTGAAACAAACATTATCAGACCCAGCCATGTGCTTAATGACTCGTGTGTCACGGTGGCTAGAGCTCTGTTCCAAAACCTAGGGAGTAGCCAACATTGTAGGAAATGTAGGTTTCAAAAGGTAAGCATTTAAGTTATGAGATGCCTTAATTCCAGCAGCAAGAAGGTAATCCCAGAATGCACTGCACCAAGTTCAAAAAAATAACTAAAAATAGAATGTTTTATTATTTTATTAGTGTTTATTAGTGAATAAATAAATCCAAGATGGAGGATGACACAAAATTGTTGATTATACATAACATTTTCTTTCACTCATTACTGAAAGTCTAAATAAAAATACTTTTTTAATGCAGTGTGTGTACTATATAATTTCATGTTTACTGAGTATTCCTAGATTTTACCCACAAATATTCACCAAAGACAGCAACATGCTAATGTCAAACTCTATTGAAAACTATTTGTGTGCTGTGCAGAGTTGCTGCTTTCTTACATTTTATCATTAATTTGGTTGCATCCTACTTAAAGGGATAGTTCACCTAAAAATAAAAATTCTGTCACTAATTACTCTTCGGAACAAAAATTAAGTTATTTCTGCTCCTGCGTCAGCAGCATCACATGCATGCGTCGTGGTACTCCTGCAAGCATACGACAAAGACTGACATGGAAGAAAAACATTTTGTTTAATAAAGTCATTATTTTTGTTTTCATTTGTGCACAAAAAGTATTCTTGAAGCTTCATAAAAATACAGTTGAATCACTGATGTACCATGGTCTATTTTAATGATTTCCTTACTACCTTTCAGGGCTTGGGAGTGTTTTAGTTGCATTGCTGTCTATGGAGGGTCAGAAAGCACTCAGATTTCATAAGAAATATCTTAATATGTGTTCCGAAGATGAAAGGAGGCCTTACGGGTTTGGAATGACATGAGGGTTAGTAATTGATGACAGAATTTTCATTTTCGGGTGAACTATCTCTTTAAGGACCACGTCCACATAGAAAGTGATTTTTGCATTTGACCGCAATGCTTTTCTGTTGTTTTCCTATATGTAAGCGTACTAGATAGACACATTTGACCATTGTGCTCATGGCTTACATCATTTCCATAATCTCATCACCTTTTCTGAGCAACACATCTTTTTAAAAATGCTAAACTGCATCTCCATACCTCGCTATTCCACTGCCCTGCATCTCGTGTTTTTAAATGCAAAGATACAGATGAATCACTTAGTATTCTACTTATGGATAGACGCCAAGGCAGCAGGCTTAGTTTTGTAACATATGTCTGTAGGAGATAAAAATCATGGTTCAATTTTGTGTAAAACACAAAACGCAGTTGTTTAGAAGCTCCTTTCATGCTTTTCAATCTGACAGACATGAGGTCACTAGAGAAAACAACAGCTGAAGCTGTGTGGCATCAGATGACAGTTTCATAAATTAAAGGCAATGAGGTTCACTACAAAATCCCAGCACACAACACACATGAAAACATTTGTGTCAAAACAGGCTTGCGAAATTGCTTTCTATCTGTCTAACGAGAAGCTGCAGCGCGGCAGCGAGCCTCTCTCCGTCTCTTGCCACCATTTCAAATGAGCTTGATGAGTGGCAAGTTGCACCTACTCTGCTGCCATAGCAACCATAGTGCAGCCAACTGGGTCAGAGCTGAGCGTTACGTAGCGATGCCCTCTCTAACACACAAGAACAAACACACACACGGCCACACATGTCTCACACATTAACACACACAGCAGGGGGGGAGATTTACTCCCAGATTACGTGAAAGTTATGTTGTCCATGCAGTGACATGCTGTGTAATTTCTCAGCAGTATGTTTTATTGGCACAGCTACCTATTACAACAAAGTAATTGTTAGCGCTAGCAGTAAGAAAGCACAGCAGTGTCATTATCAGAGTCTGTTCTCCAGAACTTCTGTAATTTCATCTCTCTCATCAGCTTTGAATACAAATTGTAATTTGGGTGTTTGCTGAGAGAAGATGAGTGATCGGGCAGATGGAGTTGAAGAAATCAATTTCAATGCTTTTTGGAAAAGTGGAGTCATTGTAAATGGGTTGTTTTCTTTAGAAAAGGCACAAAAAAGTACCTTTCTCTGAACACTTCAACACTAACTCGTAATTATAAGTATCCTATGCTAAAAAATTGTGTGTGTTGCTCTCCATGTGGAATGATTTTACATATTCAAGCTTGAAGGAAGACCAGACCAGCTGATGAGCAGAGCAGAGGTCTCGGACTCACATTCGGCCTTAGCGCAGACCAGACTAGCCGATGGGTAGCTGAAGGAGCGTAGGATGGCTCCGATGGCAAGGCTCACATCCTCGTTGCTAGGATACAGAGTCACAGATGCAAAGCGCAGGTAAGGAAGCCGTGGAGTGTCTTCCGGACCGATTTTGACATGCGGAATCTGAGAAAGAGCGGTTTGAAGAACAAAAGGAAAGAGAATATGGTTAGCGAATGAACAAATGACAAGTAAATGTGGAATATTTGGATGAAGCTCACCTCCTTTTCCCCACAGATGTGACTGACTATGGAGCCAGCGGCAGGGCTGGAGGCGGGGCCAATCACAGAGACCACGCCCTTTGTCAGAATCTGGCACACTACGACAAAAAAACTCTGTTTGCCTTTCTGAGTCACTGTATGCTGTACTGCTTTACTTCAAAGTTTTTTGATGTTTTTGTGTGTGAGTGTGTTTTTTTTAAAATGTATGACTCACTAGTATCTGTGGTCTCATACTGAGAGTTTTTCTGGAGGTCAAATATGTCGACCTCCACGCGAGCACGAGCTGGGCCCTCCATCACACTGTTGATGTTCTCGCGCGCTAATGCTAAAGCTAACCGCTCCCCACGCCCACAGACAGAGCTGTCATCCAAAATTGCCGCTAACGGAGGAGAGAATGAGAATGAGAGAGAGACAGACAGATAAAGTAAAGAGAAATCATTACAAGAATGGGTACAAGAAATATAAATGCAATATATAACAACCTTTAATAATCATTCTTTTAAAGCAACCATCTACCATGTCCAATAATAATAAAGTCAGTAAAATCAGTTATTTTAAATTGTAATAATATTTCACTATATTACTGTTTTACAAAAGAGTAAAGCTGCTTTGAAACAATGTGTATTGTGAAAAGCGCTATACAAATGCATTTGAATTTAATTGAATTTTGCTGTAAATGTACTCAAATAAATGCTATATATTTGTTTCATCCTTGAAAACCATAAAACAATTTCAAAATTACAATGCAAAAAAACATTTACAAACCAAAATTGTAAACTTTCCTATTCAACAGGTGTCATGTTAATAATATTTATATTTTAGTGTTTATGCAGTTTATAATAGTACATTTTAGTTTAGTTTAGTGCAATAAAATGTTGTTACTTGCTTTCTAGAATTAAACCTGGGTCATAAAACAAAACCATTTGAGTCGCACTGGTTTGACCTTCACACACAGGTATTGGGCTTGTCAACTACATGACATGAGTCCATATGCATGTGACTTACCCATCCGTACAGATGACAGAACAGGGGTCTGGCTCAGGGAAGAAGGCGGCATAGTGACCACAGTGACTAATAGGAAGCGGAAGTAAATCGACAGCAGGAGCGCTGGCAGTTCCGGCATCTTCTACCGCTCCTCATGGAGATGCCTTCTGCTGCCTATAGCACCCCCTAGATAAACACAGAAATGAGATGAACTTTGTTATACATGAGGACAGGGAAATCACATGGATAAACAAACACAAAGAGTGCAGTATTTGATTCATACACTCTCTCCCACACATACACAACTGAAACCAATCTCAGTGAACTCTGACCTTTACAGACCTAACAAAATATATCTGACCACTGGGAAAAAGTGATGGGTGTACTTCTCCCTTTTTCATTGTTCATCTCTCACCCCCTCTTTCTTTCTTTTTCTCAGTCACTTTGGATGTGTCAGCAGGGCACGAAAAGTCAGAAAGAGAGGAAATGAAAAGACTCAGCGTGTGAGTACACAGAATTGAAGAAGCCATTATTGTTCCACTATAATTATTGCAGGCAAATACTAATGACCAGTGTCACAAATATAAATCTAAAGTTCACACCCGCTGTTTTGCATTTGTGCACGCCTGAATAAAGCTATACTTGGCAGTCAGCAAGTAAACTGTAAAATCTAAATTATTTAGGGGAGATGGTGGGAGAACAAAAGAAAGAGACGACCATATATGCGGAGAGGGGGACTGAAATAAAAGCTGAGAACAAAGAACGAGAGAAAGAAAAGAGAGAATGAAAGACAGAGAGAAAAGGAGACATTGAGAGAATATGCTTGAAGAGGGAGCCCTCGGGGAAAGGGAGGAGTAGATATCAGCCACTTCATTTGTTTCTTCTTCATCTTTGTAAGTAAGAAGTGAATCTGACAGTTATAATAATAGCAGAAGTGATTCATTCTCCTTAATTGATTTGGATTGTGAAATGAGAGTGCTGGATGCGAGCATTGGCAGTGCCGGTTGATACAGACACGTTAAGATGTCACCAGGCTTCTGTGAGATGAAGTGGAAGCATTGAGGATGCCTCTTCCTTCTTATCTTTGCCTTTTCCATTTGTGGAAAGATTCCAGAGTAGAGGCAGGAAAAGACTCCCATCATGTGTCCCTCCTGGCACTCCATGGGCTGAGAGCACAAGAGATTAATAAAACCATCAAAAGCCCTCTTCATCAGGGGTCTGAAATCGTCAGCGTACACAAACACACTTGCGTGCTGAGGGGCAATTCACTAAGAGTGAATTGCACTCAATGGCGGAGCTTTTTTGCATATTTGCACACGCTATATGCATGATTCACTCAAATAAGTATACTAATTAAGTAAAGTCACAAATGCTCCTACAGCAAACTACTACAATCTATCACGCTTTACTGGAGCTCTAAAGCAGTCCTATCATTTAGGTACATGTTCACTTTTATATGTATCTTTATGGTACTAAGTGGCACCAGGCACATTTCTAGGCATAGGCAAGCTAGGTCTACTAGGTATAGGTCTAAACTAGGACGCCACCAGCAGGAGGGAACCCAATGAGCGCACAAACTTGTACTACATTTTATCAGGGTTGTGATAAAGAAGGCCAACCTGAAATATGATTGCCGCCCCCACTGGGTCCCCTATCACTGGTCCAGAGTACTGTCAATCTGACGATGCCTGTGTGTCATTTGATCAGAGTGATGTCAGCTGCTGCCTGATCGTTGGATGCAAAGTTTGCATTTGGAGAACTCAACAACACTGTTAGATCAATGGGTTCTGTCAGTGCCTTGCCAAAATAACACTTTTTATTTTTTTACCATGTTATAAAGCTAGGTAAAAGGGCAATTTAAAATACTGGTACAGTAAAAAGTGCATGAAAAAATTGCAAGTATTTGCCCAGATGATCATTTTTCATCCTCACTTTCACTCTGTCAAAAACAAATACTACTGTGATAGGTGAAGTTCACTGCATCGTATCCACAGCCTCTCCCACAGCATCTCTGACATGTTTTGAGGTAGTCAAAGAGAGCCACCAGCCCAGCACTATAACAGAGCCATATTTGTTTAAGCTCAAAAAACTAACGCAGCCACAATGTTTGCAACAATCTGTTTCAGCATGGTAATTCATCACCCTTGCTAAAATCTATTATCTTTGTATTTCTAAACCTATTATTATAACTTGTTGTGAGACTGCAATAATTCATTGATATTTAGAAAAAACTGGCAACATATTGAGAATAATTAAGAAATACGTTTTTTTTTTCTGATGTTAGATAAACAAATGAAAAACAGTGTTATTCAATCGCTCAGGCACATTGTTAAAAATAAAAGTCAGCCAATAGTTGGATCTTTTAGATGGGTATGCATATTTTTTGAGGTGCTGTTTGTCTACATCCAGCGACAAAACAAAGTGGATGGTCTTAAAATATTTCCCTCACATCTGTATAGTTCTTGTGATTGATGGACAGACATTAACAGCACATTCCTTAAATCTCACGTTAAAGGTTAAATCTATTTATCTTTAAAGTGACTTGAATTAAATCACTTTTTATGACATAAAATTTTATGACGCCTTTATGACCTTTTTGGATGTTATAAAGTTTTGGTTCCCTGTACTTTCAATAAAGGGACAGAAACCTCTCAAATTGCATTACAAAGTCTCTTTGACATTATTTTTATTTTGGGGTGAACTATTCCTTAAAGTCATGTAGATGACAATCATGACATGATTCACGGCTGGGAATATTTCACATCCTGGCATTTAAGAAGAATGGAAAACCAAAATAAACTGGAGAGGTTAGCTTTGAGGTATCATTCTGAGGCTGAATATTTTTATTGCAAAGTAACCTTTTATACGTGTAAATATCAAAGACATTTGCATTTACACCTATTTAATGTAAATATGTTGCAATGCAATTTAAACACATTTACAGATTGGTTAAACTACACTGGCAGATGGTTAGGAAAGAAGATGTTGGGGTTTGTGCTGAAATACCACATTCAGACTTACTGAGTCCTCTCTCAATGGGCAAATCAGTCAGAAAAAGCTTGTCTCTCCCTAATTCTCTCCATCTCTTCTTCTGTCGGCTGATTCAGTGTATTTCTGCTCTCCTCTGACAATCTTTCGGCAGCACGGCGCTTTGAGCTTCTTACTTTGTCCTTTTTACCCACCCTGTAACGTACAGTCACATGCACTCTCTCACTTGTACAAAGAGAAAATCCACCAGCTTGACAGTCGATCCTTCCTTTTCCTAGACTCCTTCTGATCCTACATGTCTCTTTGCATTTCCACCAACCTCTCTCAAAGTTTCACACACATCTCCATGCTTTTGAAAAGGGGGGCTGTTTCCACTAGCTGTCCTTTTTGACATCATGAGTCACTGATGCTGTTCACATGTAACACACAAACACCAGTCCATGAGTGTTTTGACAGATCTGCTCTCCGACATTGACGGGGCCTGCCCTGAGGTGCAGCACAAACATCTGTGTCAAATCCAGATTCGTCACAGACACACGCGCACACGGATGAACGGATGGACGAGTGATCGGCGCAGACCTTGGACTTTGTTCACAGGATGCTGACTTACCTCACAGGAGAAAGCAATCCGTTATCTGCCCACTCACAGATAAACAGCATGCAATTAAGAATTTAACAGTCGTGATCGCGCCAGTAACAGACCAGTTTTGCGGCAGGATTAGCTTTCGGATGAAGGTGTGGTCGGTCACTGCAGAATATTTGATGGCGTTTTAACACTTTTGGGCTGGTACATCATAAATACGTGATAAGATATGAAGATGAAAGGCTTATACCAATGTGAAATCTCGTTCTTTGTGTCAGATGAATGATTTAACTGACCCTGCTGTGCCAACAGATTTAAATGAGAGCATTTCAGCTGTATGCTCTTTCAGCATTCCCTTTGGCAGAGTAAACAAACATGATGATTTCTCATGCATGACGTCTGCAGACGCTCTCAGGAGTAACAGCACTTTAAGACTCCTGGGCTTATACGGGTATGCAAGGTGCAGACCGCTGTAAACTCGGGTAAAGCATAGCATAATGATAAAGTACATGGATGCAAACACAAATGCACTTCCAAGACTGCAGATTACAAAACACTGTTAGCAAATCTGGTGATGAATATGCACGCTTAATTACAAAACAAACACACACTGTAGAATCTAAAGAGCACACATCCATTCAAACCAAGTGGACACTTGCCCTGGTAGAGAGAGAGAGACAGAGAGAGAACACAAGTATGTAGAAAATTAAGAATTTTTGTAGTTGGTAAAGAAAGTTTGTCTAAAAGAAAGTGGCATAAATCATCTATCCACATGTCTAAATGTGTTCACATTTCATTAGCTTCAAACTAATAGTACTGTCATCAGCTACCCACACTCTTGTCATTAGAAACCTTTAACTTTGAAACCTTTTCTCATGGAATATAATGATGTGGTTGTGCACCATTCAAACATAAATAGAGAATGTTTTTTTAAAACTCAAATGTGAATTTAAAGAAGAACATTTAAGATAAATTGAAATTCAAAACATTCATACAAGTGCTGCACAGTTAATATTGTTAAAGTGGGGTGCTTTTTGGAAATTTCACTTCTACTTGCACTCAAGTCAAACTCTGAATAATGGTTTTGTGCTAAAGTTTAAAGAAGTTAAAAAAAAGTCTTGAAATCTGAATTTATAGGCCTAATGAAAAGATAGAAACACACACACAAACACACAAACTGACAGAAAGGTTTGGCGCTAATGTTTTGCTTAGAAATGAATGAAAGGGTGAAAGAACACTTCTTTGCCCAGAATGTCATAATTTTTTTTATTTATCTGTAAATTGCAATTCCTTCAATTCCAACTCAACTTCCTTTGGAATGTGGACAATTTCAGTTCCATATTATTCAAGAATTCTTCAATTCTTTATTGTCAAGTGCAGTTATTGTTTTTTATGTAAAAAAAAAAACTGTTAGTGCTGGATTTTAACTTAACTACTTTCTTTGGTTATGTCTTATCTTGCCTAGGGCACTAACTAGGCCAAAACTGCCACTGGTGCCACCTCAAATACATATCAAAAATAGTTGCATGACGTGCCTGTCTGTCAGTAGGCTATGTTAGATCAGTTACAGTCAGTGGGTTTCAATGGATTACACTCGTCTTTTACAAACACCAGTAACATTCATTTATCTGAACTTTTTATTATACATTAGGCTTTAAAGAAAAGGCCACTTATTGCTTGTTGAAGATGAAGTTAAGTCGGAGCCCAACCAATGGTTTCTATGATACGTTGTGACATTCGTTCTGTCTCTCCTGCTCTCTCTGTCACACACACGCTCACACACATATTGACACCAACATTAAATGAGTCAGATGAGATTTGCTCTATCTGTCCCTTTCTCTCATAGCCAGATTATGCTGCCGTGGCAACAGAGTGAGATGGAAAGAAGAGAGAGAGAGAGAGAGAGAGAGAGAGAGAGAATGCATCTGATATTTCAGGAAGTTAATGTTGGTTTTTCTTCTTCTCCTTGTCTCTTACCTTTGAAGTTCATCAGTATGGAAATGGAACACTGTGAATTTTGATCCTTTTACTTGGCATAAAACCAAATATGATAACAGGTTCCTTACCATTGAGATTATTATTTGTGCTCCTGACGCTTATTCCATGTTACTCTACCGAAAGTCCCTTGAGAGACTACAAATTCAATAAGGCAGTGATTATGTACAAGTGTAAAATAAGACAGATGCTATTTATGTCGTGTGCAAAAGAAGATCCCATTTACAATCATTCACTTAACATTTGTGCCACTTTCGTATGTGGTATATCATTACTATATTTTACTATTATTCACTAATCACAAGTAATCCAGTTAACCAGCCACAAAATTCGACAAAATAGCACTGCGGCTTGTCTATTTCAATTAAATCATTCTTTCAGACCAAACACGGCTCCTTTCTGCATAAATTAGGCTTATTATACGTTGCGCCCACAAATTGCCTGCTGCAATTATCGTCATGCTATTAACGCCCGAGTGATGTTTGTGTGCATTTTCTATTGATCATAGCAGCAGTTAGTCATGAAATGATGATCAAATGATGGAGATGAGCATTATAGCCTGGCATGTATCCAAATATAGCCTGCAGATTTGCACCTTGCAAAGTGTGTTCAGCGCCGATTTTGCGGTCATTTAAGAGGTTACCTGATTTGCATAGTTTTTTTTCGTGATTCAGGCACTAAAACGATGCAGATGGTCACAATTCATTCTTGGTGAATAACCCCGAGAAAAAGTAAAAAATATACTTTCATTTTATCATCTAGGCCCTCAGAAGTTCAGCTTTATCGAGTGGAGTAAATGATTTGAGTACCAACAGCTACAATGTGCATCAGCTAATATCTCTAAATAACTTTTAACCTTAGAGAACATGAATCTCTCTCTGCTGTACTCGTAGACTGAGATGCGCTAAACCCTACGGGCTTCTCGTCTGAATTAGTTAACACCAAGCTCATCACTTTTAAAGCAACTTCACTGCTAAAACAGTTGTTTCAGATGGGATCGGGCCTGCGGGGTTCTTGCTAATTTCTTAGTATACACTGAGTATTCCTGGAGGTTCAGGGGGCAAACGCGTGGGACACCTGTTAACAATAACAACAGAATCTCATTAAATAAGTATGTTGAAATCCAGTTCTCAAGCTCACTAAGGTCTAATTAAGCTTAACTGAACCAGCAGAATCCCAGGTAGAATTCAAGATGACTTATTAAAGCCTGGATATGGTTCCGCAGATCCAGCTCTCAAGATTTTTACAGCTAAAATGTTTATCAGGCCACCAGCGATGTGTCATTATGGTAATGGACCATATGCTAGGAGGAAAAACCAAATAAGCGAAAAGACTTGGTATTTATGGAAGCACAAACATTTAATGTGAGATTAGCATGGCCTCGTTTCATAGCTCAGTGAGTCGGGACTAAGGGTTTGAAATGCATGCATAATGCATGCGTGTATGTGCTGCCTTCCCTAAAAAGTTTCCACCATTCATAACAGATCAGAGGATGACCGCAAACACTATTAACATACACATTTCACAATTGTATCTGTCTTAGTGTTCAAGTACCACAACGAGATAAGAGCACATCCTTCGTTTTATCTAAAAAAAATCCAGGGAAATCTGATAAAAAAAACTCTTAATATGAAGCTCTGCAGACAGGACCAGATTCAAGACCCCTTTAATCAAACACGCATTGGCATACAGGTGATTTATTGTGCGCCCCTCTCCTCCCATTCATTGCGTTTAATCACATGGCCTTACAGCCGAGTATACAATCAATACTCATCACCTGACAGCATATACACACACAATGCAGAGGATTACGTACAGCGAGCGGAAAATGAGAGCTCGCAAAGCTTCACGAGAGAGAGAAAAGAGTAAGCAGGAGGACAAAATGGGTGCTGTGTCGCTGGTTAACCAAGTAATTAAGTGACAGGTGGGACTAAGAGAGTGTAAATCACATCCAGGAGGAAGAATTGGAAGGAAAGCGGATAGAGATGAACGTTTGAAAGAAAGAGTGGCGAGCGAGTTAGTGTGGAGAGATAGAGAGAGCAAGAGGGTGGAAGAGTGGGTGGAGATGGAGGACTCTATATATAACTACAGGGTTATAAAATAAAAGTGAGAGATCATACTGTTGTGTTTGATTACTTAACTCGGACAGCCATGGTAACCAACTAAACTGCAGATGAAAAGCACTTTAAATGAGCGCACACATACATGAAACGGTTACCGATGTGCTAACCAACACACAAGAGGGCTCTTCCGAAGCCTGTGCCAACATAACTCTATAAAAGGAGTAAGAGCAGCATCGTGCAAACATCTCTTTGTGTGCCACGCGTCCAAACCAGCAACAAAAATAACACAGACCTCATAGTGCAGAAAAATCTATCAGCCTTTACCCGTCTCAGAAAGGCGAGAACGAACCTTCTTTCCCCAGTAGACTGATTCAACTCTCGCTCTCTCCCTCACCAAAGAATATTTATGCAGAAGTATATGCAGCCGATTCAACTTACAGGAAGTGTATGTGTGTGTGTGGAGCACTCGAGATGTGATTGTGTGTTTACTCATCCTGTGTAAATCAGCTGGAAGCGAATAAAGGCAAGGTAGTGATGCTCTGTGGGAACAGCAGGGAAGGGTCACTGGAAGGATCTGATGCTTCTTTGTTTGTTAGTCTCTGGTGAGAGACGATAAACAATAATCAACCAGTGTCTAAGCGAACTCCACGCTTCGGGGCCCAGCTGAGGAACACTATCCTGAGACGCCTGCAGACCCAGGTAGCCAATACTGAGAAGAAAGACGAGAATAAAATACATCCAAATGCAGGCAGTGAATGCTTCCAGGAAACATTGTGAGACTGAACGCAGCAATGAAATCTGAAGAACATTGAGTTGGCTCTGTTTCTGTGTTATACCTCAATCCTATGGGAACTCAAACCCACAGACTCACGAATGGCAAAATATAATATAAAAAAAATAATAATTCTGTTTATACAACAGCGCTGTCGATTTTAAAGGGATAGCTCACGCTAAAATGAAAGTTTGATCATTTTTGACTCACCTTGAGTTAAAAAAAATGTATGATTTTATTTGTTTTGTGGAATAAAAAGGAAGATATTTTGAGAATTTTTTCATGAAATCAAAGTCAAGGTTTCTTGGTTTCCAGTGTTCTCCAACAGATAGTGTTCTACAGAAGAATGAACAACATGAGGCTGAGTAAACGATGACAAAAATGAACTATCCCTTTAAGACCGGTGAAGCAGTGTTCAACCTTGCTGAAAAACTTCATACCCAAAACTTGTTTTTCCTATCATTGAACAACATATAGGGTGCTCACAAAAAAAGCTCACTAGATAGCAAGGGTTTCAAGTATGATGATATCATATACTCCTATAAATATGCAAATGGAAGCATATAAATATTATGCTTTTTTGATTTTCCATTAGTGTGCAAAAACTGCACGATTGTGTATGTAAATGATCTGCGAAGTCACAAAGCACAAATCCATGCCAAAGTGAGCTCATCTCACCAGCAGAAAACACTTTCTCTCCAAAAGAAACTTGTTTGTAGTTCTGCCATTATTTCTGTGACTTAGCAAAGTCACCATGTTACACATTTGCACAATTCCCGCCTGCTGGCTGCTTTGGCCCGCCCTCAAAGAACAGTTGTGTGAGTGATTTCTCTATGTCGAGGACAGATAGCATAACCCGATGAGATATTACATTTCTGACACACACTCTAAACGATCACCCCAGTCACAACAGACTGGTCCAGCTGACCAATTAGAGCAGACTTCAAAATAGCAGGCTTTAAAGAAACATGACCTAAAACAGAGCGTTTCAGGTAGAGGGTAAAGAGAGAAGCTGTGGCAATGTACAGTATGAGAAAAACGATATCATAATGAGGGCAGCATGGTAAAATTTGAGACCATTAGCATATACAAAAGTTTACTTTAAACATAGGTTTTTCCAGCCTATTTGAACATGTGACAGTTTGCGCAAGTATTCTAATTAAATCATACACAGTGTGCACACAAAGTGAACACAATTCAGTACAAGAAAAATAAATACTAGTTTCTAGTATTACTAGCTTCATAATATCATGTATGTTAACTATTTTTCATAATATAAATGGGATTTTATACATGAAAATAAACAGCAGCCTTTATGCTTTATGAGTGAGTTGCTTTAGTAATCCTACTAAGTTGCACAATTAATTTTTTTTGTGTATAGAATTTAGTGAACCCAGAATACTGAGGATATACTAGTGCAAACCCATACGTTGATCTGAATGACCTCCTGTAACATGAAGAAACTTTTTAACCTCTAAAGAGTCCTATAATCCACCCAAGACCCCTACAGCAAAAATTGTACTTAATGAGAGGGTTCTCCGCAGAATGTGAAGCACTTCAAACCACCATTAAAGAAGAGTGCATGACAAGTACCAATGAATATGTTTAAGACAGTCAACATACTTATGGAGGACCAATCGACTGCATTCATGTACTCCAACACCATCACTTACTGCTGAACTCTGCATTCAGAGGCCAGTCACGTGGATGACGGCAATCAGCAGATGTCATCAAAGCAGAAATATGTATCTAGCTGCTCTGTTTTAGTGTGCAGTTTGACCTTAAACTTAAAGCTTGAGCCACTATCTAAAACAGCGGCAATAGCAACCAAGGCTCATTGGAAAAACATGCTTGTGGTGATATTTTTTTATTATATTACGCTGCTTCTTGCACTGTACCACAATACACTAAACTCTATTCGAAATCTAACTGATGGTGTTAAATAAAAGCAAAAGGGAGATGAAGAAACCAAGCCATTGGTTGAGAAATGCCAACAAACAGTATATTGGTAACGGAGTTCTTAGTAATTATCTAACATGAAATGATTAATAGCTAAATTCTCTCTACAAGCTCAATGGCTTCATGTTCTTGGTCTACATCACTTTTATTCAAAGAAAAAACACACATTTCAATTACGCCATTTATCTCTGGCCAAATGAGTTCTCTGATGATACAATGTCACACGACCAAGCGTAATGAAGCCTGCTGGTGAATCGCCCATTTCAATCTCTGGGAAAGAGAGAGGGGAAGCTATGGTGAGCAAGTTTAGACTCATTAGTAGGGAATGTGTTGATGTCCTGGAGAAATGGAGGTTGAAGGGATGGAGATGCAAGGGCAACAGAAAAAGAGGAGAGATTTTAGGTATGCATTTAGTACTGTAGATGCATTCAGTCGCAAAGTGACATTTTAGAAATGGCCTTTTTTGTATTCATGTTGGTTTCACATAGTTTTGAAAAGCTTATACCATTTCCACAAACAGTTTCAATGTCATGTGTAACCAATAATAATATTTTCTTTATACTTTGAGAGCATTCACATCTTAATCATTATTTTCTAACTAATAAATAAAAAAATGTCAAGGATTTTTTATTATTATATCATGAATGACTTTTTCTCCCTAAGTAATAATAATAATAAATATACCAAACTATTTAATTTAAGGTTTCTTTTCAATAATTTAATTCAATTTTTTCCTTCAGTACAATATCAGGACAGCTGTATCCCCCTGACAAATACAAATATTAAAAAATGTTTATCACAGGAAGTGTATTCAAGTCTTATGCACTGTTTGAATTGCATTTTTATGTATTTTTGAACAAACTGATAGATAGGACAAAAAAAAAAAAAAAAAAAAAAACATGACACTGGTCCAAAAAAAAGCAATTGTCCCATTCAGTTTGTTTTCTATGATGAATTGACTGCATGCTTTCACATCAGCGCTATTGTTCATGAGCTTATTGGACTGTTTCAGAGCTGGTGGCTATTCAGTGGGCATGAATATCCAGTCACTAGACTGGATACAAATGTGTTGTTTTTCCTCTCAGATCTGCTGCTAAAATGAATTGTTTTCTCGCCATGTGGACCAAGTTAGCAATCCATCCTATTATACGGTCATTTAAATTTGACATAAGAACAAAGTACGCTGAATCATAAAAGAGATGGATGGAGACAGCAATGAGTAAACTGAGATAATGAGAGCCAAAGAGACGTCTAGAGCGAAAGGCCCTCCTTTTGTCTTTTAGGCAAATGGCTGCAGGAATACTAATGGTTGATCAAATCCAAATATGCCAGATAAAAAAGATCTGTCCTAGGTTTTCGCTAATGGATGAAAGAGAAAGAAAGCAGGAAATGTCCTGACTCATGCCATATGTGGTAAAGGACTCGCTGTACTGATGTCCCACAAAATGTTTCCCATACAATAAAGCCTCTCTCAACACAACACTGCTAAAAGCTGTCTAAATCAATCCTACTTACTGATACTGAGGTGTTATAACTGGAGCATGTTTGTGTTTAAGTGTGTATTTTCACAGAAACGCATGAGAACTTGGTGGATTTACCAGGTTTTTGTCTGCAGGAATAAAATTTCCTGCCTGGGAATTCCAAATGTTGCAGCAGGATCTGTTACACTTACATTTTCTCCCAAAAACCTTTTTATCCATCAACAGAAACATCCGTAACACTGAGGAACCTCCACATGCTCTTTTGCAAATGTCAGACATGCAGCAACATTTTATTTTTGGCCAGCGTTGGCTTCCTCCATGAAGTCTTTCAATCAAATCCACTCTCTTTAGTGTTGAACATATCATAGACGTGTCAACAGAGAAGTCCATGGTTCTTTTTTATCACCATCGAGCATCTGGCACTGTACTCTTGCAGTCATCTTCACTGGGCGCCCACTCCAAGAGAGAACAGCAACAGTGCTCAACTTCCTCTATTTATAGACAACTTGTCTTACTGTGGAGTAGCAAAATGTTTGTGTTTTTAATGTTTAGGATAGGGAAGCTCTGATATATCTCGTATCATTAACTGGACGTCTCACTCCAGTTAAGGATTCACAACTTTTGCAATTGGGAATGAATACACAGTGAGTTCTATAAAGACTTCAAAAATATAATTGTTTGCTTGTTATATGCTTAAAGGTGCAAATCTAAAATGTGCTCCCTCAAGAAAACAAAAGGGTTTTCTTGAAGCGTTATCTGACTGGTGTACACTCGCTCACTCAATGATGCAAAGTGGGAAAAATCAGACAATGGAACACACTTTTATCATGCTTTACCAGTGGAGAAAATGAGAGACCCAGTATTTGTATGGCTGAAGATAGAGAAAAAAACTGCAGCCAAAACTTCAAAGACAACCCCCCCCCCCACGAAACACAAAAAAAAACAAAGAAAGAAAATGATGCTACTGTAACTCTAGCTAAAGGAGTTCTGAATGCACTTTTAGACAAACTGTATTTGTCTATAATTGTGACTTACCTGTAAATCAGATCCAATTTTATGCTTAGTTTATGCAGAAATTCAGGTATATCCAACGGGTGTTTTTTTACTGCAACTGTATATATCCTGTCATATCTTCATGATTCATTGCCGCAAACCCTGAAACAACAACATTACTGCCTCCCAGTGTGAGTTTCTCGTTTCCAGAATGCTTCATTAATCATGAAAAATAAAAAAATCTGTATTACTACGCCCTCAGAAGTTGTCTAAAGCACGAATGTGTGATCCATTTTTATCACTTGCTATGAAATCTGTGTAATTTCCGGCACAAACTAGGTAAAATATGACAGAGATAGAATAAACGAATGTAGGGAAAGCAGAAAAATGGATTTCAGGAGGTCCTAGAAGTGACTACGTGCAACAAGGTACACTTCAGCTTCTTCATGTAGAAAGAAAGAAATGGATAGAGAGCGATGGACAAAGAAATAGAGAGATATCAAAGTCGAGGGGGTCAAAATCATAAGAGCAGAAATAAAACTCCAGTGGGTGCGATTCAGCCCGAGGTGGGGGAACCAGAGAGCAGGAGAGCTGGAGAGAAGCACATGAAAGTATAGACACACTTCTCGGTTTATAAAATGCATGCTGACAGAGGAAGAGTGTGTGAGAGAGCCACATGAAAGGCTGGAGTCACCTCTCTGTTTGAAAAAGGTATACTGACACTCCATCAAACCCTCGGAAAGAAGTGACAGTGGATTGTAGAGCAACAGAACAAAGAGCAGCATGTGTGGATGTGTCTTTATGCGTGTGTGTTTGTACGAAGAACTTACAAGCGAGTTTCTGCCCTGTAGTGTTACATCTAACCAACGCTATTATTCCGTTCCTGAAGTGATTATACACCACTTCCCATTTTCTTATTGAGAAGAATAATTCTCCAAGAGTATCTGTGGTTCCGGTTCAAATGGTGGAAAACTAGCGTAAATGAAAAAAATATATAATCATACAGGTATCTGGCAGCTACCAATTTAACACTTATACACAGTGTGTGTGTGTGTGTGTGTGTGTGTGTGTGTGTGTGTGCCAGAGGATTTGCTTAAGTAGTGTAACTTAATGTTCTAGTAGTGTAGGTTTTTGAATATGTATAATCTGCAAGTCCTTAGAGATAGCTCATAGTTGTCAATGATTTTTCATAAACTGCTCAAATATTTACACTGTAATCCTCTACTTTGGCTGAAGCTAGCAGAAGAAGTGTGAAAAATAGCCTGGAAAGGATTTAAGTTAACATTGCGTGAGTCGGAGGTTAGCGGTTTCTCAAGCTGTGAAAGACGTAATCACATAAAAGTTACTCACAACTTTAAAGTCTAGAGAGGCATCGCACTGTAGTTGCTTTGTTATGATCACGAGGGTTTCATTTATCTAATACTTCATTTTAAAATGGGCCGGCAGATCAGTGGAAAGTACAGATGCTCTGTGAAATATAGAAATCAAGGTCATGTTTTTAAATACATGATTAAATGAACCAAATGAGATCTGTTTGGGTGGGCAAGAGACATCAGGGACTATGCAATAAGTGCGTAAGAATGATTGAGAGAAATAGGACATTTGTGTGTAGGGCCTGTAGATGAAATGAACAATTTAAATTAACAATTAACATTTTTTTTCTTTTTTTTCAGAAAAATACTCTGAAATTTTTTTTAGATGTGTATCAGGTTGATGAATACTCATTCTCACATGCTGATTTGCTGAAACATTTATTGTTAATTTTATTGTGCAATACATTTTTTTTCAAGATCTCTGTTGCATAAAACGTTCAAAAGAACAACATTTATTTTAAATAGAAATGTTCTGTAATGTTATAAATGTATTTACTGTCACTTCGATTCAATTTCATGCATTTCCTTCCTGAATAAAAGTGTTAATTTAATTTACTTTTTTTTTTTTATCTTACTGACCCCAAACTTCTGAACAGTATAAAAGCACTGTATAAAAGCAACGCTTTAAGCCTGATAAATATGGCATTTAAAAGTAAGGAAAAATATACCTAGCAGAAAAGCTACAGCATAAGTCTTAATTTAAATCCTTATTTAAGATATTTACTCACATGAAAAGGCCTTATAATACTGTTAACTGATCAAACTTCTGTCTCACAATAAACATATTTAACCCCAAAATGATTCAGTACCTGGTCAAATTAAAAATACAAATCATCAGTTTATGAATTCAAGGTTTGATACTGGTTTTATAATAAATATAAAATCTTGAATTTGAGTCCATATGGGATCCAAATTTGTAAACGCAACATAACTACCACATACACAGCCCTTTTTATTAATTTTTAGCTCAGTTAAAATGAAGTGCTAATCTAAATTAGTTCATTATTAGGAGACAGAGTGACCTGGAAGTGTCAGCAGAATTCTTTCATTCATGTAATCTATGATTGGGAAAGTGTTGTAAAATTTTGTTAATGTGAAGAAAAAATATGAGCAAGAGCATGTGTGGCTTTATGTGGCTCTGTTAGATCTGTCTGTGAATGTCAGTGGACATAGCCTCTGGTATGACTGTCTTCAGTGAGCTAATTATACGGCAACCTAAATATTTAATGCCCATCAGTCTTTAATTAGCTACAATAATATGTGCAATCAGCGCAAACTAACAGTGATGACTGAGATTCAGGCTGGCACCTGCCATGCAACGTGCCACCCAGAGAGTCCATCAACTACAGCAAAGCAGAGAGAGACAGACCCCCAACACTCTTGTTACAGTGCAGCGAGAACGACAGACGCTTGACTACAGTGTGGAGAGAGAGAGAGATACATTGTAAATTGTATTCTTCTCTACCTATTCCTAATTTTTACCTTGTTACTGCTGTTCGTTGTTAAATCTGTATGCAGTACAGCTGTAAACACTTTGGCAATGTGAATCTACAAATATTTGTCATGCCAATAAAGTACCTCAAACCTATACTGAGAAAATCTCAACCAAACGAGAGAGAGAGTGACAGAGATAGATTTGTTCATGTTAGGGGATAGTAGAGGCTCATTAAAAAAAGAGATCAGTCACAGTATAGAAGGAGTGAAACAGGGACCTAGAGAGAGAGAGAGAGAGAGATTGTCTTCACAGGCTATGTAAGGTTGTTCTTTTTCTTGTCCGTTGTGAATTGAATCATTTTTTCCTCATTGTTAACATATGTAAATTCCTGTGTCACTGCTGCTGCTGCAGGACTTCAGTTCTGTTCACCATTAGAGGACGAGAGAACCAAGCCTCACACACACACACACACACACACACACACACACAGATTCTCCCCACTGACTCCACTCTCTGTTTCTCACTCTCTCTCTCACACACACACACACACAAAGAGAGAGATATTCTCCCCACAGACTCTCTCTCTCTCTCTCTCTCTCTCTCTCACACACACACACATACGCACACAAACATCAGACACACACAGAGTCAGAGAAGGACACAAAGAACAAGACTGCTGCAACACACTAACATAGTTTTAAAAACACATACACATTAGTTTTCCTGTCATGGTGGGCAAGGGTGTTTTTTTTATAAGATGTTCTTCTAGCAATGAGGCATTTTTTAAAATCAGAAATTGATTAATTACAAAGGAGGCATTAAACTGATTGAAAGTAATCAAAATACATTTGTTACAAAAGATTTCTATTTCAAATAAATAGGGAATTATGAACCGCACTCACAAGAACAGTCTTTTTTTTTTTTTTACGTTTTATTTTACATTCATCACTGATGGGAAAAGCCTTCCTCAGTACACTTTTCCCAACAGTGATGAATGTAAAATAAAATGTTAAAAGAAGAAGAGTTCTCATGAGTGCAGATCATAATTTCCTAAGTATCTTAATAGATTGATGCACCAAAATAAAAAGATCAAGTAATGGAAGAGTGCAGTGCAAACAGCGTTACTGAACTGTATTTTAAATAAATAAAATTCTTTTTAACTTTTTATCATAAAGAATCACAATTTCCACAAAAATATGAAGCAGCAATAATCAGAGTCTTTGAATGATTTCTGAAGAATCATGCAACACTGCAACTGGAATAATGACTGATGAAATTTCAGCTTTGCTATTAGATTAAAGGGTTAGTTCATGCGAGAATGAATCTTCACCCTCGAAGCATGTGACTTTCTTCTTTCAGAATAATCCAATCGAAGTTATATTAAAAAATGTCCTTGCTCTTCCAAGCCTTTCAATGGGGGTAAGCAGGTGTTTCGAGACAACAGTTCAGAAGACGTGAATTAAAGTGTGCACATCTGTAATAAAACATCCCTCACACGGCTCCGGGGGGTGAATAAATGTCCCCTGTAGCGAATCCATGTGTTTTTGTAAGATAAATATCCAGATTTAAAATGTCAATAAACACTTTTTTCTCACTTCTGCGAATAATAAATAATTTACATTTTAATACAAACTTAAAAAGAAAGGTTATTTTACATTGTAAATTGGCAAGTATAAGACTTCTCTAAAAACACTGAAAAAAATCGTATACTGCATAAACTATATATAACTTTTTTATATATAACATAATATAATATATAACATAATATTATATTATATCAGCAAGATTCGCTCTGACAAACCAAATATGAAAGAGAAACACTTCAAAGAAAACTTAAAAAATATTATTATTATTATTATTTTATCTACAACCCTGCATTCAAAATCCACTCGGCTCAAACATCTGAGGGAACATGTGTTTGTCTGAATTTGCTTGAAGCTTCTGATTTTTACAGCTCCTGAGCTAATAATCTTTCTGAACCATATACTAAACCCTCACACAATCTTTATACTTTACAGACATTAATTATACTTTATGAAGCCATTTTCCTCCTGGAAACTGTTGGCTGCTCCCCACATTGCAGCTGATTTCATCCTTTCGGGACATCTGGGACCACACACACACTTACACACAGACACACACACACACACACACACAAACACACAAGATCACTATATCACTCACCTTTCTTTGTGTCCCTTTAAACAGCTCATTCATGCCCAGGTTTCATCACGCTGCTCTCACGGTGCTCTCGACAGCCTCTTTTTATCACAATTCCTTTTGTTTAATATTTTACTCCAACTGCTCAACACTCTCTTATACCCCCATCATCTCCCACCATCCTCTGCAGAACAGAGGTGGAGGACAGACCATTCAGGAGAGGAGGGCACTCCAAATAAGAGGGTACTGTTTTCCCTTCATCTTGATTTACTGCCTCTCTCTCTGTTACACCACAGTTTGGAGCCATGGGGCAACAACAGTCTCCTCAATCTCAATAAATAAGGTCAGGAAAGAGAGAAAGATGGGCACAGTGAGGGAGAGACAGAAATTGTGTGAGAAATGTTGTGCAGCAAAAAAAAAATTTTATTAACCCTGAGAACTACAAACAACATGATACAAAGAGAAGGGATCTGGTGGAGCTGGGAATGAGTAAAGTAAAAAAGTAAAAAACATAAAGTGAGGTACAATGTCGCTCCATGGCTGCCTGTTACATGTGTGGCGGTGAGGTGTGATGAGGTAATTTACAGGGTTACACTTCAATAAACCCTCTCACAAAACATGCAGATGGGATGTTGAAAAGAGTGAAAGAGAAAAGGGAGGGAAGCTGCATTAAAAAAATTAAATGAAAACTGTGGCTTTATTTTACAAAAGCTCAAAGAGCAATGAATTTGCTTTAGTTTCTTAAATTCTCAGCTACTCAATGTTAACGTAAGCAAGCAGAAATGTTGTACACTGAAGAAATTTGCAAAATTCACAAACATTTCAGAGGAAGAAAGTGAATTGTAAATGTAATATGAGGTATGGTGTAATGTGTAGTTAAAGCTGTAGATTCTGAAGTGTGTTCAAAGGCATTCTAAAAAGACTTTGAAACATGACTCATTTTTAAGTCTAAAAGACTGCAAAAATGCTACATTAACAACTTGTTACTGGTAAAGGGTCTTAATATGTACAGGGGAAAATGTAAATGGTGTCAATTATTTTATGTTGAATTCCAAGTGATTGAAATCCAGACAAAATGTGTGAAAAAAAAAGCAATGACAGCCAAACAATTCAAAACATTTAGACTGTCCTTAAAATATTCATATTCAGGCTTCAACTGAATTATTTAGTTTGGAAAGTACTAAGTTTTCCCTCCTGAATTTACTGATCCACAAAATCAGTTTCTCAGCAGAATAAAACAGATATAATATATGAGTGTGTGCAGGGATGTTTGGAAGGTGACGGATAGGAAGACAGATAAAGATAACAATGGTAGCTGAGGCATGTGATGAGGGGAGATGAATGTGAGGAGAGAGAAGAGAGAAAGAGTGCTGGAGGGGAAGAAACAGTAGGGCTTGAGATTGAAATTAGAGCATGAAGAGGTAGTGAGGGAAGAGTTTATAATCAGCGCTTATATTACAGATAGATGTGCAGTATTAGTGCAGAACTGCATCTTCATGAAGACACACACACACACACACATACTGAATAATCTACAGCGTTGTGGAGTTAATAAATAAAACTAAGTCTTTGAGTCTGTGCATCATTTTGCTTTTCACAGTAAATGTAGTGGAATAAACCCTCATTTTTAGAGCCAAGATATGACTTTTATTCATTTATATTATCTGACTTTTATTAACACTGTTAATGTAGTTACATTTCTTTAGTCAAAGCCACCAAGGTTTCATAAAACTTTTTGCAGATTTTTACAGCCAAAAAATTACTGAATTCATTGTTGCTTTTCTCTAAATTGTGGTGATTTCTGGCATATTTTTATGTTGATTTGCAGTAAAAATGCTCCGATCATTATCCATTTATGCAATTAGTTTTAATAAAATTAAAGGGTTACTCGAGAACGAGTTAGTCTGTTGTTCATTATCTGGCTCGGCTCTGTGTTCATCTTCAGTTCTCTCTTCACAGCAGTTCAGTCAGTGTACTGTTTGAGTAAATGAATTACTCCGGGATATTGGTTTGTTTGAACTCAGAGGGAGTGTCAGCCACATTAAAAAAGTTAACAGCTTAAGTCATTTGTGGATTAATGCGTATTGGAGATGAGAATCCATTTAAAACGCTTCAGTTCAATTTGGTGAACTGGTTCAAGAAGATCCGGTTACATCGAATGATTCGTTCGCAAACCGGATATCACAAACTGCTTTGTTTTGAACTCTCTCACAACAGACACGGAAGAGAAGACTGATAAATAAAGTCATAATTTTTTGCTATTTTTGTACCAAAATGTATTTTCAATGCTTCAAAAAATTCTAACTGACTCTGGTGTCACATGGACTACTTTGATTATGTTTTTCTTACATTTTTTGGACATGGACAGTATACCGTACACACAGCTTCAATGGAGGGACTGAGAGCTCTCGTACTAAATCTAAAATATCTTTAACTGTGTTCCAAAGATAAACGGAGGTCTCACGGGTTTGAAACAACATGAGGGTGAGTTATTAATTTGGGTGAAATAACCCTTTAAGAGTAGTCACCTGCCATTTTTGTGTTTAATTACTCAAATCAACTGTGGTTATTTCACTTTGTCTTACGTGCTTAATGCAAAATGTGCAAGCAAACAGGTTGGAAAGACAATAGATTATTACCAATGATCCCTCTCATTTTTTATCTTGCTGAGAAAATAATTCTCTATTAGGCAGACATTTCGGACACCTGAACAAATACTTTCTGTATTCCAGACCTGTACAGTGCACACACAAAAAAAGTGTGTAAATTTTTTCTTTTTATATTTGATTTGACTCTTGATGTAATTAATTTATGCACATTTTAGGTTACATGAGAATTTTGTTTTTAACCAATAATTTTTTTTTAACAAATAATGTAAAAAACAAAACAAAAATAAAACTAAAAGAAATCATGGAAAACTTCTCAACAGCAGGACATTTGAACACATTGATCAATATGTTCGTGCGCAGAATTCTGGATTTTTTTTTCTGAAAAACTAAACAAATAAGACAAATAATGTAGCAACTGATTGAATAGCATTAAAAGGGGTCATATGATGCGATTTAAATTTGTCCTTTCTTTAAGAGTGTTACAAGCACTTGCTGCAGAAAGAAGATCTGTAAAGTTGCAAAGACTAAAGTTTCAAATCCAAAGAGACATTCTTTATAAAAGAAAAAACTTTATAAGAGTTAACCACGCCTCCTAATATGCCTCGTTTAAACATGCCCCCACACGTCTACGTTTAGTGGGGTAAGATTTGCATAACACTGCCAAAATGTTCATGCAAAGAAAGAGGTTGTAACTTTTATTCTCGCTGTAGTATTGTTGTTGCCGCCGGTGTCCTGTTGTAGAGAGGGTTTGTGTTTCATGGTAAAAGCTAAACTACTTTGTTTAGTCTTCTAAAAGAGGATGATATCTGCTTTGTCATGCCTATAGCTGATCCATGCTGGTCGCTGAGGAAATACATCTACTTTGCATTTTCATATGTAAAGGATTTGCCACTAATGATTCAAATGCAAGTTTTGAGCAGTGTAGAGTAGCGCTAGTTGTTTGTTGTTTCTCTGTTTACAAATCAGACATTCAGACATGGTTTTATGTTAACACGGCATAAAACCCAACGCATAAAAAACACAGCATAAGTCATTATAATCAGTAATTCTTTCTCGTTTAATACCTCGTTTATAACGGTTTTATTGGTTTGGTCTCACCATGCCGCGAGATGGCATTACAGTATGGTAAGGGGCGTAACATTTCGGTCACACGCTTCAGGTATTCAGCCAATCACAATGCACTGGATAGCTGGTCAATATGAGCAAACCTTGCTTTTCAGAACGATGAGCTTTGTAAAAATTTACGTTTCAGAAAGGCAGGGCATGGAGGAGCAACAATAATGTACATTATGTGGAAAATAATGTGTTTTTTGAACCTTAAACTGCAAAAACACATTGCATTACACCAAATACATGACATAATGTCCTTTTCAGCAATGTCATATGACCTCTTTAAATCTCAGACTGTTTTTATAGTTTACAGTACAGTTATCTATACAGTATATAATCAAAAGAGTAGCATAACTGTAGTCACACTGCTTTAAAACATGAGCAGCTTGGCAAGCTACAGCTGTAAAGTATCCTTTCCAACACCAAATGTAAAATGAAGATGTCTTTGCCATCTACAACAGCTTTATACAGATTTAAGCTTTAACCCATCAAAACGAGCCCTACTACAGCTAAATCTGTCAAAACGCCACATTCTCTTTGTAGTGTTCAGCACGGATACATCCAGCCTCACATGGATTGAACTTAAACATCTGAAATAAAACTTTGATGTGTGTAAAGAGTTTGAGGAATAAGAGACAGAAAATTATAGGAAAGAGGAAAAGGATAGCCTTACTACACTTTCAGAAGCGGTCGCTGGCTTCTCTGTGTCATTAAAATGAATCCACCTTGCGTGCTAATGCCTCACAAGGATAAATAATTCAGCGCAG
The DNA here is from genome assembly GCF_023724105.1 of Carassius gibelio. NCBI lineage: Eukaryota > Metazoa > Chordata > Actinopteri > Cypriniformes > Cyprinidae > Carassius > Carassius gibelio. The sequence goes on along the minus strand of NC_068386.1, from coordinate 15,680,247 downwards.
GCACACGCTGATGGGGCAGGCTAATTAAAGAGCAGACCGGCGGTGAGAAGTCACCACCTCACACATTTGCACCACTTAACTTGGATTGTCGAACCCTGTGGTTGTGTCTGTAACGTAGTGGGACAGCTGTCTGGGCCTCATGGGGTGGCAAATGTCAATCGATGACGGAGGTCCTCGTGTGATCACGACACACCCAGCTGTTTGCAATCAAACAACAGCATACTGTGAACGCCAACAACCTGCTTATTAACCTGAGGGGAAAACCGTCAGAGCATGGTGCTCAGGGAGAGTCAACTCAAGCGTTTGTGACAGACGCCCAGACCATTTAACTACTTGAGTAATTTGATGGACAGCTGGAAACACACACACACAATTGTTCTGAAAGCTTATAAACACAGTGCTGGAAGACCAATGTACTGTTAAAGGATCGTCAGTGGAGTGTTGACTGTACTGTAAAGTGAGACAAAGATGATGAAACAACAGTATGAATGGATTAACCGTACTCCGGTCAGACACCAGAAAGAAAACACATGAGCTCATATCATCTCAAGGAGACTTAATCGTGAGGAGAGTGTGTGCACTGACCTTGCTGTGGGGCCGTAGGCTCTATGAAAGCTGTTAGAATACGCTGACATTTACTCGAGAAAAACCAAAGCAGTGCCTCGTATGAAGATGACTCCTCTCGCTCTGGGGAGGGATGATTTTAACTGGATAGTTCACCCAAAATTATCGTTCTGCCATAATTTACTCATCAATGTCAAAACCCGTATGACTTTCTTTAGTGGAGAAGAAAAAGATGAATCTGAAGAACATTCTGGTCGGCTGATTCCACTTTTCCATTCAGTTATGATAATAGTTTTCGAAAATGTTAATTCTTTCACCATTTGCTCAGCCATCATGCCATCCCATCTGTATATTATAGTGACGGAAATCCATATGACCCCAGTTGATATTTCACTGTCTTTTGAAATTGAATGATTAGTGTGTGTGTAGGAAAAACACAAATATTCAGATTGTTTTGATTAGTAGTTTTTGATGTGTCGACTTTGGGGTTCCTGTATATTTATACATTGTATGGACTGATATTTTTCTAAAAATCTTTGTTTGTGTTCATTTGAAGAAAGAAAGCCTCATATATCTGGAATGGCATGAAGGGAAATTTTACATTTTTATAGCTTAAAAGCTATAACCACAAATAAGTAAATATTTTAATACATTAAAACTGTTCTTTTGAATATTCATGAGATTAAACAACATATTATAAGGTTTTTTATAATGGATTATGCATTCATTATAATGCCTTAAGAATATTATATTATAATATATTATAAATACAGGCTTCATAAAAAGTATTCTTTTAAGTCAGTGAACTTAAGAACCAGTTAAGGCTTATCTGAAAGCAGACTGATCTTGTGAACTGAATCAAATGATTAATTTAAAGGATATGATTCAAAAGAATGATTTGTTTATGAACTGACCATCACTGTTCTCTCATATACTCTCATGAGACAGATTTATGACATACTGTAGGTCAAGATTTTCAGAGAATAAGGCAACAGAAAGCTATAGCCCAGTGTACAACTTGTATACTTGATACTCTCTTGGTACTTTTTTGACATTTTGGAACTTCCCAGTCCTCATTTAATTTTCTTATAATAAAAATTAAATTGCATTCCATTGAAGTAAGAGAGTGATATAGGTTTAGAACAACATGAGGATGTGAGAATTATTTTTTATATTTGGATAAACTACTCTCCTTAATAGAGGCATACTGCGACCTGTGTACATAGTATCTAATGTAATATATTCCAGCAAACACAGGGACAGCAATAAACGCGTCTGAACATGTGCCTATTTCTCCCGCTGCTTTACTTGAAAGCAAACACAGATCATGTTTATTTATTAGATGCCAGTCTAAGGCACTTCAAAGGACTGTCCAGTGAGAAGTTCCCAGAGACTACACTCACAGAACCTGCAAATTACTCCTGCCCCTGCAAGGCCCCAAACCACCTGCCAAGACAGTTACATTAGCTTTCCATTGTTTACAGTACAGCTTTAAAACAAGTGCAAGGTGAAAACCGTCACATTCACGGGCCATATCAAGATTAGATACAACTGAGATGAATGGCTAAAATAATAGGCTCCCTCAGTCCTACACCCCACATAGGGATTGTGCCCAATTTCCAGTGAGAAAATGTACAGTGAAGGTTGTGCTGAAATGTTGAGTTCGTTCCAACTGTGAGGCTTTTCTCTTGATGGTTAATCAATGAGTCATATTGCTTTAGGTCAAAAATGGGAGCTAGTTGAACAACCACTCTGTCCAGCTAAGAAATTCAGCTTGTGTTGTTTAGCCATTAGATTCCACTGTTGTACTGGAGAGTATTCTCACTGCATACATGGCAGCTCCCTTCTATAGCAGCATCTTAACTCAAATGGGATTGCCTTCTCCTCAAAGGACACATGCAAGGCTGACTTAAAATGTAGGCTCAAGAGTCTCCAAAACTAAGACAAGCACAAAACAAATTTTTTTTTTGAAAAAAATCTAGTTTAAAATCTAGTTTAAAGGGGTCATCGGATGCCTATTTTCCACAAGTTGATGTGATTCTTTAGAGTCTTAATGAAAAGTCTGTTTGGTTAAAATTTCTCAATGGTAGTGTAAAAAAAACACCTTTTTAACCCTGCTGTTTCGTAGCATTTTCCTTTAAATGTTAATGAGCTCTGCTGAACCCTCCCCTCTCTTTTCAGCCGCTCTTGTTTACTTTAGCCGCATCATTTGTGAAACTTGCCAATTAGCATATTATTAGGAAAGGCGATTAGCAAAGAGTCATTAAAAAACCTTCTTCTGATAGTGAAGCTGGATCACAAATGATTTGCGCGAACACAGACACATTTAGGTAGATCGGGGGTGCATTCCCTTCAAAAACAAATGTAATTCACTGTGACTTTAGCGGCTCAGATGTTGGGAGTAAATGATGACTGCTATGTTCATTATTACATCCAACACCAAAACACCTCAATCACTAAGGAGTTATTCTTTTCTACATCTGCTCTGGTGAGGAAACAATGGTGGACTGATGACTGCTCACTCAGGGCGGGTCTAAGGTAAGACGCCAGTGCAGTCTGTGCTGAAACACTACTGTCAATCAAACTACCGTGGGAGGGGCCTGGCATCTGAGATTGGATCAATTTCAGAAAGGGGTAAAGATTTTAATAGAAAAAAAAAAAAAAAACATGAGTGGATTTGTATCATTATATGGTGGTTGTGACTGCCAACACACATTTCAGTTCAAACAACTTGTAAAAGTGTATACATCTGATGACCCCTTTAAAACACATGCACCAAGTTCATAGAAATGAGCTCTTTCTATATTTATTTTGGTTTCAAAAGTTAAAATTTTATTACTCTAAAAATGTGATGTAATAAAGTAAAAAAAACCAACATTAACTTTACATGTGAGTGTAGTGTACGTGTGTTAATCATATATATATATATATATATATATATATATATATATATAATTCACAGAAAGTCAAAATATGCTTATCATCTGAGAGGTATTCTCAAATAAATTTCAAGTTTAATGTGTTTATGAATAAAATAACAAATCCGGACAACAAAATTAATGTAATTTCATGACTAATTGACCAAAAAAAAAAAAAAAAGGTATCTTACATTTCAGCATAATTAAATGCCTTGTAATAGCCTTTGCATAAGATCATCTAAAGAGAGCTTAAATCTTTATATATTCTAGAAGCTTCACTGTATGATCCACTTCCCCACATTTCTTTTTCTTTTTCAAGCTATTTCCTGCACCTTCTACGGCCTTCCTCTGAGTGGCTTGTCTTATCTAGGGTGAGATGGTTGAGGCCTAACTGTGGAGACTTGAGAACCAGAGTTCAAGCTCTGTGCTCTTATGAAAGAGGGCTGCCATTGATTTTGCAGTGTGACGGACTAATAAAGATGGATCCTTTTCAGAGCAGGGCTGAAATGAAGGCCTACAGGAAAGAGACAGGCACAGCCACTTGTCCTTAATGGAAGATTGATTTTAATTGTGACACACCAAATTGGCCCAGTTCTAAACTAATGAAACAGAAAAAAAGAAATGGAAAAGAAAAGAGGGTTCCATGACTCAGAATGCTTTACAACATTATCTTTCTTGAGGGGGTAAAAGAGTATCATTACCGTCATGGAGAAAGCTTCGAAAACGACTGAAACTACATCTGCAGTCATTTTCTTTTTCCTTTCCAAAAGTTTATACCAGAGAAGCTTGCAATCCAATTTTTGCTCTCAAAATAATAATAATAATAATAATTCTTACCTATGGTAGTATATAGAATCAAATATGTTTCTTTTATTGAAAGTGCACCCTTGACTTCTGACTGTGACACACTCAGTCATACATAAATATCAGAAGCTAAATGGCTAAATGATCCCGAGTGTCGAAGGAAATGAGTTGTAATGAAAGCTCTCGTGCAAATGGCTCAGCACAGCTTGAGGTTTTATTGCACTTTCTGAATCAGATCAAACCAGTCTCAGAAACAGATCACTTGTCGGGACTCAATAAATAAGTCTACCAACGCTTGAACAAATCAAGACTGTGAAAAATACAGTGAGTACTGATAGCTACACACACAAACACACACAAAGAAATTCTTGGGATTTTTACTTATGAATCAGAGACCTACAATTTCCAGAGACAATCGAAAATATAATTGAAACAGTTTTACCGACATACTGGAATACAATACAAACATTGTTTTTGATTTTGAGTCTACTGTTGGTTTGAAAGGATGCAATTTAAACCCTTTTTATTTTGTGCATCATCCATCAGCATTTTTCCTTTTATATCTTTTCAAGTGTTATTCTTGGTATTATTATCAATCAAACCAAGTATTTGTTTTATGCTTTACTCAGCACAGTGTGGCTCAGAACAGCACAGCAATGCGCTAGAAACTAGTAAATATGCCACACCATTCATCACATTCTGCATACTCACGTGCGGCACGGCAGATTATCAACTCAGGAACACAGTGGGCTATGAGAAGGACATTAAAATGCATTCCCCAGTGTCCTTAAAAATCACTGAGCCAGGGGTTTTTTAATCTCTTTCACACATGGACCCAAACGCTTATGCACAAATACACCTGACAAGCTCTTATTTCAGATCAATACAATCGATCCGGCTTCCAGTGGGCCAATGAATTAGAACTGATGTCATATTTGTGATGTCGACTTCCCGGTGAGGTCATTTCAATCTTGCCATTCGCTGCCTAACACTGCACTCAGCGCCTGTCAATCTGAGGGGCTTGTGAACTGTGTGCATTTCAGAAGAATACATAACTGGAACGAACCTTCGAGGACTTGAAGAGCAAACCACACTAAGCTCCATTCGGTGAAGATCCAGTGATTCTCTCTGCGCTGCTGCCAGAGACAGCTCTGCTAGAGATCTCTCTGACATTACAATAAAGCTGCTTTTCATCCCCGCTGTTGAACCCTTCTCATGTCCTCCTGCGCAACAATCACAGTTTTATTTCCTCACTTGGCCTTTCCAATTTCAGCGAATATTACTTTGCAGGAGGTTCTCCAAACTGGTAAATAAATCTGGTTTATATTGAGGGATATTGTCACAGAATCTTTTTTGGCACAGTTACATAGACATAGCAGTCCAGGCAGGACCTGTATCTTATAATGGTGTGAACGTGTGAAGTAATGTGACTTAACTGATAACAATTGGCAGGTTATTCCAGGATATGAATGAGGTGATTAAGGAGCTTCTGCCTAATGTTAACAAATCTGCAGAGGTTTATTGCTGAACGTTTTATTTCAGTGCAGTGTAAACTCTCGTAATGCTTTTGGAGCCCTGTGCCTCTCCCAATATTTGTAGCTCAGACAGAAGTAACAATAGTCCACTGCCATGGCAACAGAACAGGCTGATGTCAAAGCAGCCGCTGCCGTGTGCATTCAGACTCTGGATAGGTGACAGTAATGTCAATTACGCATTAATAACTCCAAACATGCACATATGTGCTCCAGCAACCAAAGATCAACCTTGTGAAGTTGGATAGAGCTGTCGTTGTTCACAGAGACACATCCATTATGTCAAAAAGGATTTGCTAAACCTGTGGAGAGCGGTCACACACTGAGGGGATTACATAACGCCTCTAGTTTTCATTTAAAAATATGATGTTAAATGGATTGTTCAACCAAAAATGAACATTCTGTCATTATTCGCTCGCCCATTATGTGATTCCAAACCTCTATGAAGAATAAAAGAAGATCTTCTAATCGCATAAACTATGTGCTTGCCTTGTTTGTTTCTGTTGTTATTGTTGTTTTTAAGCTGTCAATGGATTAAAAAATAAAGCATAAGCACCATAAAAGCATCATCAAATCTTTCTGAGCCATAGACTGCAGTGTTCCTCCAAACTGCGCAGTACAGCTTCAGACAAGTTCTGCCTCGAGCTCTTTCCTCACTTCTGTTTGCCTCTTTCCTTTCACTTCCTGTCTCTAGTCAGTTGTCCAATCCAATAATAACAAAAGAAATGTCCCAAAAAACACAACCTTTTAAAGAAATTAATATTTTTCTTTAGCAAGAACACATGATATTGATTAAAGGTGACCGTAAATACTTGCAATGTTACAACAAAGTCTATTTAAAATAAATGCTACTATTCTGATTTAGAATGATTTCTGAAGAATCATGTGACACTGCTGAAAATTCAGCTTTACATCACAAGAATAAATTACAAATGAATATATATTCAAATAGAAAACCATTTTAAATTAATATTCCACAGTATTTTTGAATAAATGCAGCCTTGGTGAGCATAAGAGACTGGACCTCAAGTAGTGTACATCTCAAGTCTAATTCATTTTCTGTGCTCTGCATTCAGAGATAACACATCTAACATCAAACTTAAAGTTATGACACACTGTTTATTTTTGGTGTGAAATCTTCTAGTAATTCACATTCCGCTACATTTTTCTCACATTCCAACCCGGATCCCAAATGCGAACAAGAAGCTCAAATAGGTCTATTACATGCCTGCCTACAAAAACCCATAAACGCACTCCATTTACTCAGAAGAGGATATTCAGGCCCGCAGAGCACCGTGGGAAGTGCGTATGGCGGGAGTGTGCGCTGATGTTATTCATAGTTCACTGGGCTGTTTAAGGGCACATCCCTATTCACTTTCAGGTGATGGAGGGAGTCGTATCATCCCAGTCCTCACACTATGAAGGTTACACAAGAGAAAACAAAACAAACGAGTGGAGCTTCACCTAATGGGCAGTGACGGAGTAATGTGGGCGTCACGCCGATAAAAAGCTCATATTGTCTGCGAAGCAAAATCACATGTATGAACACTTCAAGCGTATCAGGTTACATGACCGGCAAAACAAACAACAAGATTAAAGCCTTTTAAGCCTAAACAACTGTTACGGATTCACTCCCAATGCTCACTCATGCACACACTCACACAGGAATAGAAATACTCACAGAATGAAGCGGACCTTGTCAGGAACAGGATGCCATGGATTGCTGTGGTAACAAGTGAACGCAGTCCTCCGGGGAAATGCAACACGTCCTCTAGGACGACAGGATGAAAGTCACAGAAATGGAGTGGTGTGGAGAGTCTCAAAGGAGAAGGTATTCCATCTGAGAGCCCTTCACAAGCTCTGATTCTTATAATAAATCCATTTCGATGGGACAAAGTAGTTTTTTTTTTTTTTTTTTTTTTTACAAAGCTCAAGCACTCAGAGGAAAAAAAACCCCACCAATTGGCACCAAAATGGTGACAGAAAACTGAATTGTCTCTGTTATTTATTTATTTGTTGCTGTATCTGTCCCTCTCTCTCTCTCTCTCTCTCTCTCTCTCGCTGTTAATGTTGACCCTCCCGGCTCAAGCACAAAAATAGGAGGGAGCGGCAATAATGGCCAATTCTCAGAATTCTGCACTCCAAGAGACAATCACATGCTCCTGCATGCTCATCCGCACACAAACGCACTCTCCTTTGCACACATAGAGGTTTCGGTTATGCATTGCCGTCTAGCTGCCACTTTCTGTCATCCCTCGGCACAAACTCTCATCCATTACTACAAAGGCCTTCTAAGTCTTGCACAGACGCACTCCAACTCAAACGTTCCAGGACCAGTCAGCAATTTTTCCCTGCTTTCCTTTGCCACCTCACTCTACCTTACACGCTGTTACCTTTAGTTTCACAGAGAAGCGTTCCTCAGGCCCACCTGCCACATTTGATGAAGGGGAGCATCGGCTTGAGCAAAGAAATTAGAATATATTCAAAACTTATAGTGAAAGGTATATAAAGTCTCAGAGCAAAAATCCTCCAGAGCTCAAGTGTCTGGGAGGATGAACTGATTATGGAGCCCAGCGCTCACGCTCTGTTCTCCAGCACCTTCATCAATCCAGCTACCCCTCCAATTCCCACGGCTCCTCCCTTCAGGAGTTCAGGAATGAGCTTTGGCACGCCACACACTCCCTCTTTTCTAGGAATAGCGCCTCTTGGATGGAGGCAGGTCGAGTTATGGCTGCTCCGACGTCCGTGGAAGCAAACAGAGCCGCAGATGACACCAGAGAGAACTTCCTCATCAGAGTCTCGTGGCCTTGCGTTGCTTAAAACCTGAGGAAAAACAGTGAGAAATATCAATTATTCATTACGCTGTAGTACAACCTTCAAAACTGATATGACTGTTCTACTACAAGGGAGTTTTAAAATACAATACTGATTTATCTGAACTAAAACCACATTCTTATTATAGTACTTACCGGCTCACATTATATTTTCCCAATAGTAATTCAGTCACACCGTGCATTTATATTACAGTCTATAACAGCTAGTGTACTGTTTCAATGTAATTAATGTAATGTTATTGAATGGATGTGCTCAAACGTGACAAGTCCCTTACATTGCAATCAATATCCAATCAAAACCAAGCCTCATTATCATTCCAAAAAAACCACTGAAGTACTGTATCATGACTGAACTGACATTAGCTTCTACTAATGATGTCTAACTATGGATGTCAGGGACGAATAGTCATGTGTAACACTATTTACTTCCTTGATGGATGTTCCTGCCGTTATTGTGAATTTTTCATTGTTGCAAATTATTCAAAAACAAAAAAAGGGTCTTTAACCCAAAAGAAATGTCAATTTCTTTTGCTGTTGATGCGACTTAAGCCACACTGGATATATTATTCAAAAGCCACATAAGTAGTAAGGAATTGTTTTAGCAAACTAGCATTCAAAGTTGGCTTTATTCTAATGTATAAAGTACTTTTCATGATCCAATCATTTGCTATTGGATTAAATTAATTTTTACTCTATACTTTTGCACACTGAATATCATTACATTACAAATTACATCATATTAAAAATTAAAAATGTGTTGTGAATGGGTTTTCATAGATAAATCAATACATTTGTTATATATGCTGGAAAGTACTGGCATATTCAAATTAGACTGAACATTTACCAAGGCTGCAAACAAACAGACAATAGACAAGGGATTTGTAGCAGATTCATCCGGACCTGGCCATGGGTTCCCAGAATGACTAATTGTAGATGGTCGTGTCAAATAACAGCCTCATCAAAGCGTAAAGCTCTTTGGTGAGACGGACTGTTCTATAAATATGAAAGGAGAAGGTTATTAAAGGTGGATCCATCCCAGGCGTGGAGCTGTTTTATCCAGATTCTTATTTCCATACAATTCTCCATGTCATGCTTTGATTATGAGGGTGTCTCACTCATCAGCAGGACTGATATAAAGGAGAGGAGGGAGATAGGAGAGGGGTCAAGGGAGACAAAAAAGAGTGATGAGAGACAAGAGAGGAAGTGACATGGATAGTGGCAGAGTCAGAATGAGACGTTGAAAAAGAACTGTATTAAAGAGATATGCTCAGTTAGAGAAAAAAAGAGGACAGGAGAAGTGTAGAGACAAAGAGGGAGAGAAGAGACAGACAGAATCCATGAATTTTGTGTGGATTCCTACTGATATGACTTATCAGTAAAATAAAACTGTAAATGTGACCACACCTTTATGGGTGGGTTATTTTGACTTGGCCAGGAAGCAACCACCTGGCAACCACCCAGAACACGCTAGCAACCAAGCAACAATATAAAACACCTATTAAAATGAAACCAAAAAGCAATGCCCTGGCAACCACCAAGGATGTGGTGGTGAGTTTGGCATAGAAAATTTTAAATTGATGTTTTAGCGAAATAATCATGTAAATAAAGTATTTTAACAGCCGAAACTGAAAAATTCACAAAAGAATGATAGAAGAAGTGAAGAGACGGACAGAGTGAAGAGAAATGAGAGGCGATCACTATGAGGGGTTACAGTCCTGACATTGGTGTCACTCTTGCTTATCACATATGTCGCTCTCAGGAGCGTCGCACTCAAGTCTGCCTCTTTTCTTCTCTATTTCCATCCCTTCCTGCCATCTTTTGGACCAGCCATCCCGCCAGCCCTCCTGCTCTCTCACTCCTTCTACCAACACAGGCAAGTCATTCTTCATGCTCACACAACTATATGCTCAGGCCTGAAGGCCTGCTGACTCACAAACCCTGTAAAATGTTAATAAGGTTAGAATGGGGGGAGATGCAGGGGAAGATAGACACTAAAATATGATCAGACTTGAATCGTGACCTTTTAAAGCTTTCGAAAACACTGCTGATCAATACACACCATCTACACACAAATACTCCCATGGGAGCATTTAGCATGTTAGCACATTGTGACTGGTGTGAGAGGGAGCAGGTGAGATCTGGTGGGGTGTCTGTGCGTGTGTATCAGGTGGAAAGACACAGAGACAAAAGGGTCGATATCTGGATTGATGTAATGTGAGAAATCCACATCTGAGGCACCAGACAAGAGCTGCCATGTTCTCTTCACACACACACACACACACACAAGTGTAGATGTGAAATGTGAAAAAGACTGAAGTTACACGTGAGTGAGTGAGCTGGATCTGGCTGTTAACAGTGAGCAACAGTGTCCACCACACAGATATAACAAAGACACACACACACACACAGCAGTGCCAATATGTGCAACAAGAAAGATTGCTGCCTTCTCCCTAAATATAAACTATGGAAAATCACTGCACAAATCATTTTCTTCTTAACAAGTATTTATGTCTTGTTTTAAGGATATAAGCCACCTTAAAAGAAGATACATTTACTTGAGAAACTATTTTTTAATCACATTTATTTTTCTTACCCCATGGACATGATGTTTTACACTTGAATCTCATTAAATAGTTATGGATGTACATTAAAAAAAAAAGAATAAAAATCATGGTAAATATTGGTGGGGGTGGGTGACAAATGTATTAATTTAATGAGGTTTATGCTTAAATCAAGAAAAGAATGCACTGAAAATTGTAACTTTAACAATTAAAAATATACACTGAAAACCTTTTACATATTTTCAAATGAAATTAAACATTTAAAACATTTTCAAGAATACAAATGAAAAATAAATTACACTTATGATTTGTGTTTAAAACATTTTTCTTTTATGTATTTATTTGATGCTGTTTTAAACATAAATATATATATATATATATATATATATATATATATATATATATATATATATATATATATATCATTTATTGAAATGTATGAAATGTTAAAACAAGAAACCAAATGCCAGTGCAGTAAAGAAACGTTCAAGATATATTCTCTTAAAACAGATATTGTAATATTTAATAGAACAACTAAAATATTTAAACACATCTTGGTTTGGATCTTTTTCCCAGAAAGCCAGATAAAATACTGATCAAGAAAATGAATGTATCCAGTGTACAAATGATAAAAGAATCAGGATAGTTGATAGCAGAGGATGAACCAATACGAATTTCTTTCAAATGTGGCAGTAGAAGAAGATAGTCACCTCTCTCTGACTCAGACTAGAGGATGGAGGAAGAATCAAAAATAGGGAGATCAAGAAACAGGGGAGAAAATCTTAACGGGGCACTGAGATTTAACGAAACCGCAAATGAGAAATTCATCAAGAGTGATGCCAGGGGACATCTATGAGAGAGATGACAGAGATGAAGCAAAAAAGAGAGGACTTCAGGGAGATCTAGAGAAAAACCAGAGGGCTAGAGAGAGCGTGAGAGGCTGTTGGAAACTCACCCCTGTGTGAGAGTGGTCCTCCTCAGGTTAACACAATCCCTGCTCTGTGGAGCCATTCTGAGCAGAGCCGGCTTGGAGCACTGCACACTGTCTACAGAATACCAATCACACACCGGCAACACACACACACACACACACACACATACACAGTCAGTAAGTCAGCAGCATGACATACTCTTTCACTTCAAAAGCAAGCCACCACAACACTGTAGATGTGCTTTATGAGCTGTGAATGAAATGGATAATGGAATAAGCTGTGGAACACAAACATACACACAGATACACACAGATACGCACGGTGAGACGCAGTTCCAATGACGACCCCAGTGATGAGGGACAACAGGCCGGTCTGCTCAGGAACTGAAGATGAGAGGATCGTGTGAAGCTCCTCCGGTGCGCCTCCTCCTTTCCTTCTCACACACTCTCTTCAGCGTCGAGCATCAAGAGGCTCTGTAATGTTTCTCTTCCACTCTCTGTCCTTTTCTCCTTTGCTTTCCTTTCTTTTTCAAGTCCCAGACAATGTTCATAGCTGTAATTCCAAAGCACAGCAGTGCAAGCTGCATTCACTCTGACTCCAAACCCCCTCCCTTCCTCACATGCGCTCTCTCTCTCTCTCTCTCTCTCTCTCTCTCTCTCAGCTCATTGTATCCCCATACCTCCTCTACTCTCCCTCCAATCCAATCAGGTCTCACTCCTTCTCTCACCCTTTTCTCCTTCTCTCTCACTCCTCCTCCTCCTCCTTTTTCAAAGGCAAATATCAGCAAGCATCAGTGAGATCACTAGCTTCTCAGACAAGTATTCAAATAAGTGAAGAAAACGTCACTAATGTAAAACACTTGACGTGTCTTTACGCAGCAGCAGCACACGGCAGGTAACGTTAGCACACGTCACGCTACCAACACAAACCACACACGTACTGATAGTATTTGAATATACAGAACAAACTGACAAGCCATAGGTGTTCTCAAATGAATTTAAACTGCAATTGCTCTAATAAAACCTAATATATTTAATGTATTAATAAATATATCTGTTAATTATATTAATAAAATATATAATTTAATTGATTTAAATGCATATTATATTTTTATTATTATATGTTTCATTTAATTTCGCCTTTGACACAAACCGAAAAAAAAGAAAAGCTACTTCAATGGCAGTCAGATACTACAAGAGCTCTGAAAATACTTCTAATTATTTGCTAAACATCCAGGTTGTGTCTTTTAAGGGTTTGTCCTGTGCACCTGTTGTAAAGCAGGAGTCCCCTTCACTGCAGCCCTGTACGTCTACACGCTGGAGAATCATCCCGCCCTTTCCCTCTCGCTCTCTCTCTCTTTCTTTTCGTGAAACGGCTAAATATGCATTCAACAGCTGTCTCTCCACCTCTGCTCTGCTCCGCAGCCTCATCAGCACAGAATCCCCTTTTGATGCAACAGAACACAGACTCTTCAATAAGACTCCAGACACAATCTTGTGCTGGGATGATGGCGTTTCAAAGCCTTGTGCTCTAGACCTGTAACCGATGGTAAATCCTTGAATACAACCCTCATTTCCATACAATTTCCTTGTTATTCTTACAGAGACATGCAGAAACCCAAGGGTACAAGGATGAGAGAGAGAGAGAGAGAGAGAGAGAGAGGAGAGGAGGGACTGAATGGTAGGGGAAGGAGGGACACATGGAAAAGGAAAAGGAAGAGGAATGATGGAGTGAATGGGAAGAGGGAATGGATGTGGGATAGGGAGAAGGAGGGAATGGGAAAAGGAGAGAGAAAGAGAGAATTGACATTCAGCCTGTGTACTGTGCCTCACTGGTGGAATAATGATGAGCTACTCAGTATTCCAGTCACACAGCCTCTACAATAAATGGGGGGATAGAGGGGGAGCAAGAGAGAGAGAGATGGTATAGCGGTGTAACAAGAAGGACCGGCAGACGGAGAGCGCGTGTGAAAAAGAATGTGAGAGAAATAGACCCGACTAGACCAGATAAGCATGACAAAGCTTTCAACAGGAGTCTGCGCACACATGTAACCATTTCAAAAGCACACATAAGCATAACATCGCATTTCCAAGCAATGCCGAAGCTGGTATATGATAGCTCTGTTAGCATATCCGCACCTCATTCATCACGTTTAGCCCCTCTCTCGCTCTCAAAAACACAAAGACGAAGGGTCAGAACAATCCATGAGGGCCACAACTTCTTTTCCAGATACAAACAAGCTCATGGGTCTCTTCTGTTCAAGAATATAGCTCGGGAAGCATCACACATACACGCACTGCAGTCCAGATATAGCACACACACATACACAGAGGGGCAACACACAAGGGGAACACTCTGTCAAAGTCACGGTAGGTACAGCTACCTCAGCAAAGAGACAGATGCAGAAAGAAAGAGAGGACTTAAGTGCACACACACACATCACAAAAGCATGCGCCATCTTCCAAATATCTTTTAAATAGCATTTAAACACAAAACCAATCCCATCGCACCAGAGTCACTCAGTGAACAAGTAAAACAGATGTAGAAGAACAGACACTTGTAGTCTGTTCTCACCGGTGTATTGTAAGGTCAGCAGGTTTCAGCTCGCACTGAATATGCAGCCTTGCACTCATGGGTAGATATTTATAGAATTTACTAGATAAAAAATACAAAGGATAAGGAGAACAAAGTGGTTTTATTATTCAAGGCTTATTGACTAAGAAAATTACAAAGCCTGTTGTTCTCCAATATTTTTTGCTTGTTGCTGATAATATTTTATCAGTTCATCTTCAATGCATGATTTATATGATTTTCTTGGATAAAACATCTTAGATTTTCTCAGAAATCAGATTTAGGTGGCAAATATCAAAATAATATCCCAGGTCTAATAATGGTTTAGCTCAATGAACAGAAAATGTGCCATAATAGTAATTAATTAATTAATTTTTTTTTTTAAAGAAAGAACAATACTCAAAGTTACAGTGAGACACATGCAATGTAAGTGAATTTAAGCACTTATAAATTCTTCTGTTGAAATGTGTTCAGTTTGAGCTGTGAAGATGTTTTATGGTCATTTTAGGGGTTTTACATTTAGGGCGTTGTTATCATGGCAACAAAGTTTGAAAAAATGTTAAGATATTAAAGTGATCATTGTTTAAAGATACCATACACATGTTTCATTGTATTTTTTTTATATTTTATTAATTGTTACAACAATTTTAAGTTATACACTTTGTTCTTTATGCTCTTTGTTTTTCTAATGTTTCTAATGTTTTTCTCATTTCTAATGAGGACATGATTTATGAATCTTAACCTGCCAAACTGGCTATTGAGTTGATATATGTCACCCACCACAGTGGATCTTTAAACATACTTGTAAGGTTGGTGGATGTTAATTTCTAATCCATGGCATTGAGGCTATATTATTGTAAAAATATATTTATGTATATAATGTTAATAGATTGCCCCCATTCACTTCCACTTTAATTTTATTTTTTAAGAAAAGGAAGAGCCAATCCAAATTAATTTTTGTGGTAATCAACATTATGCCAAAATGCTGTTGATTGATCTTGAAGTCGTTTAACTGAACCCGGAATATTCCTTTTGGTTCGATGGCATCTTTTATGTCACATTCTGCATGGTTCAGATACAGCTGCGCTATCAATGTTGTTAACAGAAAGTAGATTCAATCAAAAGCATTTTGTATAAATTGATTATCTTATTTATTTGTCCCCCAAAGCAGTTCAATGGCAAGAAAGACCGCCGGTGCATTTTAAATTGCCGAACTGCCCATTTACATGAAGGTCACGCAGTAATTGCTAGACAAAGTCTGTAAATTAATGAGCTGGGGAAGATATCTATCAAATAGTTATTTGGGAATTCAGTGCAGGGAAAGGAAATGCTGCTTCGATATCCCTGTCTATCATTTATGGGACTAATCATAATGATGCAGCAGCTGTATGGGGAGGAGTTCAGTGGGCCCTGAGTAAATTGAGGGAGCAAAGAAGCCAGTGCAGGCAAACGCTATGAGCTCCAGTAATGGCTCCACTTAGCCTCAATCTCTCAGTGAGCTGAGCTAATGGAGCTCAACTCAAACCTCATTCAACTAGTAAAAATTCATGACGAGATTTGCGGTTTAAGAGCCCAACGTTCTGGTTTCACTGCAGTCATCACTTACATCATTTATTATGTTTGCACTCGGGGTGAACTGGTGAATGTTTGGAAAAAAAAATTTTTTGAGAAAATTTCAAATTTCAAAAAAATTTTTCATGTTATTTCATTTGTGCTTGCCAGCACAAAAGAGGCTTTATTCTCAGCACACTCTTCTGAGGCAAATAGCCTCTTTACTGCAGATAACTGGACACTTTTTCCAGGAGCAGCACACCTGGGACCACACATTATATATCCGTGCGCCATATCTGAATGTTGCTTGGCAACCATAAAAGGCCTATAGTTAGGATAATTAACTATATTATCTGGATGATTGCTTATATTATTATTTCTGTTATAATTATACATTTAGCTTTTTTTGAACACTGCTGTCTTTTGTTGCTGTTAGATGATAGCAATAATAAGTCACTTAAAATGAGCGTCACGGTATTTATTTTTAAGGTGGTTTTTGCTTTGTGCTGTGCAGTGCACGTTTATTTAATCTATATTACCCCCAGTGCCCCTTCACAAAGACCCATCCCCCTTAGTTACTGTTGCTATATCCGACAAGCCATGTCACTCACTCTACACATCATGTTCTCATGCAGTGAAACATATATAGAGGCACAAAGAGGATAGGTTACTTTTGGTATGGAACAAAGTCACAGTTTTCAAATTTTGTAATCTTGTAAGAAATGCAAACAATAAATAAAGTTTTCTGGCTTTTTAATGTGGCGGGACAGATCGCTGGAGCACTTCAGTCCAAGCGGCACTTGAACAGATCATCTGTGAACGCGCAAAATGATTGACAGGCGAAAGCTTACAGCACCAGTTTAAATCTTTGTAAAAAGTCACCTTTAGTCTGCTTAAAGAAAATTATATAAATTAATATAAAGCGCAAATATAATATTCTCACACTTAATTGCATATTATTTACAATTAAATAAAAATGTATTATAGTTCAAATTTATATTAAATGCAGTTAGCTGACCCACTCAAGTAGAACCCAGTGGCGGCTCCAGACAATTTTGATTGGGGGGGCAATGGGGGGTCCTGGTCTTTTCAAGGGGGGTCTCATGAAAACCAACAAAAAATACAGTGGACATGGCTAATAACTGCATATTTCTGCTACTAAACAACGAAAACACCTTTGCAATGTAAACAAATTACAGGCTACATTTGTTATTCATATCCTTCACACTGCACTTTCATGTCAGGTATATTATGCATTTTTATTGACATTGATATTTTTACATTTATTTCCAGATAGATATTATTGAGTTTACAGGCTAAAGTGGTCTTGCTGTTGTAAACACTGTTGCTTTTGTAGAAAAAATATTTGCATCACATTTAAAATATAATTATATTTTAATTCATTTCTGAATTGTTTTTATTTTTATAATGATAATTCAGAGAATGAGAAAATCTGAATAAGCCTTACCAGTGTTGTGATAATTATTTTTACGTGTTAAAAATAAATAAGTACTGTAATATAATAAAAGTTTATTCAAATAACATAAAAAAGACCAGACCCCTCGATGCATGTGAAACTTTTCTCCCTCAAACAGCACGCTAGTGTTACTTCTACACTACAGCAAAGAGTATAGAAGTTACTTCTATACTCTTTGACTACAGGCTACACACTGCAATATAAACAACGTATCTGCATGTTGTCACATCACATCATTCTTGTAAAATAGCCTAATAATAAGTAAATAAACACCAAAATCACTTCGCTGAGAATGAAACACCACTTACCAGCTGCCACGATATTGAAAATATCCTCTAGCAATTAAAAAATGCGCGTGCAGCATGAGGAATCTTCCCGGTTGGATGAGGTCGTAGTCAGGTGAACGGTCATCATGTTGGTCATTTTATTTACGGCTAAATTATTATTAATAAATTGTACTAATATTATGATTGGGCGTGGGCAGGCATTCACAAAAGTTTATGTTATTACAAAAAAAAAAATCAGGAAATTTTGCTTTGACAAAAGGGCACTTAAGGGGCAAAGGAGCAGGTGCTCAAGTGAACCGGTTCTTTCGGACAATTCGATCAAATAAACCAGCTGAAAAAAAAAATGGTTCACCGGTTCTTTTTCGCTCTGTGTCAGTCTGCTTCACGCTGAATCGCGCATGCGCAGTTATCATCAGCTCATCGGTTCTCGAATCGGACGCGTACGACAGAAACGGTTCTCGGTTCAGTGTATGAATAAATGTCGAAATAATTATTATTTATTATTGTTCTGCGTAGTTCGAAGAGAAACATTTTTGGATCTTTATCCCGAATATATATATTTTTTAATCAGGAAGAGGCTGGGGGGTCAAATGGGGGGTCAAGGCATTTTTTGGCAGGGTCTTGAGACCCCCCAAGACCCCCCCTGGCGCCGCCGGTGGTAGAACCTAAGTTACTGTAAGCAATTCCTTTATCAGAAGTAATTCTGTTGTTTTCTAATGTGTACTGCTGAATGTACTGATAAAGAATTTGGCAAAGCAAAACATGCTTTAAACTAATTTCTGTTGTAACTTGTATGTCATGTATTTTAATATATATTTGTTATGATGAAGTTGCAGTTAGTTCATAAAAATATATATATTAAATTTAAAAGAAATGAAAAAATCAAGTGCTTAAACTGTGCTTTAGTACTTTGGTCAGTGTATTAAAATAATTATTTAAAAAGCACTTTAAAGTAATATTTTCAATTTGACATTACAAAGTGCTCTTTTTAAAAGTGTACTTAAGTGTGTTAAGAAACAGTTATGAAAATGTACTCTCTGGGTACACTTAAGTGGCCTTATATAAATCTTAAAACTACAGAAGTAAAAATTCAGAGCCATTCGGAGCGCTTTGAGCACAAGAACACTAGAGTAACAATCTTGGTGTAGAAAAAAACAAACAAAAAAACAACATTAAATGATTAAAAAAATCTGACATGGCACCTTTAATTCATTTTAAAATGATCAGCAAAAACTATTTTTCCCTGACTAGCCAAAGCTTCATGTGAGTGAGTTGACAAGAACATTTCTACTTCATCAGCGACTTCACTCCAGTTTGCTAAAGTCAAGATCTCTTTAAATGAAAGAATAAAAGACCCCAACAAGCTCAAGCGTTTTATTAAAATTAAACACCACAAATGATGGTCAACTTTTTGTATTAAAGGCAGATAAAAGATTCAAATCATAAGATAAAATCACAGCATAAGTACAGCGTTGCCATTCATATGCAAAAACATTTGTGAACTATTTTTTTCCACAGTAAAGATGCTGAGTTGTTGTACTTCTAAACTGCAAAAGCAAAATATATCTTAAATCAACCAGGCATCTCTCAGAAATTCACATTAACAAAACTTTTGTTAAGTCCTGACCTATTGTTCGACCTATTGCTGAATCTGCCTTTCTCTTTCAAAAGATAAAATAAAATAATAATGTTAACCCCCCGCCCCATATCCCCTTGGCATTCATCTGATTCTGTTTTTACACAGTCTCCTCTAAGATAACCTCAATAGTGTGAGGCACATCCTGACCTGCGACTACAGAGATGTTGGGAACTGAGATAGTTGGCATGGTAAGGTTGGAGTGCAGGAAGACCACAGAGGAGCTGCCTTCCCCTGCCACCAACATGCCCTCCTGGACCACAGGCACAGCGGAGGAGGATGGTGAAGATGAAGAAGACTCCTGTACTAAGAGGATGGTCTGCACTGCTGCATCGTCATCCATGTTCTGTGCGGAAGGATCCACGGGGTCGTTGGCGTGAAGACGCATGTGTTTGTCGAGGTTGGGTCGTGAGCGGAAGGCGGTGGGACACCGAGGGCAGATGTACGGTCGCTCGCCGCTATGCACACGGGCGTGCTCCGTTAGCCTCGCTGCTACGCTGAAGCTTTTACCGCACACCCAGCACGTGAACGGCCGCTCGCCGCTATGAATGCGCTCGTGATCCTGCAGGTGCGGAAGCTGCCGGAAACGCTTCCCACATACAGAGCACTGAAAAAGAGAGAGGAAGCCAATGTGTGAAGAGGGACGAGCCAGTGTTATTCTCATCATTAATGATGAAAATATTTGTTGATGAAAGAATTTCTGATTTCGGCAATGATAATGGAGACGAGACGAAAAATATGCAAATGTTATTTTAAAATTCCATTAAAAAAAAAATATGGATGCAACAATATTATAGCAATAGTTTTTAAACGTAACAGTTTGCAACATGGACATAACTAAAGTCTCTAAAGCAAGACAAATGTTCAACATAGAAACTTTTAAACAGTGGCTAATAAACAAGTATAAAATATATTTTATGTACTATTTTTGTTGCTTAGATTTTTCAATTTTTTGTTGAAAAAACTTTTACTTATTGTTTCAAGTTCTTAAATGTCTATACATTACTGTTGTGCTCTCCAAATCTGTATTATTTGATCCCAAATACAGTAAAAACAGCAATATTGTAAGATTAAAATTACTATTTTCTATATATTTGTTTTTTATAATTTTTTCTTCCAAAGCTAAATTTTTAGCAGCCATTACATCTTCAATGTTACATGATCCTTCAAAAATTATTGTAATATTATTGATTTCCTATGACCTATATTATTATTCCTATTATCAATGTTGAAAATATTTGTGCTGTTTATTATGTTTTGTAGAAACATAGAATAAATAGAATATAAATAGTCTCTACCATAAAAAAATTTCTTTCCGAATAAATATGCACAGACTTGAATGGTAGTGTGTATGTGTATGTGTGTGTGTGTATATTATATATATATTTTTATTTTTTTTTATTTTTTTTTCACTGGAACCAGCACATATATGAGCCATTCAGGTTCTCTCTTTCCTGAAAGAAGCATACCTCAAAGGGTCTCTCGTTGGTGTGCGTCCTCATGTGAACGGTGAAGGTGGATACGTAGGCAAACTCCTTCCCGCAGAACTCGCAGGTGAATCGGCGTGGGGCGTTTCGTTTTCCTAATGCTCCACAGCAGTGGGCCACGAGATGCTCCCCTAGAGCAGTACTGGAGGCGAAGCGGCGTCTGCAGGGGGTGAGCGGGCACCGCAGGGGTGTCTGACCAGTGTGGGAGAGGCGATGCAGGTCAAGACCATCCTGAGTCACGCAGCGGTGGCCGCACATATCACACTCCAGCTGACCTCCCACCTTGCCTCTTCCCTGACCCTTATATTTGCGGTGGTTTGTCTCCTCCCCTGTGCAGCGCTGAAGGTGTGTGTCCAGCACGGTCTGATTCAGGAACTGAGAGCCGCAGTTAGGACACGTCTTTGGCTCTTTATCTACAAACAAAGACAGAGGGATTTGAGAGTGGGTAAGATGTCTAGTGGGTAAGTTGTGTCACAAGGTATGTCTCCTCCCAAAGTGTCGAACTGAGGTTATATGAAAATTTGGAGTATTGCATAAAACATTTGGGGGGAAAAAAAGTTTCCATTTTGAGTTTAAGAGAACTAAACTGTTCCTGGTCAATAATAAAAATGGATTGCTGTAATCTGGGAAGCCACTGTAGCTCTTTTCTCCTACATAATAAATGATGTGTGTATAGAGTTCATAGATGAAATGAAATAAATGCTGTCATGTTATCTTTCTGAGGATTCTGAGGTGTGAGAACGCATTCATGTTAGACGGTTAAGGGAGGTAATTATGCCAAATTTCAGAAAGACTAAAGCAACATTTGAGATGTTAAGCATTGTGATTGGTTTGCTTGCTAGTCCAACTGTCCAATCATATGATCTGTTGAGACAAAGTCATGACTTTTTATTCAGAAATTTATTTAGTAAAGGTTTTTTATTACATTTTATGTGCATATCTTCTATTCAAGATCTCAACCGAGTGCATTGTTCCTGCACACTTTAAAATTGTATGCACTTCTTGCCATTGCCATCCAGCTTTTTATGAGGTCCTATAATGCATGTTAAAATATGTGGATGGAAACTACTACTGCTACTGTGTTCACATGTGCATATTTAAATAGAGCCCAACATACAGCACTAGACTGAGAAATGAAAAATATGCTTTTTTTAAGTTGAAAGTTTATTTTTCTACATACAGGTATTGCATATTTTCTGTCAAAGCAAATTTGTCCATGTCTAAAAATATACATCATGCATATGATAAAAATCATATTTCTATAACCACTTTCCGTCCGTTTAATTTCTGCTTGACTAGAGGACACATAAGGTTAAAAGTGGCCAACTTGTCCCACTCATGTATAATGCACCCTAAAGTGCTTATCTACAATAACAGAAATGGAGAGGCACACATATGCTCTAGTCTCCGGCTTCTGATGTACCGGACATGAGAGATACTTATGTTTATGTACACGTTCCCTCACACACAAGCCAAAATAATCTACTGCTTCTTATCGAGTGAGAAAAACAAACCCGTAATGTTTGTTCCTTATCTAAAAAGAGGGCCGGAGACGGAGAGAGCAGCACAAACATGAGAATACAAAAAGCTCCCTCTTATTTACACAGGACCAATCAGAGAGAGGCGGCTGATAAACAGTCATTTCACAGAATGCACAGCGCATACGGAGAAATAACAGCACTTTACGGGGGTCACGGGTGATGTTTCGATTCAGAGCATTCAAACGGTCAGGCTGTGACTCAGCCTCACTGACCTTTACAGGCTTTTAAAAGCTTCTACTAAGCAACTCTGCACTCCCTTATTTTCACCTGTAAAAAGACAAATCTATCCTGCTTTGTTCCCAGCCTCTGTTCAGCTACAGAGAGGAACAGCTGCAGCAGCGGACAGACCCGTGTAAGAGCCTCTGATTAGAGATGATAGTGATCAGCAGCTGATCTTATCAACACACACACACAAATGTGACCTTTGACCCCATCTATTTACTTCGAAGCAATCGATGAAAGCTCATTCATTTGACAGATCTGTGTGTGTGTGTGTGTGTGTTCAGATACACAAACATTAACCCAAACAGAGCTGAGAGTGGAAAGGAGAAACTGATAGGGCCACTTAATAAAGTGAGTTTGTAAGTGTATTTGGGAAACCCATGCTGATTTACTGCAGTTATTATAGAATATATATTGAACAGTTATTACTAAAAGCAGATTAACACGTCTATATATTGTCCATGCATTAAATAATTACATTTTGTACATTTGTCATATTGTTATTTTAATAATATACAAAATAAAAGGAAATCAATTTAATAGTTTCATTACAAAAATTGTGTTTGTGTCTATGTGTGTTATCAAATTTTATGCAAAAGTACATTTTGTAAATTATTTAATTTGATAAATTAATAACACACACAAGCACATAAATTTGAACATTTACACACATGCATATATGTATACACACACACACACATATATATTATATATTTAATTAAACAATTAAACTGATCACATTACTTTTTTTAAAGTATTTATTTTGTATGACGTAATTACTATAAAAATTCTTAAATATAGTCAAATATTGTATGTACTATTTCATAAATTAAATATCCTGATACATATAAAAAATGGAGAGAATCGTTAAACAATTATTATACATTATTAAATTATACATATATATATATATATATATATATATATATATATATATATATATATATATATTTTTTTTTTTTTTTTTTTTTTTTTTTTTTTTTTTTGAATAAGACAGACTGCAAAATCTTATTTTCGCATTGTCTATTCAATGTTTTGTGTAGAACAATAACAACATCTCTGAAAACATCTTTATTTGGGGGCTAAAATATTAATATGTGCTTAAATTAATTAATTGGCATACTGTTTAATTAACTAGATTACATTTGGAATCAATTGCCGGCTCTAATCCCACTCCATGAATGTAAGAAATAGCATGTGAATGAGAGCTGGTAAGGACAAAAGGCTGAGTGTGTAATTGTTTCCTGCAGGCTGACCTTGGTGGATGAGAGAGTGGAGGTCCAGCTCCTTGCGTCGTATAAATGCCTCCCCGCACACATTGCAAGGGAATGGATGGCTGGTGTGTAGGAGTCTAGAACAGCGAAAAACAGAGAGAAAGTGAATAAGAAAGACTGCATCACGCAACTCCTGGAGCCAATCCAGCAACAATCGCTGTGAGAAAAGCCACGTTTGACTTCACCCACATATCACAAGGCACACAGTCATGTACTCGCATAGAGGTATAATTAACATCACTGAAAAATAATGCAGCTTCAACTCTGAGCCGAAGAAACGTCATTAAACTGAGGCGTGCGGGAAAGTGATAGCCTCTATAATGTTTTCAAGCCAACCGCATGAGATTCAAATCAGCAGGGTCCTCACTAATTATTCCTGACATCAAAAACGACTGCTTATATTTACTTTCAGTCCCGTGCCAATGTGTCATCTTTAACCAGTGCCCTCAGTAAAATGACTGGAGGAAGAACTATCATCACGATTCATTTTATTTTCATTCTTGGCATTTTAATGATGCAGTTTCTGTAAATTACTGACATATGCTCATTAGTTGCAAACAACCTAACAGTTTATCTGCATTCTGATCTTATTAGCTTCATCGGTGCTCTGGAAAATGAAGAATAAGAGATAATAACTCTGTACAATTGCAGCATCAATGCATTTCACTCCTGTGCCACTGAGCATTATAAGAAGTCTAGTAATGAAGGCCCTTGTGAATAGAGTTTCAAATAATTAGATAAGCATTATAATATTACATAAAGGTATTAGAAAAAGGCATTCTGCAAACCTGGTTATCGAACCTCTTTAGAATTCAGCTTGTTTCAGGGAAAGCAACAGCACGTTCAATTAGAGTCAATGCGCTGAGGACATAAACGCAATCACTCCTGTCTCACACCACCATCATTAAGGTACTTTAGTAGGAAGAAGCATTCGCCCTTTTGAGTTTTTATTTTTTATTTTCTGCTCCCTAAGTGTGCAGATATGCCAAGCAATTCAATCTGAAAAACCATCATGTTTTGAATTATTTCTGTGCTGGAAACACTCATTTTTCTCTTCTCATTCCTCAACACTCATGTCTCAATTTGTAAAAACAACAGGATAAATGTAAGAATCCTTCAGAAATCATTCTAATATGCTGATTTGGTGCTCAAGTAACATGATTTTACTGTCACCTTTGATCAGTTTAATGCATCCTTGAATAAAAGTATGCATTTATTTATTTTTCAGCAGCAAAAGCAAAGCCACATTACAGCGTGATGCCGAATGTCCTGGGTGACTGTTTAGCTCTCCAGTTTTTATTTCTTCAAGATTCACATTGAGTGGATGTCAAAATAAGGCATTGCTAAATACATCACACGGGGAACGAGAAATATCACAGCCATGTGTTTAATTGATCACTTCTCTTAGAGACTAATCAGACATCTTTCTGATGTTGTCCAGTTTGACAGGGTAAGTGTTTCTGGGACAAAAAAAAACCTGTAGGGACGTGGACTATAACAAGGAAGGGCAAGAACAGAGCTTGTTAACTAACAGAAAAATCCAATGATTAGTCTAGTGTCATATCAAGTTCCCGCTCAAATGAATCTGCAATCAGGCCCTTTGCTGAGACAGGCAGCAAAAATGTCATTTTTTGGTATATCGGTCTCAAATCCATCACACAAATACACCTAATCCTTTCCATGTTTACAGCTGGAACATCATTTTCACTTTCTTTTTTGGTATATACACAAAATGCATCTCTTCTCTCACGCGCCTCGTAGTTCAGCACCGCAGCGAGATGTCATGATAGACAGGAGAAGAGGCAGTTTTCCGTCCTCTCTTCCCACTCTGACAGCTACTTGGAGTTGTTGTTTGAGAAAGTCAGGCATCGTGCTGACGCTCACATCATTACTACAACAAGCCATGTTGATGCACCACATGTTGCCTACACCGTCTGAACAAACGGATCAGATTTCATCACTTGCTAAATGACAGGGAGGACAGTGGCTCCCAAATATCAGATTTGTGTACAGCGTGACAATATTTAAGTTTTCGCTGACTACTTCTACCTTTCCATCTCTATTTACAGTCAGATCGAATATCAGTCATCTTTGGGAACGAGCTAAAGAGGAGAATGAACATATTTAATGAAACACGGTCATGCCATTACAAACCCATATGACTTTCTTTCTTCTGTGGGACACAAAAGAGAATAGATTTTTTTGTCCACAAAATAAAAGCGTTGTTTTGGACCCCAATGACTTTCTTTGTATGGAAAAAAAATCAGATGACATTATTCAAAGTATTTTTTCCGTTGTTGTTGTTGTTCCTGAAAGTGATAAAAGGGGAGTAAATGATGAATTTAGATTTTTGGATGAAACACACACACAGACCTGTGACTCTTGAGCTGGGACTCAAACTTGAAGCTGGCAGGGCACTCGGGGCAGATGTGCAGACGCCCATCACTTGATTGTCCCCTGCCTTTTCCTCTGCCTCGGACCCTGCGTTCCTGGATTTGACCCCCCTGGTGAATCAGCATGTGGCGTTTGAGTGACGTCGGCTGGAAGAAGCGCTTGTCACAGAGGGGACAGTTGAACACGCGGGATCCTCCGTGGGTCAGGTTGTGACGCAGCAGGTTGGCCGGAGACGGGAAGCTCTTTTTGCAAATTTTGCAGTTGAAGAGTTTCTCCCCTGTGTGTTGGAACACATGCTCACGCAGACGGCTGCGGCGCGTAAAGCCCTGTCCACAATGCGGGCACTCGTGTGGCAGGGCGGTGCGTGACCAGTCGCGGCTCAGCTTGGCAGGAGCCTCAATAGCGCCGTCTCCAGCCGCCGCTGCTGCTGCTGCTGACAGAAACATTTTGTTAACAGGAAATCTAAACGAAGGAGACCGTCCATGTAATACCAAATTAATTGGATACGTTTCAAGCTTAAACATTATGAACGTTGTGAAATGCTGATTGATTAGGTAATGAACCATATCACAATCTGTTCAGATAACAGAAACTTGTTGCATTTAGCAGGTACTGTTTTCAAGTCAATAAAAGGTCTCCCACTCCCATGTACACTACTGTTCAAAAGTAATATAAAAACAGGTAGTGTATGTGAATAGATCTGTTCTTGTAAATCAATAATCAGTCAATACTGTCAAAATATACTGCAAAGAACCATCTTCTATTCATTCTTTTCCTGTAAGTGACTATTTTTTTACTTTAAGCATTAACTTTACTAAAATACTATCTGCACAATAGAATAAAATATTAATGATTATTATCATGGTTTTGGATCTTTCTGATCCTTTGATATATTTATAAAGCAGAATAAAACAAAATTTTTAACAAAATGAAACAAACAGTTACTTATTTTCTCTGAAATATTCCACAAACTAATATATAGTCCGTGGACCCCACTATATAATAATTATATATATATTCCTGCAATATAATATATAAATATTCCTGCAAAGCTGTGGACTTCAGATCCCTGTGTGAAAAGCTCTGATTTCAAGTAATTCATCTGGTACATTCAGTACTTGAAAGCAACTTTAAAATTTGAACTTTAAAGGAAAATTATAAGTAAGTATAACTTGTGTAACTAAAATGTGACAAAATAATAAATTCGGAGAAATGTTTTTTGACCATTCAATGAAAGTCGACAGTAATTAAAACCGTTTAGTTACCAACATTGTTTAAAATATCTTCATGTTAGAACGTCATGAGGGTGAGTAAATGACAGAGGGACAATTTTTGGGTCAACTATCCTCTAAGTATCGTTCTCTACAACTTGAGTTACTTCACACTGTACATCTTTAACTCAAGTGTGTCTGACTTCTAAGACTGTGTCTGTACAGCCCAGAACCAGAATCATGGAGTTAAATGATCAGTTAATAAAATGAGGATGCTTGGATATCCTGCTTAGTTAGGTCTCATTGGAATTGTGCTGTGTTGTGTGCACTCAGTCTGACCTGGTTGTCCGAAGTTCACGTTGTCTCTGGTTTTCACAACAACAGCTGGACCTTTCACTTCACCAGCGGGTGGGTGTCCCGCAGCTGCACTCTTATGCTCCCGTCGATGGTACAAGAACTGTGTGGTGCTCATGAACTCAGCCCCGCACTCTGCGCAGGTGTGCAGCGCCGCCTCCAGGCCGTGCTCGGTCCCGCGATGCTGGGCCAACTCCTGGTCACTGGTGAAAACAGATCCACATTGATGGCAAAGGAAATTCTGTCCTTCTGTGCTCGAAGATGGAGCTTTCTCGGGTTCCTTGTCTGTGCTACTTTCCACCTCTCCTTGGATCTCCTCAACCACAGTGCTTCTCTCCATCTCCACATCTTCTTGCATCTTATCAACAACCATCTCCATTACTTCTTCCTGGTTTGCCCCATTACTCTCCTCCACCATCTCCACAAAAACTTCGGTTCCTTCCACGGCAGTCTCCTGCTCCGTCTGGAGAGCCTCGGATCCTCTCATATCGTCATTTTCCAGCTCAACCTCCACATGTGCCACAGGGGTCTCAGTTATGGTTTGCTCCATAGTGGTCACCTCCATTAGGCTCTGGCCTTCTCCAGCGGTGGCTAAAAGCAAGAGTCCCTCCCCTGGGGCCTCCAGCATGGCTGTGGAGAGCTGAGGAATGGCAGGTTGGGCCTGCTTGGGTTTATCCTCCACCTCTGAGCGATGCTGCTTTCGGTGATAGAGGAAGAGAGTGGTGTTGAGGAAGCCCTCTCCGCAAACCGTGCAGCGGTGTATGGCATCCTTCAAGCCGTGCTGAGTCTTACGGTGAGTCACAAGCTCTGGAACCAGGCTGAAGCTTTGCCCGCACTCCACACAGAGCAGGCTGGAGGGGGGCTTAGCCTTTTTCTGCCCCCTGCGCCTTGTGGCGGAGCTGTTTTCTTCAGTTGATGACTCCACTGGTGCAGTTTCCTGTGTCTCCGAAGTCTCTTGAGGCTCACTGGGGACACCATCAGGTGCCGCTACTCTTTCAGAAACCTCTTCTACTGCCACAAATACTTGACTGGTGTTGTCCATCTTCATTTCAGCTGGTCTTCCCTCTTCTTTCATCCCCATCTGTTCTTGTGTATTCTGTGCCTGCTCACCGTCCTGATATTCTGGCTGGGCTGCTGTTTCCACACTTTCTCTACTCTGCTCTCCTCCAGGTCCAGGTCCCGTCTCAAGACAACAGCCCGTCTTGCGGTGCTGCTGCCACAGTGACAGAGCATCAAAGAGAACCTCACAGTCAGCGCACTGATACAGAACACGAGGAGCGTCCGCCTGAAGAGTTTTCTTCTGCTCTAGCAGAGAAGACAGATCAACAGCCGTCTGAGTCTGGGGAACTGACACAGCCTGCATCGCCACCTAGTGAGATGAAAGAAAACATACACATCAAGTGATCTGATGACAACTGCAGAGCAAAATAAAAGTGTAACTGCACTTTGGGTCAATGATATGATGCTCCTTTTTTAATTTAAATTTTTTTCTTATATACAATATACAATTAATGTTTTTGAGGGATCATGAAGTTCAAAAAGTAAGGGTGATGCAGCTGACCTGATATCCTAAAGAAACTAAAAAAGTCTCTTTAAAAGAAATAAATGACAATAAAAAAAATGGAAAAGATGTAGTCTGGCAGAATCCTTTATTCTTTCTTAGAAAAATATTTTAACTGCTTCACTTCAAGGTCAATATGTCTTTTAAAATATCAGATAATTAGATTATTATTTTGCAACTCCCCCAAAACTCAATATTTATAAATTAATAAAATTAATAATATTTGTAAAAACATAAATGTACTTACACCTGTAAAAACATTTTTTTAAATGATTAAGATGTGTTTACTTTCAATGTGTATGGAGTCATTTAAATCTTTCTTCATATAATTTTGAACGTTACATGAATTCAGAGTACATTACATACATGGGTCAAAGACGTTAAGATGTCCGCATCAAGAAAAATTTACAAAAGTGATTTTGTGGCCATAGAAAGCACATTAGATGTAAGTAAAATGTCTGCTTTTAAGGTTTTAAATAAGTTTTTGGAGAATAAAATGTCAAAATTTGGTTGAAATAAGGTTATATTGTCATTCAGTGTAACACAATATTTATCCAAAAATTCAAAAGACATGGTAATTCTGACGTGTACATATTAAAGTATCTAAATGAATAATGGAGCATACTAAATTTGATTGTGTTTTAAATTACTACAAAATTCTTACTGACAAATGGGCAAAACCTAGGATAGTGGCAAATTTTTAAAATGTAAAATTACAACTCATTAGTATTTGGGGTGAAAGAAATTAGTCTTTTAATATGTCATATATAGATTTGTGTGTTAAATATGCCTGGCAAGATTGTTACACTGAATGACATTTTACTGGGTGTCTTCTGTAAATCAGGACAACATGTATGATATTTCTTTTTTGCTCAGAAAAACAAAAACAAAATTGCAATTAAATAAAAAAGAAAACTTTTTGCATTTTTTTTGGGGGGGGGGGGGGGGACTACAACAGTTTAAAGCAGTATTACACTTTTCTTTTATGCTTAAACACTTTTTCGTCTTTGACCCACATACATGCATCACAAAACTAGATGTTTACAAGATTTTTAATTCTCTTTATCATTGACATTCTTATCTGTCATATACCCATTTTCATAAATTTGTAAAATAATTATTATATTCTACATTTTTTACATTTGTTGTTAATGAGCTGTTGTTATTATTATCTAATTTGTTGTTCATTTTCATTTATATTTGGAAATATTACATCTTAACTATTTCAGTTGTAAAGTTGAAAATTCAGTGTGGTAAATTAATATTGGAAAATGCTGAAAATTGACATACGTTTTATAATGTCTCCATGTAAAACCTGCA
The DNA here is from genome assembly GCF_023724105.1 of Carassius gibelio. Taxonomy (NCBI): domain Eukaryota; kingdom Metazoa; phylum Chordata; class Actinopteri; order Cypriniformes; family Cyprinidae; genus Carassius; species Carassius gibelio. Next base: position 15,649,216 of record NC_068386.1, on the reverse strand, counting down.
TGAACATCTGACCATCTGTACAAAGCTGTTCACATGATCAGTGCTACTAATGTGCTTATTACATTAGTGATTACAATTTTTAGTATTTATATAACACTTCATTGTTTGGATTTTCTTTTCAGGTTTAAATTAGATTTAATTACCTCTGGACTCTATTTTTTTTAACAGCTTATTGTATATGTACATTAAATACACTGAAAAAGAACAAACATGTTTTAACTTCATCCTGAACACAGTCTCTGAGAGGAAACACTCGTGTGCTGCTGATAGCTCTTACAGAGTGTAAAAACCCACTCAAGGAGTTAGCTCATGTCACACTCAATTCAAGCTAACATTTAATGTTACCAGGGCACGGCGTGGGGGTCCGTGTTACCGTCATCTGACGTAACCGGCTGCGACATCCCATTGAACTGACATGGCACAAACTGTTTGTGTTGGTCATGCAGAGCAGCCAGTTTAAGCACCCACTTAAGCCATCTTGATGAGAGGGTGACTCACAGAGACAGAGAGGTTTGGCTGAGGACACCCATAAACCCGATGGACAGATGCACTTATGTTGCATCTATTTTTAGCATGGATGTTTCAAATGAGATAAGAGCAGATGGAGATCTAAAAACAAAGTCAAAGAGGCAATGACTCCGCGAATGGGCATCATCTCGTCCACCAGCAGATATAGAGCAGCGTTATTATCACATACTGAAAATGAGGTGGAAAATATTATGAAAGCATGTATTAAAGTAATGGTTGCACTTTATTTTACACTATTTGTACTTACAGTTTATTTGATCTAAGAAAGTTTTGGTAATACAAGGTAACTACATGGGGTAGGGTTAGGTTTAGGGGTAGGTTCCGGGTTAGTACCTACTTATTATTACATTATTATTGTAATTACTATAATAAGTACATTGTATGTACATGAGGAACAGGGCTGTAAAATAAAGAGCTACCAAAGGAACTAACGCAAAATAAATAAAAACTAACATGAAACAAACTTTTGATGTGTCTCTGTCAATATACTCTATTTGCATGAAAGCGGTTCAATTTTTTCCCCACTTTAAAGTTTATTTTGTGCAATAATTTTAGCGATCATGATTTACCAAAAATTTAATAACATTAGTAGTTAAACAGATATTTATGTGAGAATCAATCATTGCAATTACATTTCTTTATTACAAGTATTCAGACTTATTTTTGCACTTACACATATTTAATACATTTAAAAGTCTGTTTCAAAAAAGTAAATGAAAAAATATATTTATACACATTACTAAAATAAAATTTAACAAAAAAAAACGTAAAATCATTAAATTATATAAATAGCTTAATATAAAGAAATAGTAAAATGGTTCTGTGGGAGTCATCGTTCATGAAAATGCAAAAATGAAAAAGGCACATTTGTTTGAGTTGTGGTTTGCTACTTGTTTAAAAAGCAGAAAGACAGAAAATGTCTTTTTCAGCTGTGACTAATAACTAGCTTGAAGAGAGCTACTCCAATCATTATGAAAACAGTCAAGCATTAATTCAAACTTGACTGTTTTTATAACAACTAGAGTAAAAGTGCATCAACATTAGAGCGTAAAAGACAGAATCTCAAGTGCCTCATTTCCCCCCTGTAGTGAAGAGGCAAATTAGGAAAAAAAAAAACATCCGCTTACAAAATGATCCTTTTAGAGTTCAGCTCACCATTTAGGATTACTGGAAGCTGCTCTTCAAATTTTCTAGTCTCTTTTAGATAATTATAGTTAGGAGTTCAAGGGGTATTAAGGGAATAAAATAGATGACATTTTTCACAGGTTTTCAGGAGGCGCATGTTAAAGCACCTCATTTAGAGATAATGCTGAGTAATACCACAGAGGTATTACTTTTTAAAGAAAAGTAATTTGACAAACCCATCTCATGTGACTTAATGGCTTTGAGTTTTATCAGAAATATAAAGTGTTGAATTGGTTTAGGGGTGAACCGTGTGTCTGTACCTGTGCCAGACCGGCGGCGGCGGCTGCAGCCTCGATCGGCGTCTGATTGGGCAGTAGCTGTGGATTCTCTGCAGTGCAGGTCATCTGATGTGCAAGCACTTCCTCTAGAGTAGGAAACTCCTGATAACAGGGAAAGCACATGTACACCGAAGAGGACTCCATGGCTGCTGGAAACACACAAGAATATGTTTAAGTAAAAAAAGAATACGTTTATATAAAGACAAGTGATGAAAACATTGGACTAAAGATAAAATATTAAAGGTTTAAAGGTTTGATTGACTCCAACAACAGCGCCCTCTTTTGATGCAACAGAGAACATACAACTCCCACTGGACCCAGTCATATGAAGACATTAAAAATGATTTAGCACTTAACATTCATTTCACAATAAGAGATAAAGGTGACTGTTAGATGCAGCATTTTTTTGACAACATTATTGTATGTAATTGAGATAATTTTGTGAAAGTTATCATTTATTGAAGTGACAGAAAGGAAAAGGAAGGATGGAATGTTTTAATGAAGAGAGGAGGTTGAGAGTAAAATAACAGATATTCCGTGGCAGATGGCAAGTGAAATGTCCTTACAGCATGTTATCAGTGTTAACATGAGGGGGCTGAGCTTTACATGACGTGCACACTGGGCAAAACAAAGCCACACTCATTAGTTTCACTCTGCATAATTTATCAAGACGGCACAAAAGACCTCACCTAACAATTACAGCTGAAATATCGCAGAACAAGCTTAAATAGGAGTATCAAGTCCATCCTGGCAACCATAAACATGCTATTTAAAATGGTAAACAGAAGCAAAGCTGCACAACAAAATCTGGATATGAAATGACTCCTTTTACTAGAAGGAAACATTTGATGTCAGTATATAACATGGTTCACATGTTTTATTTCTTCAGTGATACTTACAGATTGTTTGTTTGACCAGTGTTTGTCACCAATATTCACACTTTTCTACATAAGAAGCTTTTGGTTCTTCAATTTCAGGTCAAAAATATATTTTAAAAAAATGCATCGGGGCAGCTCTCTAAACATATCACATGTAAATTAATTTGAGAATTATTTAATTATATTTAATAATTATTGTGTTACACTGTATTATATATAATATATATATGTATATACTTTTAACATCCATTCATCCTTAAATTGGAACAGAAATGCATGACACAGTACATTAAACTAAAACATTTTTACTTGTTATTTATATTACTTTTAAGTAATATTGTTTTTAAAAGTATAATTAAATTTTGTGCCGTAATTATTCTTATTTACATAATTTTCTACATTATTCCAGATTCCGAAAATAAAAGATTTTACTTTAGAAATTACATTTTGAAATACTCTTAATCAGACTACACTTACATTTTATTGATTACGTGATTATATATTATAGCAATTTTACATATTATAGCAATGTTATAGCACGATAGCAATTTTTCAATAACCTATTGATTCGCCCCAATTCTTCTTTTCTTTTCTTTTTTTATCTTTTAAATGATCCTTTCTAAAATAGACTACCACTTACATACATTCAGAAAGTTTTGTGGACATTCATACAAAGAACACTAGTCGGGCGACTACACAGCATTTGACCACTGGACCAAAAAAAAAAGAAAAAAAAAATGTAATTGTAAGCGTTTTCTCAACATTTCAACAATGCATCACCTACTGAGGAACACATTAATATTTATTAGGATAAATAACTCTGTAGGTTATTTTTAACCATGTATTACTATGTCTTTGGAAGGCTTTTGTCTTTCAAACACATTAAAATGCACAAATTCAAGTTATTTCTTAATTAAATGTTATGTAATAATACATAGATTCCCAAACTGTTTTTGTCAGCCGAATCTCTTTCACCTAATATGTTTATTTGAAGTACCCCTGAGATTTTAAGGTAATTAGTTAATAATTAAGCAGCATGTTTGCATGTTCAGGTTCTCTGACATTGGTTAATGGTCACGTGACATGCAGGTAAACAAATTACTTAATTTTATTTTTTTGCAAGCTTTTTTATTGTGATTGTTTTTATTTGAAAATCATTTCTTTTAATTTCACATTTTTATGATTTCATTATTAGCTTTTCATTAAACTCGTCCTGCAGTTCCTCCAGGACCCCCAGTTTGAGAAACCTTCTAATGTTATGATTAGTGAACTTCATTAACAAGAAATGTTGCATTTTTATATCAATATGGTGTAACAAGGTTATCCTATTTAAATCACTATGATAAACTAATTAGGTCAAAAGTAATCTAAAAGTAATCAAAAATAAGTATGTAATGGATTACGTTACATTTTTGTCATGTAATTTGGAATCAATAACCGATTACAATTGTCAAGTAATCTACCCAGCTCTGCTAAAATATTACTGCTGTTATTTATAATGCATATTGTGTTGTTATAGTTTTGCCTACAAATTAAATTCACTAATGCATTCTAGGCACGATTACGGTTAAAACACAGACATAAAATATATGAACAACGGTTTCGCATTTCGGCCATACCATACGACACTTATAAACAAAAGCAAATTTTTGGTGAAACAGAGCAACCTTTTGTAGCTTATTGGCCGACTTTGGACTTTGCTGCAGACATAGTTATTAGTGTATTATTATTATTAACGTTACTTAAAATATATTAGTCTGTCAGTATCGGTTGTTTAATAACAGATGTTACACTGGGAAGGATGTCAAGAGAAAGAAAAGGTCCCAGTTGCACCCGACAGGCTAATCAGCTAACAACAGTTAGCCATCAGCTCAATTAGCGGGCTCTGCTAGCCTGCTAGCCGGGTGCACCAACTTCCTTTTTCTGAACAACGGTAAATATGTGAAAGATATTTACAGATCCACAGTCACTGGTTTATTGATAGTTATATGTTCAAAGCGCAGCCGCTATGGGTGCCTGGTCGCGCTCAAACACTGAACACATAACGGGCGAGAGAGAAGCGTCGAAGAAGGGCAGCACGCGCTTCTTCGGTGGTAGTTTTGCGGAATCCGCCCGTTAGCAAAGGGCGAATGTCTCCCCCAGTCGAGTCTCCGAGACGACAGGTACTGCTTACTTACAGGAACTGTAGATAACCTTGGATTGGTCCCAAGAGAACACTGCTCCCGTATGATAAAATAAACAACTCACCGATTATGGCCTTCTCCTTTCGTAGCTGTCAGAAATGTTATTAGGAACGTCTCAACAAACCGCGACGTCATTGGTCCGCTGCACTTTTTTAAGTCCGCCAATAGAATTCCACTGGAGTCAAGCGTGCTTGCAAAAACACGTCATTTATGGTTTAACATCAGATAAGACATTACGAATCAGTTAAGTATTACTGCTGTGAAAATTATCGATAATTTTTATATACATTTTTATATAAGAAAATAATGTAGAACCAGATTACTACCTAAATGCAAACCTTCTTGGAATACGTTATATGATCAGATTGAATGGAATTTACCCAGTAATCCCGTTTTTTTTCTGTTCCTTTTATGGTATTATGAATGTAATTGATAATAATTGAAAACACTGTGAGCCTCTATATGTGAATGTTGTTACTGTTCTTGTGCAATAAAAAAAAAATCAAGAAAGACATGTATTAATAGGCCCAGCTTATTATTTAGTATATATATATATATATATATATATATATATATATATATATATATATAGGCCTATGTGTGTGTTTATAATGTATGTATATATGTAATAATCATGATGTACCCTTTTACATTTATACAATTAAAAGTTTATAGCCACTTACAGAAGTTTTTTAAAGTTAAATAAATAACTTGTTTATTAATTGGAGGACAATCACATATGTAGGACTATATTAGATGGAAAATATTAGTCCTTTTGTCAAATATCAAGTGAAAAGTGAACATTTCATTAATATGCCATATAGCAGCCTTACATAATCCATTTAGTTCACATGTACAGCAGATCAAAATCTCTGATAAATAAACAAAAAATTTTCATCACCTGTCTCTAAGTCTAAAAGTTAAGGTGCTTTGCAATTCTTTTAGACAAAGGAATTTCTAGGTAATGAGGGATGAGATTACAGATGTAAACACCCTATTAGTATTCATTGTATGACGGCTCAGTGGCTTACAGAGTAATCAAACGTATGGTTATTTTACTTCTAGATGAATGAAATAGTGGCCACAAGGGGTAGGCCCATTGTTTGTCATACAATTCTAATGACTGCACACTATATTGCTAAAAAAGTGAATTCATTAATAATGTGAAAGCGATGGACAAAAGACAGTAGCGTTACACCTTTTCGAAAAGATAAATGTAACATCTTCATCAGTGGACCTGAATAAAAATCAATGCATTGTGATTAGACTGAAAATAATGATCTTGAGGTCAAACCAACACAAACAACAGTAACATTTTTTTTCATGATTTAATCTCATCTCCACCCTATAATCTGAGATCATTTACAAACGCTATTACCTCGTCAGTGTGTGAAGAGAGGACAACAGAGACTTCCTAAACCTCCTGATCAGTTTAAACACATAGCTGTACTGAATTGAAAGTCTACTCAGAATCAAACATCAGGTGGCACTATTCTTTAAATGTCAGGGAATGCAAATGCAAGAAGGAATCTCAAAATTGTGACCTTCACCTGAAGCTATGAGTTGAGAGGAAAATAAAGCAACTGAATTTTGAAAGACATTCAGATTCGGAATCAATGACATGTGCCATTTTAAATACTTTTTTTGGCCCTTAATAAAAAAAAATTAAAATAATAATTAATGCATAAACAACTGTATAATCCAACTGGTAAATATACAATTTAACCCACGGAGACATTTTCTAACTTTAATATTGAGTTTATTATTTATACCAACAAACAAAAACAGTTTATCTCTCCCTCTCTCTCCCTTTAACCGTTCATCTTTTGACTGATGGGCCGAGCAGCCTGTGTGTGGTAGTGTGCACCTGCCCTCTCCAGAACATTCCGTCAGACGATATTCCAGAGTTGAGATATGAACGTTACACCAAATGACATCATCGCACACACAAACCCCTCCCCCATCAGATTGTTAAAACCAGAATCAGACAGCAATACAATAAATAAAAGGATCAGAATTAACACTGATGAGGAGGGGGAAGGGCGGGCAGGCAGGAGGGTGAGCGGGCGGACGACGAGAGAGAGAGAGAGTAAGAGACAGAGAGATCAGGTAAAAACTCAATTTTGTTCAGTTTCGTCTTTCTCCCCGGATGCAGGATGAGGTTGGATGAAATGTTATATACAGTTGTGTTTTGATGGGATAGGAGGATGGAAAGAGGGAGTGGCGAGAGAGAGAGAAAGAGATCGAGAGATCTAATTACAAGGACAACAGAATAACAATAACAAAATAAAAGGATCATGGCATTTACATATTAGCAATGAGAGAGGAGGAAATAGGAAGGATGGAAGGATGGAAGAAGGGAAAGACAAACAGCTCCAGTCTCATTTGCTAAGTGTTCAAGGTGTGTGTGTGTGTGGGCTAATGTATCAATGTGTCTTTTGGATGTGCATCCACTAAATCCACATTTAAATGGCAATGCCGATGTATATAAACACACACACACGGCGTACACTCTGTAATACATAACTGTAATCAATTAAAACAGCTAACACAGCTATTGATGGGACTGACCTACCAGTTATGTGTGTGCATGCACAAAAACAAACAATAGTGAGCACGTTTTTATAATGAAACGTACAAAAGACCCAGATAAACCCTGCCTCAACTTCTCCAAATATCTAAATATTCTCCGTAAAAGAAATTAAAACACAAGAGTGTGCAGTGATCACTTAAAATTGACATTCGCACATTTTAAGACACCCATTTTCATCTCCGTTAGGAGAAAAAGCACATCTCGACGCACAAACAGTGACATCTCACGCTCGCTGCTTCATAAAACACATCGCAGTCCTTGCTTCTGCACAAGAACTCCTAAAGAAAGCTAAAATGTATTACGTTAAGAACAAAATGACATTTAAATGAGCTTGACATCTCATATCCTTGTTTAAAGGTCAAATGGGTGGCACCAGAGGCAGAGAGCAGTAACTGTGCGGTGCTCTTCCTGCCACTAGGGGCCACGTGTGCCCTAAGCGGCCCTTCACAGACTTTAAACCTAAATATGACAGTCATCATATAAAAAAAAAACTAAATCACCCTCATTATCTCCTCCTGTGATGATTGATGTAATTAATCTGGGCATCACACACTTCTTCCATCATGGGAGAACATGACCACACATAACACGAGATGACAAGAGCGTGTTTGTGAGAGAGACTGTTTGGAGCTGCTTTTGGGAAGGAGAGAGGAATGAGAAAGAAGGGATGAGGAGAGAGGGCTGACAAAGTCGCAGTAATGCCAAGGTAACAATTAGGTGTTGTTGCTCAGGGGTCCCGGTGCGGAGCTAGACTGGACTGGACCGTCTGAACCGCTGCCCTCTGCAAGACACACAAACATAACATGGAGTTAAACAATACTGTAGGACATGTGGATTCACAAATTCATACGGATTGACAGAAAGGCTAAAGCAAAGGCATTGGTATGTATGGGCGATCAGTACCGTGTGAGGCAGGTGTCGTCTGCGAGCGAGCATGGGGAGGAATGAGAATGGAGTTCAACTGTGGTTGGATAGACAGCTCTGTGGGGGGGGATCAAAGACGACAAAGTTAGCCATCACTATCTAAATGTGTCAAAACCCTAAATAGCTTTTTACTTTCTCGAATTACAAGCAGCAAAATTAATACCTTCTGAGTTTCCTAAAAGCCAACATATGATGCACAGGTTTTGACAAGCTCAAGAAAAAGCAAAGTTGAATTACAAAACGTACCAATTTACCCACTATTTGCAGAGCTCCAGACCTCCAAAAAAAAAAGGATAGGGGAACAACTGGCTTTTAAAAGACACTGTTTTTTTAGCTGGCAAATTACAGAATCAATCAACATAGATGGTGCTGGCATTTTACTTAAGTTCACTTTTCTGTATTTAATTTCAAACTCTGCCATCGGTGTAAGTGTGCAGTACATTGTTCCAATAGGCACTAGAAGTATAATACACTGAGTGCACTTCAGCTCATTGAATAGCAAGTTTATAGTACCAGTTATATGTGTCTACTAAAATATATATAGACATATACACTAGGGGTGTAACGGTTCACAAAATTCACGGTTCAGTTCGATACGATTCACTGGTGTCTCGGTTCGGTAAGTTTCGGTATGTTTTAGATACAGCAAAAAGAAAAAAAATTGGCAGATACATTTCCTTGATTTAGAAAAAAATATTAAAACTAACAACGTATGTTTTTTTTTTTTTTTTTTTTACATTGAACAATGATGGAGCTATTCTTTACCCATCTTCTATGGTGTTTTCTTAGCAGCATACTGTATAAAACAAAAACAGCTCCTTAAAAAAAATAAAAATGTTATATTGTTGTAGTAGTTATGAACAAATACAAAGATGTAACTTTTTATATGGAACTCTATAACTCTTTATATTGAGTGTGTTTTTACTCAATTGGTTCTCTATAGGGCTTGTGTTTTTTGGAACAAAGCAGGAATTACGGTCTGGCTGAAATGGGCTCATGAAGGAATATTGTAACGTGGCTAATTACATTAAGCATGTTCTTAAAACCTGCGTTTTCCACTACAGAATAAGGCGCTCGCTCACTCAGTACGCGCTGAAGGATCGTTTCAAAATTACTAAAGGGTCTTTCACACAGGACGCGGTACGCGTGGCGCTGGACCCTGGGCTCAGCGGTGCCCTTCAGATACAACGCGATTTGCGCTGCACTATGCCAAGAGCAAAGTAGGTGGAGTTTTCAAAACTGCCCGTGCATACGTTCTATTTATAACAGTTCTTCTATCTAATAACGTGCAGGCCTGTTAATTGTATCGTACTGCTCAAGAAATTCCGACACAGTACAGTACTAGTCCATTTTGATTTCCGTGCTTGTTTGGATGCCCCGATCGATTGGTAAAGTGCACCCAAACACCAGACCTGTTGGTTATTGGAGGATCTTCTATTTCTGGTCTGTTAAACGCATTGGCCATTTTGCAACGAGCCTTCAGCGTGTACTGAGTGAGCGAGCGTCTGACTGAGTAGCCTAACATAAACATATAACCTGGTGTTTTTTTTTCTTCTTCGGGGGTGTCAGGGGCGTTGCCTGTTATGTCGTTTGGGTTTTTGGGCTACCTAGTTGAACGCATATCATTATATTTAATTTTTTTAAATTTATTTTACAAATAGAATTAATTAGTCCAACGAACCGTTTGGTATATAATGCGTACCGCGTACCGAACCGAAAGCCTTGTACCGAACGGTTCAATACGAATACGCGTATCGTTACACCCCTAATATACACACACACACACATATATATATATATATATATATATATATATATATATATATATACATATATACATATATATATATATATATATACATATATATATACATATATACATATATATATATATATATATATGTATATATATGTGTATATATGTATATATATATATATGTATGTATATATGTATATATATGTATATATGTATATATATATATATATGTATATATATATATATATGTATATATATATATATATGTATATATATATATATATATATATATATATATATATATATATATATATATATATATATATATATGTAAATATGTATGTGTAAATATGTATGTGTGTGTATATATATATATACACACACACACATATATATATATGTGTAAATATGTATGTGTGTATATATATATATATATATATATATATATATATATATATATATATATATATATATATATATATATATATATATATATATATATATATATATATATGTATGTGTAAATATGTATGTGTGTGTGTGTGTGTATATATATATATATATGTGTGTAAATATGTATGTGTGTGTGTATATATATATATATATATATATATATATATATATGTGTGTGTGTAAATATGTATGTGTAAATAGGTATGTGTATATGTGTATATATATATATATGTGTATATATATATATATATATATATATATATATATATATATATATATATATATATATATATATATATATATATATATATATATATATATATATATAAATTCATTCCTGTGATGCAACACTGAATTGTCAGCAACCATTGCTCAAGCCATATGAGGGTCACATGACCCTCCAGAAATCATTCCAATACGATCACGCTGATTTGGTGATGACAAAACATTTCTAATTATCATTGTTGAAAACAGTTTTGCTAAAAAAAATTTTTTAGGCTTCTTTGATAAATAGACAGTTAAAAAGAACAGCATCCATTTGAAATATATATATATATACTTTTTTTTTTTTTTTTTTTTACACGCAAGTCATTACTGTCACTTTTGATCATTAAAATGCATCATTATTGAATACATTTTCATTTCTTTACAAAAAAATGTAAAAATACTGACCCAAAACAAGGGTAATGGTAATGTATATGGTAATTAATTCACAATTCTAATTGATCAAAAAAGCTTTATTTTAGTTTATATGCAGTAATCAATATAATCTAATCAGATCTCATCAGGATATTTCTGTTGGTGTGCAAGAATGAAAAGTGTAATCTGCTATGATGTTCAAATCGTGAATTAATGACTTAGAAATCAGTTTCAATTACACAAGCTACAATCTAACATACTTCTTCACTGAGCAGAAGGTCACTTTTGATGAACTGAAAACCACTGGTGTGCTGTATTTACTTTTAGGTACATAAGAATTAAATCAGTATAATTACTGACAATGTGCAGTTAAGTTAAAGACATGTTCACAACTGGAAAAAAGCTTTACAGTAATGAATGGTACACTAACTAAAGGTAACAAACATTTTTTTACTATATATATATATATATATATAGAAGGCCAAGCTGCAAGGCTAAAATAAGCAATGCCTGACCTTTTTTTTTAGGAACCTCGATAGCCTCAATTAGGAACAAAATGCTTTTGTTGTTGCATGTAACCACTGTATTCCCATACTGTTTGTGCTGCTATTTTAGTTGCTTAGAATAATCACTTCTGAACAATCCACATTTCCAAGAAATGTTTCTTGGGCTGGTCATGCAGATTTGTCTTGTCAATGCTTTTTATATTGCTTTCTATAAAGAACATCTCAGATCAGACACTCAAGATACAATCTGGGGAAACTACTGTACAGGCATTACACAAAATTAGCTCTTTAGATACAAGTACCGCCTCAACACACTAAATTACAAGAGATTTTCTAGTGTGTATGAGATAAAAAGACAAATATATAGAAAGAGAGAGCGTGAGCCTCTGACAAGACCGAATCTGAATAGAAGTGGCAGTTCTTTCAGTTGGACTCACCCACAGGGCTGAAGTTGAAGAGTTGGGGAAGTTCTCGGCCATTAGGCAGACGGGCATTGGGCTGGCGCAGCTCGTCAAAGAAGGCATGTGCACAGGCCTCCAGCGGAGAGAGCCGCGTCACCGGTGTGTACTCCAACAGACGAGAACACAATGAGATGGCTTCAGGAGGGGTCCTCGGCTTAAACACCTAACACAAACGCACAGAATCACAGGGAAATATAACATCTGAAAATTTGAAAAATGAAAGGCCAGTTTAAAAAATAATTTTCAGCCTAAACAGTTTCAGAGTGCCAAAATCATTGACTGAAACAGTGGCGTTAAATCAGTGCTGATCTGATGTTTTCAGTTCACAAAACTTCACTAAACTGCATTATGTGTAACATACATTTTTACTTATAACCGTTTTTATTTGAAGTGTTCATTATTAAAGCCGCAGTATGTAAGTTTTGCCTCTGTCTCCATCGCTGTTTGAAAAGTGCAACTGCAGTAATTTGCAGAATTAATTATATTTACATGAATTGTGCATCTTCATGGCTCCTGAGCACGGATTAGTGCTGCACGATTAATCGAACATGATTAAATCGCAATTGTCATGCACATTTAGTGAGTAAAGCTAGTTCTGTGATTAGTAGGGCTGTGTATCACCAGCAAAGTCACGATACGTTACGTATCACGATACAGGACTGCACTGAATTTTACCTCAACAGTAAATTTTGTAAAACAACCGTTTATGAAACACTGCATACTTCAGGGCCAGTGCTAACTATAAGCAGTTGACCTCTGCAATATGAAAGGCCTCCATAACTGTACCGCAGTACAATATAGGTAATGGCATATGTTTAATGTTTACACTGGGCACTCCCCTCCAGGTACCAAATTCTGATTGTTTGCAATTTGTTTTTAAGGCCATGAATAATAATTTACTCATTCTAATAAATTTATAATGTAATGTACTCATATTAATATATATATATATATATATATATATATATATAAAACATCTTAACATTGATGGTAGGTTATCATTGCACAAATGAATGCACTCTCTACCATTTAAAAATAAAATGAAAAGATGAGTTCTAAACTTATGCACTGTCTTCTGTATCTTACGCACACACACACAGTCACTCACACAGATCACACTTTGCGTGCAATCAGACATTCAGGAACAAACTTTTTAGCACTGCCCCGCATATTTTTATAAACTATAAATAGCTTAATCGCTCAAGATCGCTCAACATTATCTTTCGCAACAAGGAGCTGGTAACATCAGTTCCTAAAGGAATTAAAGCCACAGCTTTAATAGAGAAATGCAACAAAACTGAGGTAATTCTCATGTGCACAGCCTCTCTCCTCTCTTTCTCTCTCTCGTGTAAATAAACACTTGATGAATTACAATGTTCGGAGAATAGCATATTGAAGTGGAGATTGCTAAATTGCAAGCTAACAGGTGTTTTCAGAAAGCAAGCGTGTTTATAGTGGAAAGAGAGCGTGTGCACAGGGTTGCCAGGTTGACAAAGATAAGTAACACACTTAACAGATATTTCCGTATTGTGCAATGTTTCGGGGATAACATCTCTTTATATAAGGCAACCCCAGTTTTGTTCCTTTGCTGCCAGATTAAACCTCGTTGTAGCCTATATATTAAGCTCTGTTCATTGTTTTTTTAGAAACCTTGCACTTTTCTACTCAGTTTTAAATGGTGTTATTGTATTCAAATTAAGCACTGTCCACTGCTGTGCACGTGCCACAATATCGATACAAGGTCAGCTGTATCGATATTCGTATTGTCAAATCTCTGTGACGATACATCATCGTATCGATATTTTGAACACAGCCCTAGTGATTAGCAGTAAATCTCAATCACCGGATTTCAGGTGGAGCAGCATTTACTACATAGAGCCGTAGTTCTCTGACAAGCTATGCAAAATTTTTCACGATAATAACAGCAGTTGCATAGTAACTGCTGCTCCATCAGAGAGCACGTAAAAATACTACATTTAATAACATGTTTTAACTCCTAATTCACTTCACGTCAATCAACCTCAGTCAAGTCTTTAAAATAAATCCTTCTGTGAGATGATGTGGCTTCTTCAACAATAATCAAGGCACACAATATTTCATTGTTTTCTACGCAATGATTAAGGCTATGTTGATTAGCATTTCATTATAGATATACTTTATTATGATGAAAATTATAATAATATGAACTCCGATAAACCATATATTGCCATAGTTGTGTGTTTATTAGTCACACTGAATCGATGAAAGCAGTTAAATCAGTTTATTCAGCTGCAGCATCAGGGCATATTTGGATTTTCAGCACGAGAGCGCCTTCTTGCCTTTGGACGGAGATTTACTGCTGATCATAGAGCCATGCTTCACTGAAAGACATGCATGACAATCGCAGCTTCGGCCTAATCGTGATTTACTGCCTTTGCGATTTAATTTGTATTAATTGTCTAACGTTTTGAAGTGTATGTGTGGCTGTCAGTCACCGCACCGGTGTGGATATTCACCGCACTTCAGAAGCACAGGTTTTGTGTCTTGGAAGTATAAACCAATTAATTAATTAATTAATTTTCACCTGAAAATGTCATCCGAACAAGTAACATGTCTGCCACTTTTGTTCTGACCAACTGAGAAACAGAAGGAATCACAATAAATTGCACTACCAATGTTGATTAAATCTAACATCTGCGTCGCACAGATCACTTCAAACAGTTCAAATGTTATTTATTCTTTGCCCTCAAACTGTTATGTTAGCAACATGAGCATTGCATGACTAAATGTATTTAGTGTTTACTAGCATTACCTGTAGATTTCAATTTCTGTACAGTCTAATGGTCATAACATTCGAATTTCATATAAAGAAATTGTTCTTTTAACACAGAGGCATTAATGTTCCTTAGAATTGGTTCTATATGAAAAACAAGTCTTGCAGAGGCATACCAGTACCACTCAAATTTAAACACATCATTATTCGTTAGCAAAGCAAAAATCTAACTTATTTCGGTGCATCACTAGTTTACCCTTCTATAAAGTCGTAAAATGTTTATTTCTGTGAGATAACAGAATTATTATAGCAAAAAACGTAGCAACAGGTGTTTTACCTTTGTCCAAGGGTGTGCTTTGATTTGTGGGAATTTGAACTCTGTGTAGTTGGGGTTCATCTCTCGGATCTGTTCTCTTGTTGGGGTCCCCAAAACCTGCAGAGAGTGCAAAGGGAATCAAGACCTGTGTCTATGCATACTCCTATAAATACAGTGATGTTGATCTTCCACTCACCTTGATGATCTCCACTAGCTGGTCCACTCCACTGTCACCGGGGAATATGGGCTGTCCCAGAAGCAGCTCTGCTAATACACAGCCAGCTGACCAGATATCAATGTTGGATGTGTAATCCGTGGCTCCGAATATAAGCTCGGGAGCGCGGTAATACCTCGAACAGATGTATGAGACATTGGGCTCCCCACGAATTAACTGTTTTGCACTGTGGAGATCACAAAATAGAGGGTAATAAATATGTTATCAAAAATGCACAAGTAAAAATGATATAGTAGGCTGCACATGAAGGCATACAATTGGCAAACTTACATCATTGCTGAAAAAGAGTTGCATTATCATCATTTTGGAATCAGATCAAAGCTCTTCGAATCTAAATCAAATTGCAAGATTCCCACCCCAGGACACATATGCACACAAGCTTGCCACACAGGCCAAAACTTTCTGTTACTAGGCAGATTGTAGTGTAAAAGCCCCAAAATACTTCAAGCATTATCAAAGAATGAATTAGTGTGACGTCATTTCAAACTAAATTAGAACAAAAGGTTAATTTGCAGAGTTGCCAAAAGCAAGCTTTCTGGCTGGCAAACACCTTTGGACTACCACTACCATTTTGTTATTGAGGGGAAAGCACATTTATATTCAGATAAACGATGATCTTATACGAGGGTGTGTTTTAAATACATTCCACGCAGAGAAGTGTCAGGACACACACCTGCCAAAGTCACACAGCTTGAGTACCGCTGTGTCTGGGTCCACCAGGAGATTCTGTGGCTTTATGTCTCTATGGCAGACGCCTTGGGAATGAATATATGCCAGACTGCGAAATAACTGATACATATACACCTGAGAAAGAAAGACAGACAGATTGTGGGGAAGTTATGACAAAAGGAGAGAAAGAGATGTTATTGTTTATTGTGCATGCACGTATGAACACAGTAGCAGCAGTCATGACTGGACAAAGACTTACTTTGACATAGATAATGGGGATAATGGTCTTGGACTTGTTGAAGTGGCGTGCCACCCTGTACACAGTTTCTGGTACAAAATCAAGCACCAGATTTAGATACACTTCATCTTTCTGATGGGAGAAAGAGAGAAGGCCAATTAGATTGTTAAACAGAGATAAGCTTCATCAAATATAAATTATTCACGATGAAAAATGAATATAACTTTGATATAAAAACTCAAAGGTCTGAAAAAAAAAGAACCTTTTCTCCGCTGGAGTAGAAGAAGTAGCGTAGCCTGACAATATTACAGTGGTCCAACTTCCTCATTATCTGTAGCTCACGGTTCTGTGGAGAAAGAAATTATGTGTGAAGGACTGTAAAGTCAGAGCATGAAGATCAAACGTTATTGAATGCATTCATCTGTGAAAGTTTGTTTCTCTGACTGTGCAGCCTATTTAAAACTATTGCTGCATATAGTATATATTTCATTAAATGTATAGCTTGCACAAAAGATGCACAGATCAGCTCAAACATTCCATGATTCTTCTGCTACAAATAAATGCTCCGCACCGCTTCGTTAAAATAAGCGCCTAGTCTATTTTTGACGGACGCTGTGTCCAAGATAATTGAGGACACATTTCGGATTAGAAAAAACCCCCGCTACAAATCAGTACTTTTATCGCTACTTTTATCCTTGTCATTCATAACTAGACTTTTAAGTAAATTAATTTTGTCTGTCCCCTTCAGCACAATAATGTAGGACAAAGCAATAAACAACAATAAACACAATCAAACTGGATAAAATAACCATTTAGCAAACTAACATGGCAGAACCACGCAAAAATCTCACTTCAAGGTGGAAGGTCGTGCCTTAAGCCGTCTGTGAGACACTACGCACATTCATGATTCAGTGTTATCACACTCCAAGTGCTTCCATTTACATTGGGCATTAATGTGCGTCTCAAGTCTGAGATGTGAGATATTGCCATTTAAAGCCTTACTGTGGGGTGCAATTCATTAACATTGGTTGTGAATGCTAAATATTTCAGGCTCACGTTAGTGTAATTTATGGCTCCTACAAAATACTATACAAATGTAAAAAAAATCAAGAAAATCAAGTTTTGCAAATAGAATGAGGAGATAAAAAAAATACTGTCATCTACCTATAGAAATACACAAATCATGACAGCAATATATTACAGTAACACTACATTACTAATTGTATATTTTAAGAATAATAAATGATATATTATTGCAATGTAATATTTAAGTAAAATAACAGTTTGACTGAGAAGTGGATTGATACCCTATTACAACTAAAGTGGATCAAAAAGAGATCAGAGTCAATCTTCAAGCCCAGGTACAACATTAATGCAATTTTTAGCCTTTTTGTTAGCACGGTTCACTTCTGAGTCAATATGATAGAGGTTCAGGTCATCTGAAAATGTGGAGCGCAACATTTCCTCGGGACAGTAGAGCCTGGACAAAACAACTTCATTTAGAGTCCTAAGGCATTGCTTGCAAGTTTGTAGTTTAGAAATATGAAGGGGGTGTTTCAATATGATCTGAAGACTTTTTGTTCTTTTAGCTTTGATATCTAAGCAAAAGCAACATGAGATATTAAATGTTAATCAGTTCAAACTTCAAATCGCAATATGTCAAATAAATAAACAACTAAATAAAAAAAATCAACGTGATTGCAGCAGCTCCTAATTTAAAAGACCTGTAGAAAAAACATCTCATGCTGGACTAAGGCAGTATTTTGTCTTGTGTATGCACAGGTTTGATGCATTTTGGGGTATTTTATTATGACTGACATTCCTTTGCACACAAGCAGAAATTCTTCCTCCTCTTACCTTAAACCTCTTATCCTGAAGCACCTTCTTTATGGCCACCATCTCCTGGCTGTCGATGAGTCGAGCCTGGTACACCACTCCAAACGAGCCATTCCCGATCACCTTAATGTCTGTGTACGAGACCTCCTGAGGACGGTCGGGACCCTGCCCTGGTGTGGCTACTACCGTTGTCACCTTCCCACTATCCCCTAAACACACAACAAAAGGGTTTTAACTTTTTTTTTTTAACAATAGGACTTTAACTAAAAGACCAGACTGCTCACAAAAATAGAGATTTAAACCACAGCAGTCCATTTTCCCATGTGTGACCTGAATGAATGCAGTTACCTATTAAACATCACTTTAGTACCGTACTCAATGTGATAAAAAGTACAAATAGAACATTTGACCATTTTCCTTTAAGGTCATGGTTTAATTCATGCTTAAAAGGGTTAGTTCACCCCTAAAATTAGAATTCTGTCAACATTTACTCCTCCTCATGTTGTTCCAAACCAATTTGATCATCTTTGTAGCACAAATTTAGGTCATTTTTAATCAAATCTAAGAGCTTTCTGTGCATCCTGCAACAGAATCCAAGTCTGCCGAGACATGATCACTTCACATGATGAACAGATCTATTTTAGGCTTTTATTCACTTAGAAAAATTGATCAGCTAACACTGTTAACAGCTAAATTTGGTAATGGAAGCTCAAGCACGCTTGCTTGAGGTGCAAGGACCAATGACGTTTGTTCTTGCGAATAGAGCAAGTATGGTTGAGCTTCTATTTATGTTTGCTGATTGTCAGATTTTCTACTAAGCTGTTTTTGTAATATCAAGTGAATTAATACTTTAATTACCATGGTATTACAATTGGTTGGTCTCTAAATAGTGGCTTCAATAACAAAAGCAGAATCATACCACTGAATGTTGAGCAAGTGAAGCGGTTATAAAATGGCACTTCAGTCAATTTCATCTGAATTATTTTCTCTATTTTTCTGTATTATTCCTTTTGCTCTGGCGTCTGTCAAGAGCACTGGACCAGTGCATAAAGCCACTAAAACAAGCTTACCTAAATATACATTATTAGTGGCAAACTGTTAGTGTCAAGCATTTTAAAGGTTAGTGATCCACTTAGATTTTTCCATCCAAAACAAAAAAAGTTACATTTATTTAATTTCCCTTGTAAAATAATGTAACACCTCTGTGATAACACAGCAGTTTAAAAATATATATCTTGGCATGATAAATGTGAGTGTAAATTGTGTTGTATGAGAAGGAAAGCGCTGCTTTGGGACGTCCATGTAGTCATTATATGCTGCAGACATGCTCTCCATGGTAAAAATCACAGGAAAATGATGCTCTGACAGTATTAATTATAATTCTACCATGTAATTTCAGCTGATAAAAACATGAGTAATAGTGTTTCAGCTGGTGAGTGTGGTGATGTAAAAAGAGTCGCATGCACCATTTATGGTTATTTTGTGGTGCTTTGCATGCTTTTAAGCCTGTAATCAACTGTCCTCATTCATTGACAGTGAATGAAGAGTCAATCAGGTTTGCATCGACATGAGAGAGTAAAGCGTGAAATATTCCTCAAAACTACTCCTGCATGCCTGAGAGGTTTTTATATTCAAAAGACATGAAGTTAGATCTTTTTGAACTCATCTCTGACCCTCTTATCCAGTACGCTATGCCTGATTGCCAATCTTTTTGACAGGCGTTAATAGCAATCCAACACCTGTGTTTAAATGTGTGTCCAATCACAACAGAAGAACGGGGAGAGCTTATCACTAGGCATAGCAGAAACAACTGTAAGACTGTTTGAACACGGGTGAAGTCTAATAAATCTAACCACATTTCCACCTGTGGCCAAGAGCAGACCTGAATAATGGGGATGTCTGGAGACAAACAGAGCCCTAGTGTGATGTTTTTCCATCAGTTGCTGTCAGTTTAGATTTAGAGAAGGAATGACAGATTCACCTAAACAAAAGCTTTGTTTTATTACACGGCAAAGCTATTATTTACCGGATCAAGGCTGAGCAGACAGTTGTTGTCATGCATGACATAGACAGTTGTTGCTATTGAGAATTTTTCGCCAGAATAGCGCTGCTTTGAGTGGTATGTGAGACAGTGTGGATTGGTGGCCAATTTTTTTTTTTTTTAACTAACCAGTCATGTGACTGAATAATTCTCTCAAAGCAAAAATAAATAAATAAATCACTATATAGCAACTCAAATGATGCTATCGTGAATCTGAAATGCCAAAGCTTGACATTAAAAAGACTATTATTTTTATTATTATCCTCTTGGATGAGGGAGATGGATTCAGTCACTTTGTCATGCCTTCATTGATCATGTTTATGCCATTTAGTGGCTTTCAGTGATGAACTGAATGAAGATTGTATCACTGCTTCCAGCAAAAGTGTGAATATGAAATTAATATGCAAATAAAAATGTGACAAAATTACACATTATGCAAACTTAATGTTAATGAATAAAATGTATCATGTTTTTGGGCAAGTGAACATGTCAGCGAGGTAATTAACAAAATACTATGCTGAAATTACAAAAACAGCAATGGTTATGTTGCAACTACTGGTTCAAGGTTTCTCATGGGTTACAGTCGGACATCCACCCACTCCATCTCCCCTCATTCCTAGTAATAACACCCATCATCATTCCCATGGAAATCCAGCAGACAGCACCAGTGTAGGTGAAGGCTGCTGCGAGCACCTCAGTCACTGGGAATCATTTATAGAGCACCAAAAAATCAAAAAATGAAGAGGTTTATGCCTCTAGGCTCCTGGTTTTCACAGGAGTAGCCCAACCACAAGTTTACATTTTGTCATTTTCCCTTCATAGGATGCAGTGCTTGAACTCTTTGTGATGATCTGTTAGATTGCGAGTAAGACGGATGGTGGTCGTTTAACATTAAATTGTTAATAATAATAATGTTATAACAGTGATTCTAATATTTTTTCCTTTAAATATATGGACAGGCAAACGTCAATTTGGTCCTTTCTATGTCGAACTACATATTAAAATTATTATTAAAGACATTTCTGATGCGACTCCATGCTTCCAGGGTAGCACATGGTGAAATTATGTAAATCAAACGCAAAATTGAAGATACAGTCTGGTAGATGTTGCCGGTGGGCTAACTGAGCTTTGTTACCAAACGAGCACATCTTCAATAACGCGACGTCTGAACACCTAACAAACCACTAATCATATTCTAAAGAAGGGCTTAAAGTGTTCAAAATGTGATGCCTTGGTATCGATCATAAGAGATGCGTTTAGCCAGTGCTCTTATGAAGGATTTTCGAGCTAATGTAGAGCAATCAAAGCCCTTGATCCGTCTACAAAAACAAGCTCACGTTAGCTTAGCTAGTTAGCCGCCTAAAGTAGGTTAACGCGATAATGGCAAAATAATGAGACAAATTAATAAACCGCAGGCTACACGGTACAGCACTTCGGCTTTTACTAGTATACTAATATAACATTTATTGGTATTGTCGTGTGATGTCATTGAATGATACTCACTTCCCAGCTTTAGGTTTCCGAAAGCAGACGAACTCCCGCCTGAGGCCTGCGCACCCCCCGTCTTTCCTGAAGAGCTTCCACCGGCGACGGCTGATCCGGCGGCGGCTGCAGCGGCTCCCGGGACCCCCGGAGGCTCAGCAAACGAGCTAGTCCTGGGCCGCCCGCTGCCGCTCATTTCGGGTTGCAAATGTGCCAGAGCGGGGGTAAACTGTGCCTATAGACGGGCCCAGGCGCGTAGTTGATTTGTCAATTTAAACTAGAATAATCGTAAAAAAAATTATAAGATTGCTGAAGTACTCTATCAATAGCAAACTGTGCGCCTCCTCTTTCTTTCTCTGTGGCTGGGCAACTAGAGCTGACGCTCTATGCGCATTGTTCTCTGGGTAATGAAGTTCAACAACGCTTTCAAATGCATAGATCCTGCAGCAAGAAAATGACCAGCTTTTATTTATTTTTTTAATGCCAAAAAAAAGTTATATATATATTTTTTTTCATACCAATAAAGCTATTTCCATAAATAGAATAAAAAACTCGAAATTAACCCAATTTCCAATTAGTCTGCCTCAAAGCCTATGCTGTCCAGCTATCACCCATCTTCACACTGATATTGATCTCAGCCCAGATGCAGTCAATATGGGATTGCACTATATCCTCTAACATCTGGACAACCAGGGAGTTATGCAAGGATCTTGTTTGTGGACTTCCCGGACACCCTTCAGAATAAACTCACACAGCTCTCTGTACCCACTTCCATCTGTCAGTGGATCACCAGCTTCCTGACAGATAGGCAGCAGCTAGTGAGGCTGGGAATACTCACATCCAACACACACACCATCAGCACCGGAGCTCCTCAGGGCTGCATTCTCTCTCCACTGCTATTCTCCCTTTTACTCAAATGACTGCACCTCTAAAGACCCCTTTGTCAAGCTCCTGAAGTTTGCAGACGACACCACAGTCATCGGCCTCATTCAGGACGGTGACGAGTCTTCTTACAGACAAAGAGGTTAAGCAGCTGGCGGTCTGGTGCAGTCACAACAACATGGAGCTCAACACGCACAAAACTGTGGAGATGATCGTGGACTTCAAGAGAAACCCCCTGCTCTCTCCCCATTCATCATCATGAACAGCACTGTGGCTGCAGTGAAGTCATTCAGGTTCCTGGGCAAAACCAACTCTCAGGACCTGAAGTGGGACAGTCACACTGACTCCATTGTGAAAAAGGCCCAGCAGAGGTTGTACTTCCTTCATCAGCTGAAGAAGTTCAACCTGCCACAGGCACAGATGACAGTTTTACTCTGCTGTTATTGAGTTGGTTCTGTGCTCTTCTATAACTGGTCTGGTTTAGGTCAGCCAGGAAATCGGATTTAGGAAGACTCCAATGGATTGTTAGGACTGCAGAAAGGATCATTAGTGTGCACCTGCCCAGTCTTCAGGACTTGTACAACTACAGAGTGAAGAAACGGGCAGGTAACATCATCAAAGACCCCTCTCACCACAGACACAATCTGTTTGCACTTCTCCTCTCAGGCAGATGCTACAGATCTCTGGGCACTGAACATCAGTTTTTTCCCCCATGCCATCTCCAGCTTAAAAAGCTAACATATGAATCATTATCTGTGTCCTGTAATTCTTTGTTCTGTAATTAATTTCCGTAAATCATTCTACATCTTTAATTACTGCTTTCTTATGTATTATGTAAATACATATGCATATTATTATTTATACAGTTCTATATAGAGTAAAAATGCACAAATCTGTACATAAATATAAATATACTGTTCCAGATTCTTTCACATTATTTATTGCTAAGTCTTGCTAAATGTATTATTATTTTTTTTGTTCTCATGTCATATTAGTATGTATACATGCATGTTTATATGTACCAGGAGCATTTAAATAAAAAAATAAAAAAATTCCTCATGTGTTTGCACACACCTGGCGAATAAAGCTAATTCTGATTCTGAAAGGAGAATGTTTTTAAAAGCCATGCATTGTGTAACCTTAGGGCATAACATACTACAGTAAATAAATAGATAGATAAATAAATACTGAAATTGTTTGACTTCAGATGAAAAGTGTTGTCACACTTGTAAAATCTATTATTTTACAAAACATTTAAATTGACAAAATGTCAATTTACATGATACTCAAAAAGTGTAATGAGTTCAGGAATGGGCTGAGAAAGGAAATATTTTAATATCAATGTCTACCATCTGTGGGCCTAATTATAATCTTTATATTTCAGGGAGATGTACATTTCCTGAATAATTAACAATCTATAATATATACTTAACAATAAACACATGATGTGTTTTGAGATGTTTTATTATTAATGAATTCATTGGTGGTTAAGGACCTTTCCATCAGCAGATGAAGCCTCTCTTTCATACGCTAGTATACAAAAATGCTTCTGTCATCGGACTGTCCATCACAACAGCTAGAGCTTGACTGACAGTCCTTCTAGCCAATCAGCGTGCTACAAAAGCCACACGCGATCCCTCCACGGGGCGGGGCAGCACGCACAGCCCAAGGAACAGAGAGGCCAGACAAACGGTACATTTTCACATCCACCATCGTCTTTACGTCAAAACATTTAACAATCAGTGCGACGCGCTGAATAACACTGGTTCGTTGTGGTGAAAAACGCTTTGTGAACCCCGGAAAGCTTCTGCAGGGACGGCGAGCGGTGCACGAGGGATAGCGCGACCGCAGCGCGCGAGGTGAGGTTCAGAAACGGCCGGGGAAAGAAGGCCTCCCTTCAGCGCTCTTAGACCTGCGGGGAAAAGTGAAGAGCGCCGCCTGACGACCGCCGTACAGCGGGGTGGCTCGCTCAGGAGACAGCGGGGCGCGCCGTAAGCTCTAGCAAAATCTGAAGAGCGCCACCAACTGCTCGCCAAAAGGTGAGCGGCTCGTCTGAAACCCGCTAAAAGCTGTTGTCTGTTTGTACGGATTCCGCCAAGACCAGTGCTAGAAGTTTTGCATGATTCTCGGGTGTATTATCAATCCGTTTGCTTTTACACATGGATCTGTAACGTTACCACATTTGTAATTCCCGTCATATATTCTTGATTTATTCATGAAGAGAAATTATTGAATTGTGGACTCTTTATATCACGGAGCCACCATATGTTACGCACGGACTTCATAATTCTGTTTAATGCATAAGTGTCATTGGTTACCGGGTTTAATAAATGTTTTGATATTAATACATTCTGATAGTTTTATCTGATAGTGTTTACAAAAAGTAGGGCCACAGCTGTGAAACCTTATAAAACTAGTACAAATGTTACACACACACACACACACAGTAGGGTTTCATATCTTGTTCCTACTTTGTGTGTGTGACTCCAAGGCCCCCTTTATTCGCTCTTTGTATAATCTCATATTTCAGTTTAAGGTTGTACACCTTTAAGTGTCTTTTAGCAGTTTAATTGTGATTATGTTAATATAACTATATTTAAATATTTTTTTGTGTAATTTTGAAGCACTGTTCTGAGGTGGTCTTATGGCTATTGTATGATTTAATTATACAATTAAAATGAAAATCAAGTGAAATTGTTTTGTCCCATGTCTCAATGATTATACATTATATTTGTAATATATTTATTATATTTGTAATAATTAATGGTCTGTGGGAATCTGTTCCTGAATGATAGGTTATGGTATCCAATATAAGTGTGCAAGGCCAGATAATTTGTCTGGCAATGTTCTGACATATCTGTATTTCTCAAATTGTTGCTTTGCTTTTTTTGCAGGTTATTTTGAGGCTCAGGATTCATATTGAGCATAATAATGCATACTCAACCCAGTGACTGAGACTCCAGCACACCAAGAGATTTCACATCTTAACAAGTTTAGCACTGTGCAGTTACCATGAGTGAGGAATATGTGGAGCATCAGTACATGTGCAGTGAGTGCCAGCAGCTCTTCAATACGCTGGAGGAGGTGCTGGTGCATCAGCAGATCCACACCGGAGCAGAGGGGGACGAGGTCGAGGTCCTGCCGAGCCTTGAAGACTGTGATTCTGGGAAGAGCCAGTATCAGTGCCTGGAGTGTGGAGCCATCCTGAGGAACCCGGATGAACTACTGCTGCATCAAGAGCTGCACATGAGAGAGGCAGGCCAGGGTGAGGGCAGTGTTTAATGTATGTGCTATACTAGGGCTATATTTTTTGCATGCTTTGCACAGCTTGTCGGTTAACAATCTCTTTCTATGAGAAAGCGTGCAGGTGATGGAGATTTACCGCTGATTGCAAAACTGGCTTTACTGACAAGATGTGCATTAAATGTCGCATGTGATTCATAATGCAGCTCTGTTGTATACTGTGTGTTTAGATGGGGAGTTTTTTTCAAATGCACGTAATCAGCACATGACTGCTTTATTTCCAGAGCTGTGTGAGGTCACAGAGGTGGATGCGGTTGATGCAGAGGTGCCAATCCAGTATCAGTGTTTGGAATGCCTGGCGCTCTTTGACACACCTGAACTGTGGTTGGCTCACAGACAGACACACAATAGAAGCAGCACCCACAGCAGCTTGAGCACTGACACAGTGAGTACATGCGCACACACACACTGATACACAATGCGTGGTATCCATGCAGATTCTGATTTACTCTGTTTGTTTTAGATTTGATTCCAGAAATTCTAATATCAGCTAATAACTCTGATAGGGTGACAGAGTAATAATGCAGAGTAATAGAGAAATGTGTATCCATTTAAACAAATCAATTATTAATATCATCAAAACCGTCTACACCGTGATTGCCACTGTGTCTGGTTCTGGAGGTGCTCAACAAACAACTCGTACATACTGCAAAGCAACATATTTATCTTGTGATCTTCTTTTAGCGGTTTCTAACTTAATTGTGGTTCTGTTTCAGGAATATGTTCTTCAGGCAGATGGTTCAATCACTCCGGTTCAGTTGCTCAATGTTCAAAATCTAGTTCTGGATGAACAGAAGGCAGGCCAGATCCTGACCTTAGCCCAGGTCTGTTTACATACACACAGCTGTACACATTACTCACACAAATACATTCTTTAAAGAGGGTTTGTTTTACACCATGATCTAACTAGGGAGTGTTGGGATAAAGGCTATATTTGATTTTTGTTCATGTCAAAGTGGGGTCCTTGGTGGAAGATCAGGTTTTCCCCCTGGAGTTTCTGGAGTTTCAGTGTGGCGATGTCTGGGCCTATTTCCACATTGTTAGGATGTTACAGGTCTCATATTTCCAAACTTACTTTTGTTGCCTTTACTTTCCAGGCTCTCCGAGAGCAAGAAACCCCATCTAAAACTGCAGCCCCTTCCAGAACTATGCTAGTATCAGCCAACTCTTCCCTGCCTGGCTCCACCTCTGCGATGCTCCGCCTACAGTTCTGCTCCGCCCAAGCCATCGCTGATGGTTCAGCTTCAGCTACTCTCCGCAAAGCCAAACTCCTCACCCCTCTCTTACCTACTGATCCTATCCGGCTGGACAATGGAACGACTTTGAACTTCCTCCCTTCCTCTGGTCAGATGAACACATTAAATAAGGAAAATGAGGAGCTTTTAATTATCCATCCTTATGAGTGTTCTGAGTGTAATCTGCTGTTTAGCTCACCAGAGGATTTCCTTCAGCACCAAGGGGAGCACTTCTTAGGCCAGGACAAAGAGAGTGGGGACACTGGGGTGATGGTGGGGTATGAAGATATTTCTGAGGCTAAGGAAGATGAAGGAAGAAGTGATGGATCCGAAGAGGGCAGCAAAGTTGGCAAACTTATTGCTGGGAGGCGTACATACACTGCCCGCTCCGCTGGTTTGGGTTTGACGCCGTCACCCAGCAATCTTCAGTGCGAGGAATGCAAAAGAACGTTCACCTCTGCCAATCGGCTTGTGGCACACCTTCGAGTGCATGAACAAGGAACACACGAGTGCCCAGAGTGTGATAAAGTGTTTAAGAAGTTGGTGTCCCTTCAGACTCACATGAGCTCACACTCTGGTGAGGCTCGTTTTCTGTGTGTGGACTGTGGACATGGCTTTACCACAGAAATGACTCTTATGATACACAGGTAATAACAAAGACAAACTGTATTGTCAGACACCAAAACCTGCTCGGGATTTGGGTTCTCTGTCATCAAAACTAAATTTGATCTCACTTTTCTCGCTTTAGGAAATCCCATACATCTGAGCCCCTGCACAAATGCCCATTTTGTTCCAAAACCTTCACCAACATGACCAAGTTCTTGTACCATCGTCGCACTCACAGACTTCGTGAGCCGACCACAGCAGTCTCTCAGGTAATAGTTGATATAATAAGGGAAATTAGCTATGACATCAGTATGATATTGGCTATCAGCTAATATTAGAGATTTTGAAATACTTTGAAAATGTATCCGTCAATATTTTATATAATATTCGGATATATATATATATATATATTTATTTATTTATTTATTTATTTATTTATTTATATATATATATATATATATATATATATATATATATATATATATATATATATATATATATATATATATATATATATATATATATATATATTTTTTTTTTTTTTACATTTAACAGTATTTGAGTGTTCATGCTCATTTCTTATATTATTACATTTAGAGGCCTTTGCCCTCATCGAAATTAAATGTAATCTTTAAAAACACTAGGGATGCACCAACATTCGATTCTGTCCAATACTGAAATATGATAATTATTTATCTTTGTTTATAATCAATAAATGCCTCATATTAAATTTTTATTTAATATAATTTATTTAAACTTTCAAACTTAAAATCAGTTGTTTAAATAATACAAGGGAATATAGGCATTAAGACATAATAATGCATAATAAAACATAATAAAACAACAATGTTCATAATGAAAACCAGACATCCATTTTAAGATTTGCTAAAGATAATATTTAAAGGTTTTAAATAATTTCAAAGTTCATTTGTATGTAGAAATAGAAAAAAAAATGGTAATGTACAAAAAAAAAAATTATATAGAATATTTCACATTTAAAAATTCATAAATTAAAAAATCTGTAATTTCTTACGATAACAACAATGACCAGACATATTATTGATTCATAAAAAGCACCAATAACTTATTATTATAATAGATTTTTTTACATATTTGCACCAAGGTCATGCAATTTAAGAAATCGCAATTTTAAAAAAAAAGTGTGTGTACAAGTGCTATAAATTTTATCCATACAAATTTCAGAACCTAATAATTGCAAAAAATCCTATTATATACTTTTTTCCTTGGAAGGGAACTGAATGTGAATGTTTAACTAAGAAAGAAAAGGTAAGATTAATTCAATCCTCTCCCCTCTGCAGTTTGTACTGGCCCAGCAGTCACCTCTCTCTATCATTCAAAGAGCAAGAGAACGCGAGGCTGCTTGGAAGAAAGAAAGACAAGCCGTGACTATTCCTCCTGTGGAAGATGACAGAAAAGAGTCCAGTGACACAGGTCCTGTGCTCACTGAAGGTATTGCAGTGGTTTCCCAGTCTTCAGAGTCAACAGAAAATGGGCTTCATGCTGAACCTTCAAACACTGAACAAACCCAAAATGGAGGGGAAATCCAGACAGATGACCCTAACCTTTCAACTGCTGCCAGTGTGGACGGAGGAGGAGAGGAAGAAAGGAAACTTGGGACTCTTGCTGCTGAGGAAGAGCCAAAGTTCCCTTGCTCTATTTGTACAAAAAGATTCTCCTCACAGGTCCGTCTGTTGCGTCATCGCCGAACGACTCATGCAACCGAAAGGCGCTTTAAATGCAACATCTGCGGGAAACCATTCAAGAAGCAGATCCACCTGCGAAACCACCTGCGCACACACACAGGCGAGCGGCCGTTCCAGTGCAGCGTGTGTGGGAAGACCTTTTCCTCTCTTGCAAATCTTTCCCGCCATGGACTTACACACACGGGAGTCCGTCCGTACCGGTGTGACATTTGCCACAAAGCCTTCAGCCAATCGTCAAATCTACGCCAACACCGTCAGCATCTTCACAGCAACACAACGCCCTCACCCTGTCCAGACTGCTCTGCTACTTTTATCCGTCCTGCTAAACTTGTTGCTCACCGTTTTCTTCACCACCCAGGGGCACCGGCACCTTACCCCTGTCCTCACTGTTCCGAGGGGTTCTTGCGCAAGCGTCAGCGAGACCTACATTGCCTGGACGAGCATCCCAACCTGACACAGCCACACGGCATCTCCCAGGACTCCCAGGTTAGCAGTCAACAGGGCGCGACGGATAATACAGAGCAACTAACCGCTCCTTCGATGGCGAGACCTAATCTGGATTGCACTGTTTGTGGCAAGAGGTTAAACTCTCCTGCAAATCTCCGCCTGCACCAGCTAAGTCACGGACTTGGGCCCGGCCGGCCACGAGGTTCCAGCTCTGCCACTGGGAAGTCTCACGCCTGTCCGGTCTGTGGAAAACTCTTTGGTTCAGCCTCGAGCGTTACACTACATCAGAGAGTACACACCGGTGAGCGTCCGTATCCTTGTGCGATCTGCGGAAAACGGTTTCGCCAGAACACACACCTGCGGGAGCACCTGCGCACGCATTCGGGCGAGCGTCCGTTCCGGTGCGAGTTCTGCGATAAGGGCTTTGTGCAGAGCATGCATCTGGCAGAACACCGGCGTACACACACGGGCGAGCGGCCACATGCTTGCGGTGAATGTGGAAAGACCTTCAAGACGGTTTCGAACCTTAGGAACCATCGTAAGATCCACACTCGCACCCAAAAGCAACAAGAGCCAGAACACGACACAGAAGCAGTGATCGCAGAATGTAACACAGCAACCGTTGCTGTTCTGGAAGCTTCTGAGATGGACCTGGGAGCCACGGCACCAGCCTTCTGCCAGCAAGAGGTCTTTCAAATACAGACTTCCAACCTAACACAGGTAGGAAGCTGTCACTTTTGTGTGCTATAGCTCAGAATTTAGATTCCGAGGTGTTTATAATCAAAAATCTACTGCAAAGGTTGGAAAAATAAAAGGGAATCGAATCCAATTTTTTTGTAAGACGCCCTACTGTGTGAGTTTGGGTCTTTGCTAGTTCTGCATATACATTTTTGGTGCAAAGAATAATGGTTTATATATTTTTTTTCAACCTTTCAGACTCCGGGGACTCCCACTATCATGTGTAATGAGTTTGGAGAGACTATAGCCATCATTGAGACAAGCGGAGACCTGGCAGAGGCCATCGAGCTGTACCACACAGCACTGGAGAGTGGCATCAGCATGGAGGCCATCACTGTGGACAGCCTGCAGTTAATGTGAGAGAAGTGAAGAACAGTGCTGCATTCCTGTGGCCATCATCTTGGAGATTTGAAGATTGTGATTAAAAGAAGCACGTAAGTGATGTCAGATGGGTCAGGACAAGTGTAGAAAAAAAACAGGGTATTCATTTCAATTTAAGTCATTGAACGTGTGAACATGCGTACCTCAAATAGCCACTCCAGTCCATCCTCTCAGATATTTTTCAGCCTTATTTTCAGAGGGCTGATTTTAGAGGATTCATGTGACAGCATCTGATCTGTGTTAAGATGGCTTACAGTCTGTCTTACTGATGACACTTCGTGACACTCTTGTTGTGACATTTGGACAGAGCTAGATGGAGAGTATAAAGGGTATAAGAATTACACTCATGCACAGTAATGATTTCCAGTTAACATTGTAACCTTCAGTTGTTGCAAAGAGGTAGTTTAAGGGCATTGACCTGAAGAACAGAACAACACTGAAAAGGGAGTTCAAAACAAGTGTGTGCTCATCATGGACAGAAGTTATGCACAATCACCGCAACGGACACAGGACACGTCTCATACATTTCTCTGTCTGTACACTGAATGTTTGTAGCATTTTTAATGTTATAATTCTGATATGGAGAAGTGTTGCAAATAAACAAACCGTTTCTGTTTCCCTTGTAATTGCTTTGAGGAAATGTTAAAACCACAGTAACCAGCAATCACCTTAAAGGGATAGTTCACTCAATATTGAACATTCTGTCATAATTTCTTCACCCTCAGGTTGTTTAAAACTTGCAGAACAAAGAGAAGATTTTTTTAATGTTTCAATGTCCTTAGTAGATGTGAGTCAAATGTGGCCAAAAGGGAACCCCAGTAACTTTAATTGTATGGACAAAAACCACACTGAGACACTTTTGTGCTCCAGATAAGAAAGAAGTCCTACAGCTTTGAATCGATTAAAGGAAATGATCATAGAATGTTCTTTTTTTTTTGAGTCAGCTGGAGTAAATCACTTTAACTCTGTTCTGATGTTATATGGAATGCTTTAGTTTCTTCATACTGCAATTGGCTTTTTTACAGGCAGCAAATCAAGAAATGTGATAAACTAAACCCAATTCACCCATAATACATATGGAAACACCCAACCATTCATTAATTCGTAATGTTCACCTCTAATAACTTGATGTACTATTCAGCCATTCAGAACTCAAAACTTCACACACAAATGTAGATCGGTGAAGTTTTACACATAATTGTTTTGACTTATAACGAAGAGTCTGTTTCTTTGAACATCTATTTATTTGTTTACTGAGAGATACAGTTCAAATGTAAAGCTTATCAGTATAAAGACTTTCTCGGATATGTAAATCAGCAAAACAAGGTAACACAATAAGAACAGTTTCTAACCATATTTCTTTATTTCTCCTTTAGTTATACAATTTCATTTCTTGTTTACTGGCTTCGTTTCTTCCAATGAGGTTTCTGCTCTTTATTGTGATTATTGAGTCGTTGGACTCTTACTGTATTTTATGTACAACAAAGACCAGTGCTGCAAGAGAAGAAGATCACCATCTATGGCCTCCCAGTCTCACCTCACAGCCTTAAAGTGATTGAGGAAAGAACGATAAAGTGACAGGAGGAGGAATGAGAAAGGGGAGGAATGTAAGTGGAAAAAAAATATTTAAAAATGTACGACTTCCAGAAAGATGTTTGGAGTGTCTTAACAACAAAGGCTTATGTAATTACTTCCTGGTAAGAAATAAAACATATTGTGAATATCAATATAAAGAGTGAAAGAAAAACATCTAAAAAAAAGAAGGTAGTGGAAGTGCCTCTAGGTGCGAGGGTGAACTCATCCCTCCGTTTCTGCTAAAGAAAGAGTATATTAATAGGAATACAGTATTAATAGTGATATAGGTTATAAGGATCAGATCCACAAGAACAACAAAGCATTAATAAGAACAGTACAGTAATAATGAGATTTTATAAGATAATGACCTTTAGCATTACGTGTTGAAAAATCAAGTTTCTCTAAAAAGTTAATAAAATTCTTATAGTAAATTCTTAAGAATATATTCCCAACATTCTCATTGCTCCATGCTTCACCAGCTCATGAAAAGTTGAATAAAAAACAAAAGAAGGCGGGGAAAGAAATGTTTAAATACGTGGAATCTCTTAATATATGGTTAAAACATAAATCAATGGCAATAATGTGCCTGTCGACTTCCCTTCCACGACCTGTTTCCTTCATGGCTAGCCAATCGGAGGCCTCGGAATGACTCCAGTTTGATTGACAACCACTAAAGCCAATCATCGGACAAAAGGCTTACGAATGGCAGCGCAGCTCAGAGTCCCTCACTGAAGGTTTTCAGTGCCTTAAAGCTCTCTGGGAAAAGTCTTCAAAATGTAAAACACCACAGAAGACGAGAAAATATTTAAAATAAAAGTACAATAAGTCTTCAATATCACTTAAACTCAGCCAATGGAGGCCCGCCTCACAATGACTGGCAGTAACCCAAAAAAAAAACAATTAAAAAAACACCTGTGGCCTAACTACAGCCAAACAGGCCTACAAAACACAAGAGTCTGAAACGGGATGGGGTCCCCTCACACGTCTGGCCTTTCTAGAGGCATCAGCAGCACTGTGACTTCACTGGCGTCCAGGACAGGCCCATAGTCCTCTAGTTTCAAAGTCCAAAGGAAGCCTAATGACTAAGATAATGCTGTAAATTAAAGAGTGTGCATTTAACAGTGTCTGTGATTATGTAGGCAAGTGTCTGAATGTGTCAAAGTCAAGTTTTCAGAAGTCAACGTCACGTGAAATACTGAGAAGGATCAAAACCCCAAAGCGTTTTGAGGCGTCTCCCCTCATATGCTCCATATCAATGAAAACTCTGCTCTTGCTTTTCTCTCCAAGTCCTTCGGAGGCGGTCACAGAAGAGACAGGACAACAAATGTAGATCACGCAGAGGTTGAGGGGAGACATCTGGTCTTCAAGCCATCCGTCTGTCCATCAACCTCATCTGGTGGAGTCCTGTGAATCGTCAGCATTTCTGGGCTCCTCCGAGCTGTTCTGCTCACCCTCGCGCTCGGCCTCTTTTTCCTGAGGCTCTGCCCCTGCAGCTATGTCACTGGCCGCCACCGCCGCCCCAGAAGGTCCAGGCAAGGAGGATATATCTGAAGTGCCGGCCAATTCCGACGGAGCTGCTGTTTGCATGATCTTTTGCCGGACCTCTCGGATCTTGAGCTGTAAACAAACCTTAGTGGGGAAGATATCAGCGTATCGTGCCTGGAACGCAGCAGTAGCTTGAGCTATTGAATGAAGGAGAGGGGCGAGAGGGGGAGACAAAGTCAGCATTAGATGGAAGAATTTATGAAAGGGATTTTTATTTATCTAATGCAGGGGTTTTCGGCTTTCATAAATCTCAGAAGATGTGCCACTCGGTCAACATAAATCACAGTATGAAGCTCTTGAGTCCTGACTTCAGTTTTGTTCTCTTTCTCACACAAAGTCATCGCAAGGCATCAGAAGTGCAAGTGCTTTTATGAGATGCATTTATGGAACTCTCTGAAGCTGCAGTCGATTCTTTTTGTAACTGCGTTATACTGGAGAGTATAATTTCTCCAGTTTTGTTCAATAGACATGCTCGGAGAGAAGTGATGTTGAGAAAATTAGATAATGTACACTTCATTCCTTTAATATAGTGAACTATGTGCTAGGCTGGACGATTTTTACCAGAAATGTGGAAATGCTTTCCACAGGTTTATAAGACCATGAGAATTAATTGAAACATAACGTTTGTTCACAATTAAACACCACATTTTAATTTAGGGTCCCAAGAAATCCATTTTATTTTCCGTTAAATTCTGTGTTTTCCATTTAGCTTTTTGTGTTTTATGATTTATTAATAATTTATAATCAGAAATGGTGTCTAATAAAGTGAATGAATGAAACCTTAAAATTTAAATTTAAATGAAAATATAACAATTAACTTACAACAAAACCTTGCATATTTTTATCAAAATAAAATGCTGCACAACAAACCTGTATGAATTAAAACATGGATCAAAAAAACTTGGTTGTACGATATTTCTTAAAAATAATAATATTATTATTTAGAAATATATTAGTAATACAAAATATTTTTTCAGTGTGTATTTGACGGTAGTTGACTCAGACCTGCTAGATGCATCTTTTGGTCATAAATAAAACAAATATATAATAATAAAGTTATAAATTGTAATAGATTAAGAAATACATTTGAAACATTTATAATATACATTTAATTTATATACTTTTATTATCATATTTTTTGGGGGGTTTGTTAAGATTCCATTAGTCTTGTATTTATCCCAGAACCCCTAAATCCATGGGTCTAATGAATAATGTAATGTCAATAGCATCTGTTTTTGTTAAGGTTTGTGCTGTGACTGGTCTGAACTTCATTTGACTCTTGTTCTGTCTGTAAGCTGTGTGGGTGGTACAGTGTGTGCGGTACCTGAAGGGAAGAAGCCATGCTCCTGGAATAGCTGCATGACAAGAGCTCTCCTCTGATCAAGAGTTCTCCTGAGAGAGGAGTAGGGCACCTTATCAAACTCCAGCTCCCCCAGCACGTCCTCTCCATCTGTACCAGATAAAGCAGCTGAAGCAGGATGATACAGGCTGCAGAATGATGACGGTTCTGTGGGTGGTGAAGTGTTACCTGGCCTTTCAAAGGTGAAAATGTCCCCTTCACACTTTGCAGCGCTTTTAGGTGTGTTTGGCTCTGAACTGCAGCTAGATCTGCGACGGCTTTTCCTTTTCGGAGAGATTGGATCTTCTGTGGATGAGTCCAGGTCTGTATAAAGGAGGATTTGAGGGCTAGTTGATTTGATTTGTAAGAATAGACTGACCCAATATCATCAACACTAAGTTCTAATTCACACTCATTCATCAGAGAGGTCTGAATCCTACTCTCACCGGTGGAGTTTTTCCTCTTCCTGCGGTAGCTGCCCAGTATGGCTCGTGGGGAGGTGGCCAGACTCTGCAGGGTTGGAGAAGGCAGAACCTCCTCTGGACGGAATTCTGGCAGCTTTGCGAAGCGCTCCTCAAAGTACACTTCTGACAGGACCCTGCAACACATAACCGATCACAAGATTTTGACTTCTCTATACATGCAATGGGGTCACATTACCGTATTTTCCGGACTATAAGTCGCACATTTTTCATAGTTTGGCTGGTCCTGCGACTTATAGTCAGGTGCGACTTATTTATCAAAAT
The DNA here is from genome assembly GCF_023724105.1 of Carassius gibelio. Taxonomy (NCBI): domain Eukaryota; kingdom Metazoa; phylum Chordata; class Actinopteri; order Cypriniformes; family Cyprinidae; genus Carassius; species Carassius gibelio. Next base: position 15,612,742 of record NC_068386.1, on the reverse strand, counting down.
TAATTTGACATGATCCAAGAGAAATGAACTAAGACAAATTAACCAAGAGAAAACATTACCGTCTATAGCCGCCAGAGGGCGCTCTATACTGCTCACTGCTCCTGTAGTCTACACTGAAGACATAGAGCGCCCTCTCGCGGCTGTTGACGGTAATGTTTTCTCTTGGTGCTTGGTTCTAAATAAATCAGACTTATTCTCCAGTGCGACATAGTCCAGTGTGACTTATATATGTATTTTTCCTCATCATGACGTATTTTTGGACTAATGCGACTTATACTCAGGTGCGACTTATAGTCCGAAAAATACAGTAATTGTTATGTTTTTATATATAGTTTTTTACATTTTTGCCTGCAATTTTTCACCATTAAAAATAATTACTACCAACATATGATCAATACAGGGCTGGACATAAATAAGATCTTTCATGAAACATACTTGTCAACAGAATCAAACGGTCGTTTGAGTGGTGGGGGCCGGGCTTTGACTTTTTTAGGTGGTGCATCTTTATCACCATGAGACTGAGGCGGAGCAGGATCTGATCCAGAGGAAGCAGGTAATGGAGAAGAAGGGTGGGAGTCCTTCCATTCAGCCTGGGTGGAGCGAAAAGAAAAACAGAGTGAGCTTTATCACAAAAGAAATCTTTTTTTAGTTTCGACTTCATGCTTTTAGGCAACTAACACACTGATTTAAAAACTAAACTGATTGGGTTTATAATGTATCTGACAGTCATGTTAATGATGCTAACCTCCTTAGCATTTGCGTCTTTGCCACGGCCAGTAGGTGTAGCACTCTCTGCTTCTGCGGACCCCTCCTCTGGTGAAAAGGTTGCAGGGGAGCTGGTCTCGGCTGCCTTGTCTACCTCAAATGAGAACCGACTAGCACTCTCTTTATCCTTCTCTCGCTCTCTCTCTTTCTCCCTGTCCCTCTCCTTTTCTCGCTCTTTGCCTCTCCCTCCTCCATCATAACTGCCCACTGGGATGTTGGCCACAGTGGCTTTCACTTTCTGAGGAGGCCTTGGCGTGATCAGCTTGGGTGTCCCCGGAGCACTGCCTGTTGACAGAGAAAAGAGTGTGTAGTTTCAAAGAAATCCCCGCAGGGCAGCATTATCATCATGAAAACAGACTTTATGATGTTAAACTGGATGTCAGGTACCAGAATGAGAGGTTTGAGCAGGGCTTCCAGGTGAGGTGCCCGGTGGAGGTGCAACCGAACTGCTGCTGCTTTTACTCGGGAACTGGAACTGTTTGTCCGGCTGGAAGAGAGAGACCTTCTCGGTCTGTCTCTCAGAGGACTGCGTGTAGACATGACTGTCTGTGTGCTGCCGGTCCAGAGTTCGCTCCTGGTGCAACTGTCGCTCAGAATGTGTGGATATGTTCCCTTGCCTGTCTGAGGTTACAGAGGTCATGGAGGTCATTGTGGTGTATTTAGGAAGGATGTGTGGAGATGGGCTAGAGGAACTGGACACCGTGTACACCACACTGGGTGACACCGTACCCATAGACACCACCCCAGTAGCCAGGGTCACATTTGTAGAGGTGTAGATGGAGGAGATGGCAGGAGCGTGAGGGGCGCTGGGAGACTGGGCCGGGGCCAACAGTGATGGCTGACCTGGTGAAACAGTAGATAACAGCGACACACTTTACAAAAAAACACACAAAAACTGATCAAAATCAAAAATTATTTCACGCAGTTACAAAAGATTTTGGTTTCAAATAAATGTTGTCCTTCTGAACTTTCTCTAGTTATAAAATAATCCTTTTGAAGGATCATGTCACAAAGAAGACTGGAATAAAAGCTGCCGAAACCTCAGCTTTGCATCACATGAATAAATGACTTCATTTTAAAATGGAAACTTATTTTAAATTGTTTTAATATATATATAGCAATGATTGATTTGAACACAAATGTTAATTATTTAAATGACTGCCCTGATATTTAGATGACATAAACATACTGAATTCTTTTCATTACGAGTCCACTGACCTGCGATCAGTGGCTGCACCAAAGTCTGCCCCGGATGAGCGATGGCTGCAAAGGTGGCCAAGGGAGACGGGACATAAGCAGATCCAGGTGTTGCTGAAGCTGTCTGAGAGGAGGAGCCGGTTGTTGTGGGAACTAACGGCAAAGGAGAAGGAACCCCAGGAGCGGACTGTACATAAGTGATTCTGCAGGAAAAGCCAGATCAGAGCAATGCAGGGTTATTCTCTTGTGCTGCAGCACTTCAGGAGTGTAGGAGTTGTTAAAGAAGAGTGGGGGAGCTGTTTGGTGAGGTGAGTATCAGTAGCCCTGTGAAAGTGTGCGCTGTACCTTGTAGGTGGGGGCGGTAGCAGCACGGTCTGAGACGGGGTAGAGCCTGGGGCCACCACTGTAGCTGTTCCCATAGTAACAGAAAACGGGCTCCCAGGCTGCACTGGTCCTGTAGAGGGAAGCTGCGACTGGACGACAGGCATTGGCGCAATCTGAATAATCTAGAAAGGAAACAGGAAGACAGGATCAAAAACAGATCACACTCACAAATAATAATCACTGCTTATGCTCGAATGTTAATTTGTTATTTAGGCATTTACCATTTGAGGTCTCACCTTGCTTCCTGCTTGTCCTCCGTTCTGAACAGGAAGAGGAGGGGCTACCAAGGGAAAATGATGAGGGGGGGCAGGAGCAGCCCTCACTGTTGCCATGGGAACCAGCATCTTGCCCTGCAAGACTGGTGACTGTGTTTGCACTGCAGGAGAGAGAAAAAAAGAGAGAGAACAAAGTGTTTAAAATAATTGGGTGTTGCACAGATGGTCTTATCTGGCACAGCACAAAACTATGGAGAACAGCACCTGAACATGATGATGGCTCTGAGCCACAACACAATGAAACAGACACACATACAGGCTTCTGTGGAAAATGATTCAGCACAAGTCATCAGCACAACGAGCGTGCAGACAGAATTTTTTACTGCACATACTCGAGCTCATCTCGCACACGCGCCTTGTATTATTCTCACTAGTTAGTCTGTCCACAAGCTGGCTACACTGACCCGGTCCATCTTCATTTTCACAAAAAGATAGAACTACAACAAATAACTGAAGATGTAATAAAAATAAACCACACTGACAGCTGTGAGTGATATATACTCAAAACTCTATTTTAAACGTGTACAAAGATATTTTATCATTCATTATTTTTTTAAGAGAATTGGTGCAAACGCTGGACAAGGAGGAAACTTTCAAGAGCACGTGTTTAGCATCTGTTTTTGCGCATGCTATAAAATGGAGTATACTGAAAAAGGCTATTCGTTCAGCACATACGGCAAACATTTGCATCAAAATAAAAGCATACTTTTGGCAAATTGGATTGGCTCATTCGAAACAAAAAATACATTGCAAAGAATTACTGCCTTTTTCATGATGATGTGTGAATGGTAGAATTTTTTTTTCTAATTTCTACTGAAATCATACATTTACTGCAAAAGGTAATCAGGCAATTTTATTGCAATGTAACAGGTATATACTCTAGTAGGGCTGCACGATATTGGGAAAAAATGACATTGCGATATTTTATTTTCATGCGATATATATTGCGATATGAAATCTAATCAAATTTTTTCTTAGAAACAAAAATTGGGGTGAGCACACTTACATTCTCATTGTAAATGATTTAAACATCGACACCATCGTGTCAATTGATTAATATGTGCAAGGGAGAGAGAGCAAGACAGCGCTCGTGTTGTTGAAGACAGTGAGCCTGCGGCCGTGGCTCGCTCGCTCGCTCACTCTCTCTAGCTCTCTCTCATGCACGCGCGCACTCTCTCGCTGTCTCTCTCTCTTTCTCCCGCTCCCTCTCTCACGCTCTCTCTCTCTCTCTCTTTCGCTCTCTCTGCCCTGTTAAACTGACAAGACTTAAAAACACATGCAAATGATAAACTTTCACTCTATGATGGTTAAGCTGTGCAATTAATATGCAAATCACATTCGTCAAGGGCCAGGGAGCAGCTGGCCCGTACTGTTAATGAATAACGGATCAACTACGACAACCTACATCGCACATCCTGCGATGTGACTATCGTGGATTCGTACATCGCGATATCGATGCTTAAACAACACATCATGCAGCCCTATTCTCTAATATGTTTTATTCACTCATTGGATTATTATAAAATATGTATCCTCACCTCTGGCTCCTGGGCTAACTACACCCACAGCAGGACTGGAGACGTATCCCGACTGCTTCCCATTGGCCAACGAGGCGTGAGTGGGCAGAGCTGTAGGTAGGGTGAAGATACTGGTTGGCTGACCGGCCTGCTGAGGGGAGGGGCTCTTGGGATTGTTGGTAGAGAGGGTAGGGATAATGTACTGAACCTGTGTCATGGGTTTTTGGCCCGATGAAGGGGTTATTGATGCAGAGGGAAGGATGTGTGACTGCAGAACGGGCAGAGGAAGTGGACCATTACTATGGGTAAGAGGGGCCGATGCTGGGGAGGCTGGGTTTTGTGGATGAGGGGGTGTGAGAAGCTGTACACCGGGTGGGGCTTGGAATGTGCCTCCCAAAACTAGATTGGTCACCAGCCCCCCTTGAGCTCCTGATGCACTAACAGGATTGGGCGATGATGAGGAATAGTACCCACCCCCTCCACCTGAAGCTGTTGCTGGGTTTCCTGTGGTACCAGGTCCAATGAAAAGCTGTGTCTGTGGCGGAGTGGGTTTCCGGTCATGTGGGGACTTGCTGGCGATCGGCACCGGCGTGCTGACCACAGGTCGCACCACATTAGTGACAACAGTGGACGCCACTCTCACCGCTCCTAGCACTGATGACACTCCCCCGGCAGAACTGAGCAGGATGGACTGACCTGCAGAGGGCTGGGACACTGCTCCTTCACCTTCCCTTCTTTCTCCATCACCTCCCTCCACTGCTCGCTTTCTCTTTGAGGAAGCATCGCTAAAGCGTCTGGAGCTGGGGTAGGAGGAGAGAGATACGCTCCGACCATGACCAGGGCCGTAAGACGAGGAGCAAATCACAGGAGCAAAAACTCTCTGATGCCGCGCAAGTGAGAAAGCAGCAGAGAAAAGAGGAGAACATGAATTAGAGCAAGCATATGCAATGACACAGATCCTTTACCAGTTAATAAAACTTACTGTGTAATAGCCTTCTGCAAACTTCATTAATAATTGACTTAGGAAAAATGCTTAAGTACCACAAGCAATTTACTAGTTCTACAGAGATCAAAGCATTCTACATTTCACTATTTTGTGGGACTTTATTCAGCAAGGGACCGTTCACAAGAAGTTTTCCTCATTTACTCACCCCAATTTCATTAAAGATGTTAAGGCCTAATGTCTTTCACACTGGGAAAAACACTGGCCAACCCATGAGTTTGTTTGATAAACACCATAGCAGTGCTGTCAAACGATTAATTGCTATTAAATCACATCCAAAATAAAAGTTTTTGTTTAGATAATATGTGTGTGTACTGGGTATATGTATTATGTACTTATAAATACACACACATGCATGTATATATTTAAAATATATATTTTACGTTTTTAAATATTAAATATACTTACATAAGATATAAATTATATGAATATAAATGTATACATGTAAATATTTTCAAAATATATGCTGTATATGTGTGTGTTTCTATATACATAGTAAATATACACAATACACACATATCATGCAAACAAAAACTTTTATTTTGGATGCGATTTAATCGCTATTAATAATTTGACAGCACCATAACGAATACTAAAATCGCTGTTTGAAACCACGTAAAAACAGTTTGAAATCCTACTGTCAGAGATTGAGTTTGCATTCACATTTTATAAACTAGACTGAACAGACGAATCGCATGTGAAAATCGGACCGAAAATTCATGCTGAATATTTGTGTTGGTATGAACAGGCCTTTAGTAAGAATACTTTTCGTTTGCATACAATAGATTTGTGTAAGAAACAGACTGTAATTTCAGTCATTGTTCACTGATACTTAACTCTAAGAGCCATAGCTCCCAAATTTCATTTTTGGTATGTTCAAAAACAGCAACTGAGTAAACTTAGTTATTTCAAATGCAAGAACTAACGGCATTCGGCACCAATTACTTCAAACCTGGTGTGACAAAGATTGTATTTCTGAGTTGATCTCAAGTGAGAATGAGATTTGAGAGCTTCAGCGGAATGAGGGTTTATCAGTGAATAACGTCCTACATTATGGTCTTTTCCCTCACACTAAGCTCCTAATTAAATGGAGGCTTAAATGTAGAACAAATGTCATACAAATGGTTTCAGAGTTTAATAGTACAAATCATCCTCGTATTTCACTGCGTGGAAAAAGCAGAATTTCTTTAATATTTTGTCTTCTGTGTTTCTCGGAGCAACATGAGGCTGAGTAATTAATGACAAAGTGTTAGATTTTGGGTGAGTCATTCCTTTAAATTATATATTTTGTACAGATCAACACACAGACAGACCAACAGATGTCAAATATGCAAGATGATACCTTGCGTTCTCCTTCATCTCCAGATCCATTTTCACTATCACTGTCTGTCACCCTTTCCTTACACTTCAGGTCAATGGAGCTGCCTGGATACGAGTCGTCTGAATAAGACACACAATGATGACTGATACAACAGAACGACACAATTGGTAATAAATACAAAAGTCTTAGTGGTGACAGAAATGACTTCAGCACTCACTAACTTATTTCCTAGAAAATCCTTATGGATTAAAAGACCTTAGAAAGAGGCTCAGATGATGAAGTCTGACTCACCAATGACATCATCATCCCCCTCTTCTTCACAGATGACCATACGCTCTTCGTCGCTTGTCATGTCCTCACTTACCCCCCTCTGTGTCTGGGAGAGAGCACCCCGCCTTGCAACCTGACCACCATCACCACACATCTTAAAACACAGGAAGAGTTCGTTGAGCCTGAATCTCTATAAATGTGTCACTTGTACAAGTGTGCATGTAATACCTGTGCGAGCTCAGCGAGTGCCTGTGGATTGCCTCTCTCGCTCCTCTCCAGATTGTGCATGGCACTCTGGGAGAAGGCACGAGGGCGGGGCAATTGACCCTGTCCCTCAGCTCCGACTCGCTCTGACACGCTCACCATCCCAGGCCCCACCCCTTTGAGCTCCATTCCCATTGACACAGATGGAGGTTCTGAATTACATAAGAAACAGAAGAGTTTGATATTATTTTGTACATCGTTTATGGTAAAGCTAAGCAACAGGCCGCCACAACAACAGAGTGCATCAGTGAATGTCCCCTTTTTCAGCAGCCGTGGTTATGGAAGTATTTTGTTCTTCAATTTTTTACCGGAGAGATTTAAAAAAAAATGTATTTTTGAAAGTCTTACAAGCCAAGCAACTACAAGGTACAATCTTTGATTTAAAACTTATTCGAATATTGGACAGAAAGACAAGACTGTGTACTTAACACCTGTAATGAGGGAAAGAACTACAGTCCCATGAAGAACTGTGATAAAACAGTATTAAGCTCTTGACATTTGGCAACCGCAACCATGAAAGCTTGTGGAGGCCTGTTACCAATGCAAGATAACACAAATACCAAATTAAAATGAACTTTTTTTTTTTTTAGGATAAATAACCAACAGGCAATCCTTCTTAATAAATCAATACATCTACCTTCCTCACTTGCAAATCTGGTTGTCAACATTAATAAAAAGTGTAAAATGATCTAGGCTAGGTTTTGGTGAAACTGCAAAAATTACTTGATAGTCTTAAGAATGATTAAGAATGATTTGAAAACTAAACTAATGTTTTGCCAAGTATGCCATCATTTTTCAATTTATCGCTGTCTTGGAAATATTGATTATAAATATACAATTAGTAGCTATCTTTTAAAGAAAAACCTTAATGTTGCAAAAATAAATAAATAAATAAATTAACCTTGTTGTTGAACCCTGAAGCTAAATCCTTCCAGATATTAAAACACGTATAAAATATTGAATCAATTAGATAACAGTTACTTTACAAATTGTCCCCTTGGAATTATGAGGTTCTATCTGACATTTTTGTCAACATTGAGTTATTCTTATTTTGATATTCTGTGACAATTTATTTACATTACGTGATTTTTTTATGTTGTATATATTTTAGTATTTTTATTTTAAAAACAATAAGGTTCTCTCGACACAGTCAAATGGAATGCAAAAACTCAATATCAATATCTCAACATCTCAAAACTACTTGGAATGCAGATAGAACCTTATAATACCAAGGGGACGAAATGTGTGCAAGTTGTGAAACCATAATCCATGCACATATAATCACCATATAATCTATCCATAACACTGTGTACAGTGACAATCTACATTTCTTGTCCTGTTCCACACCTGTGGTTTCTGACATGCTCCTCTCGCGGATGTCTTTGCCCCCTGGAACACCTCGTCCCTCGCTGCTGGATTTCTTTCTGTCCTTATTACACCATTTCCAGTCGGGATGTGCCTTAAAGTGTGCCTCCTTCACCTGTGAATAATGACAGGAACAGTTACAGGCCGGAAAGACTTAATGGGGATTATTCAGGTGTCTAAACCTGCAATCTGCGAGTACAAGACAGTTCCAGTAACCTGAAATGCGAGATCGTGGTATTTCTGTTTCTCTTTGGGTCCCAAAGCATACCACCACTCTCCAAGTATCTTGCTGACAGTGCGGTTGTCCTGGTTTGGGTGTCTCTGATGAACCAGCGCACGATGACGCTTGCTGAAGATCATAAACGCATTCATGGGCCTCCGGATGTGATCTTTCTCCCTCTAGAAAGTGAAAGGGTCATAAGGAACAAGTTTACTGTATTTTTGATCAAATAAACTCAGCTTTAATGTACATAAAATAGTTCAAAAATATTAAAAAGTAGTATGCGCAAACCTTTCCAGGACTGGTTTTGTCATCTTTGGGCAGTGCACTGAGGGACTGAGATCTACGCTTTCCAGGAGACGCAGAAATTGGCGGATCAGGAAGAACACCGGGGAAAAATCTGTACACAAAAATAAAAATATGAGAATATTAATGGAGGAGAAGAATCCACGGGGATCCAGCAGTATGTGTTGATAAACCCAGTGTAACACTATGCTGACTGTCCCCATCTACCCCTACTAAAACAATCTCTCTTTCTTGCTTACAAAAAGGAACATTATTTCTCACGCTACTAGCATCAATACAAAGGAAGCATTTGTTCACAGCCGCCTATTTTTAACATGTGTGAGGACAACACACCATCATCATCATGAGTTATTTCATTAATTGCAGAGGCATTAAGATGATGTATTACTACTTGCATGCACATAATTTTGAAGATGGAGTTTTCTATTATACAAACACTATGGTAGTTAACTGATCATTATTACACAGTCACAACCATATAGCTACTTCAGCCCAAAACAGGCTGAAGAGATCCAACGATTTCACTCCCGTAACCCTCAGGGCCCTTCACTGTGCCGTGAAACAACACAGCAGAATGCAATTACTGAAAACTGCAATGCACTGTGTCGATGAGCTACTGCTTTGCAGCCCACTGCCAAAACAGAAAGCATAGAGCTTTAACATTTCTGTAATATCTAGTGTATAATATTAAAGAGATGAAAGCTTCACAAATGTCAATACCACCTTAATGTGAAGATAATGTGATAATCTAAATGGGTAAAGCACATTTAGCAGTAACTGTACTAGATGACTTGATTATAAAAGCGAGCAGAATTTTACATGCGATTCATAAGAACGAGGGGAAAAACAAGGGAGACATGTATTCAGATGAAAGTTCATTAATGTAAAGTGCCTCTGGTTTGCTGCTGTCATTCATACACAGACACAGGAGAAAGTGGAATGCTTTTGTTCTCTCTTTCTTTGTGGTGCCATAATGCAGCTCTTTCCACACACAGGAACACCAGCAGCAAAACATATTCAAACAGAATGACACATCACACACACACACACTAGACCACTCACGGATCATCCACGTCACTCTCTGTTTCACTGTCAGGTCTCTCTCGCTCCGCATCCTTCTCTCTCTCTGGGGGCAGTTCATCAGCGGAGGGAGTGGGCCGTGAGGAAGGGTTAGGTGCTCCCTCTATAATCTCCTTCAGCACTGACCCGCTCTGAGCCTCTGAAAGTGAAAGACGTGTTATTCATTAATGGCTAAATTACCGAGGCTAGAGTTACTGAGAGTCACTGCAGATGTGACAAGAGAGGCCAAATACATAACAGCATCCGGACTATCCCAAGAAACAGGCTTCCACATTTTTTTAATATTGACTACAAATATTTATGATCTCAAAAGGTTGACAAACACATTTCAGCTAATTCTGGACACAGACATTGGCTGTATGAAGAAAATTACCTTTCTTCAGAGAAGCTGTCTGCGGATGACTGACAGTTTGTTGGCCCTCACCAGGTTGAGCCGACAGATCTGATTGGGTGGGTGCCAGGAAAGGGACCAATGAATGCCAAGGAAACACTGGAACAGATCTGGGCTCAACATTAGTCCACACTACAGGAGAAAATAAAAGAGCATTGATTCCAGCCAGTATTAAAAAAAACACCAAGTAATAAAACACATCAACAACCGAATCATAGCCTGATGATGAGTCACATAAATGACTAGATGCATATGTAGATAATAATATTATACCACTGCATAATTGTGACACACAGTTGTCTCAGTAATTATTAATGATTTTAGTCATATTTACACATTTTAGTGTCACTCTCAATGACATCAAAATAAACACCAAGTATATTACAAAAGACATTTAAATAGAGAAAATGAAGAAGGATAACAGGCCTAAACATCTTACATAATTAACAGTAACATTATATATGAAAGTTATTTTCTATTAAATAAAGATATCATAAACGTTTGACTATTATAAAAATACAGTCATGTTGCTGCAGCACAATTTTGATTTATTTTACAAAAAGACTAAAGCAAAACAGACTGTCATGAAAACAGTAAGTGCATGAATAAATTGTTCCCGACTGATATTAAGCAGGCAGTATTTGGCGCCAAACAATCACTTCTACAATAACATGATTTAAGAACAGCCTGTTCATGCAGTTATTTTATGCTGCCGTTAGAACCACATAGACACGATTTGTGAATACTATATTTCAGCCGCAAAAATCCTGCTATAAGGGAAAACAACATCAGACACGTCGAGTATTAATGACTGACCAAACATGCTGAGTCCTTGGCGGAGATACTGCGGGCTTTCCGATGAAAACATGGTTGAGTAAGAGGCTTGAAATACTTTTTTTTTCTTTGATAACTGAAAAACTTCACAAACATGTAATTTTAAATAAAGGTACTGATTCAAACGTTCATCTGGTATAGATTAAAGTCGTTGCGATTAAAAATGAAATATCCACATGATGCTTTTCCCAGACAGGTGATGTTGAGTCAAGCGATGAAAATAAGCGGCCATAACCGATGCAGCCAGCATCCGTCTACTGGAGTTTCTTCATATTGGTACCAAATGTTCTTGTAATGACATGCTGTCGTTCAGTCACACTGGTCTTTAGTTCATGATCACGTCCTTCTGTACTCAGATTTATTGGCTCAGACACCAGATCATAATGTAGCAAAAATGATGATAGCGTGCTATCAGGTACCGCACAGAAACGCCATTCCAGCTTCAGGAACGCACAGATTATAACAAATGTCGATTTTAGCGTAAAAACACTGTCTAGTATGCACACCGTCGAGGCTCGAAACGCGGAAACGGGTTTGGTTTTATTTGGATGATGTAGTTTATTTTTGGTCCTGTTTGCCCCCTCCTCGTCTGAGCTTGTTTACATTGACGGTTAGCTACGGGGATGAAGGGGTTAAGTAGGCCTCTCGGTCCTCCTCGGGCTCGAGTATTGCAACACTCCGCGACCTGAGCTCACCTCAGCCCAGGGGGATTTACATATACAGTATAACGATTAATAAGTATTTTGGCAATAAAGAGTATTAAATGCGGTTATAAAAATAAAAAAGCACTCAAGGCATCGAAATAAGCAATGCCTAAATCCTGGAAACGTTTGTTCAGTAAATCGTCGTGAAAATAGGAAGCCCAAATCTGCCAGATTAGCAGGTTAGCACGGTGCTACTACACCCGGGGTTACGAGTGCGATTTATTCTTTGGGTTGCGACACACAACGGAAGCGATTTTCTATTAAAAAGATTAACGAAATGTAATACCTATCAGTCAGGAAAATTATGCTTAATAATGAAAGGCCACATGTAACACACATCCGTCTTTTTCACGTGGCCACTAATATTATTCTTTGGCTGTCAGTGAACGTTATCAGAGCCACATCCTGTTTCACAACTGATCCAAATTCATCAGTTCGGTGTACAAAGCCTCAATGTCTAATTTTCAAACGCATAATGACATACTGCCCAGTTCACATGCAGTAACCGGACTCATTCTGTTCTGCCACTTTTGTTTAGGGGCTGCATGTGTGCGCTCCGGACCTGGTTTCAGCAGCACAGTTCCAGATAACTCCGTCCCCTCGGGAACGCCCCTGATCTCGCATCCGCACCCCCGACCGCCACAGCGGAACCTGTCCTCATGTCACGGCGTAAAACTGTAGCACCACACGGAAAACACCCAGATTTCTTATATATTTTTATAAAAAGGGGAAGAAACTACCAAAGCCAGGGGGCTCGGCTAAAGAGCCAGAGAAAGACAACTAATTTCGAGAAGACAACACCTGTGCAGTGCTCCAGACCAACAGTCATTAGTTACACTGTAGTAGCACTATAGCCAGTCGTTGCAATTGCGTGAATAAAGTAATCTATAATTAATTACGTGATTGAAACAAGTACTTCTAAATGTTAAACTATTCCTCGTGACACTGAAATGTCAATATTTTGCTATAAATACTTAACCACGCAAATCTGACCAGATCCAGAATACTAGCAGCATCTCATATTATGTCAAAGAAAACGAAACCCATGTAGATAGTAAAACCGCACGCTTATCCTCTGTTCCTAAAAGCGGAAAGCATCGTTTGTGTCTTGCTTGCCTTTTATCACTGTGCCTTTGGAGGGTTTATTTAGATCTCGTCCAAGCTTAAAAACGACACACTTTTCGCTTAAACTGGATTTTAGTTGCTGGCACTTCTCGTTTTAAATGCCTGCTGTCGACGCCCCCTCCCTCTCGCGTACCCCAGCCCCAAAGAAGCTCCTCCAAAGGGCTAATCGTGCAGTAAACCCCTCGCCCTCGGCTCTGACACGATCGCGAAACTAGCGAGAAACCCACGAAGAGATTACGCCGTGCCCTAACCCGCTTTACTGGCAACCGGCGGGGAAATACAATACAAAACAGAGAAGAAAAGCTGGATAGAGATGATCCGGCGTAGTGCTGTTGTGCTGAAATGTCGGGTCTGAATTGTAATAGCCCCTAAAGTCCGGTGCGGTTCTCCCGGAGCAGGGTCACTTTCCGATCCGCGGCGGATGATCAAGCGCTCCTCTCCGCTCGCTTCGTAGGTGTTCGTAGTAAATAAGTCGTTTTCATAACATCATTCAATTGGCCACGACTCTTTCCTCGATTCCGCTCCACTCTCTCGCTTCGCAAACCCGTTCTTTCTTTCTCTTTCCCTCCCTCTTCCTCTTGTTGTATAGTAGGCTGCCCTCTTTCGTTCTCTCAGCTTGTCAACCTCGCCCAGCCCGTGACCCGCCTTTTACTCTTCGAACGCGTTCTTATTGGTCTACTACGCAACCTATCGCAAGACAATCCGAGACGCTGATTGGTGGCAGCGTGCGATGGAATGTCAGTCATATGCAAATCCGGATTTGGCTCTCGGCGTCTCACTGGCCGACAAGGGAGCTAATAAATATTTAACACGCCACAGAATCTGGGGCATGACTTTACGTGGGCTCTCGTGATACTTGGTCCCACTGTGACGTTGGAGCTGCCACGCTACTTTAACGGTATTATTACACTGTATTACATACTCCAGGGTTTGGTTTATTATGGTTTATAACGAATGCATTATTTTAGGACAGATTAATAAGACTCAATGGCAATATGACATAAATCCTCACATCATCTGGACTCTCCCTTCAAAACAGTAGTTGAAATGTAATACCATTTGTGGCCATTTAAAAAAGAGGGCGCCATAAAAACACACACGTATTGTATTTAGTACTTTGAAAACAAACGAATTGATATTTTATATATCCACATGTAAGTGAATAAACAAATGAAAACGCAATTTAAAATACACTGAATTTGAATTTGGCAGTAAAACTGCGTTATAGACACACTATTTGGGTAACTAATAAAAGAAAGAAAGAAACATGTCCACTTCCTCACCCACTAAAGCCAAATCATCTGCAGTCAAAGTGTCAAAACATTTTCAACAAATGCAAATTGATCACATTACCAGTACAATAAACTTTATGGTAACAATACACGTCACACATTTTCCACACTCAATTTAAAACACTGCAGTTAGCGTTACACAACAATTAGTTCCAGTCCTGGAATCTGATTGGCTGAGCTGTGTTTGAAGAGTGATGTTCAGTGTAACAGTCTGTAACTCTGGTGACTTCTGTTCATTGAGTTCCAGACCAGAGACTGTTCCAGACATGCGTTCAGTCTGAGCAGTGTTTGGTGACGCACAAGGCTCGATGCTTTGGCTTCTTTTGTATAAAGGAACTAAACTGACAGATTGTGAGTTATCTGATATTCATTTATTGTTTATAGAACTGTTTTATAAAAGCAATATCACATCTGCAATTGTGCTGCTGGACAGCTGTGAATACTTGCAGCTGATTCACAACAATCCTGGCATTCGGTACTGCATTGCTTTTGTTTGTGTGAATTGAACACCTATACCACTCTGTTATACCACTTCTCTGGAGTGGTAAGTAAGGACCAAAGTATGGTTTTGGTTTATAATGCCTAATGTCTTGGGGGGGAAAATGAAATAAACCACAGATTTGTCACTGGGCATTGGTTCTCTTGGAGACCATACAGCTGTACATCAAAAACATTATGTAAACCAGTTAGAAATAAAAACTAAATTTAAAAAAGACAGAGGGTGGAGAAATATTCTTCACATAACATGATTTCCCCATCTTTTGCTATTTCTTTAATGTTACTAACTAAACAGCAAAATTTGTTTTGGTCGAGTGCAGTATTACAGGTCAGAGACCGAACTTGGTGACCACTGTTACTGCCAACAGGACATTGACCAGTGAATCGGCTGATAGTGATTATGTCACAGACAAAAACACTATTATCTGTGTCTACAACTCTCAGGCAGCATGACACGGGCATGCTCACGGCGCCTGTGAATGTCAGCGTGCCTGTGTGTAGGTTTATGTGTGTGTGTGGAGTTCAGTGACTGGCTTGTTTGTTTGTATGAGGCAGAGGGGTACTGGCCTTGTGCCCGTCATCAGTCAGTCCCTTCACAAACAGTCACGCTACAATGAGAAAGAGTTGTGTGTGAGAGAAAGAAACGCTACAGAGAAACTTTAACCATAAGTGCAGTAACATTTTCCACACAAACGCAGTGGCCAAATAATACTATGACGTAATATTATTTGAGTAATACATTCCACTCTACATTTACGCCTGAAGAGTAGCCTACACGTTACATATATACCATTACAAAACAGAAAGACACTCAATAGTGTCACAATAAAATTAGTGGTCGTGGAATGTTTGAGAAAAGAGAGGGAAACTGGGTGGGAAGGGGAAACTGCAAGACAGGCGAATAAAAATAGAACAAGAGTCATTCTATGGAGAGGAGGGGAGGAGGGAGTTGTGAAAGTTGTGAAGACAGGGCCTCGCTCGCCGTATGTGGGAAGATGGTAATCGAACAACAGGAGAGGAGAGACACAAATCTATAAAAAGACTTAAGAAATAAAATCTCCTGATAGAAAACATGATTATGTGGGAACACATATTAACTGATGTACTGAAATCCATGCAAATCAAACTGAAGTAAGAATGGGTTATCAAGAGCTATTTCTCCTCTATAAAACACAGTGTCAGAGCAGTGGGAGGGGCTACACACGCTCTCAGCCACTGAGCTTGCACTGAGCTCCTGGCAACAGCCAATGAGGTGAGCCCGAGACCCTCCAGCTCAGACTATGATTATAGTAAACAAGTTTTTAACTCCTTCCTCTCCGATTCCACTGAGAATGACGCACAGCAAAATAAAACTTCACTCATCATGTTCTAAAATACATGACACATCTAAATACATGAAAATAGCAGTAAAATATCTCAAATCAGCAGTAAGTCAGCCGTGACCAACAGTTCTCACATACAGAGATGGGTAAAGGGTTAACAGTGTAAGAGCCCCATGCTCCAAAACCTCTCTGTTCCTCCTATCCAATCATAGTTTTTACGATTAAAACAGTCTCAAAAAGCCCACTCCCTGTTTTCATGCCAACAGCTTTATGGGTCGTGTTACTCGAGCCACTTTGGTGACCACTGACCATGCACACACACTGCCCTTTTGTAAGATATTTATATCACTGCTGCCATCTGCCAGTACAAGCATTCCAGCTATTTCCCAAGGGACATATGGAGGGGAAAAGACAGGAAAAATGGTGGCTAACCAAAAACCCGTCATGTTGGATTTATATCTGTTGATCCACAAACACTCACTTACAACAACTTAACCCCTGCTCGGAAAGTCTAACAGAACAGGTGCATGTCCATGAAATGTACCAAACATTTAAAAAGGGTAGTTATGAAACTATGCAGGTACATCTCTCTAAAGCCTGTAATAGCACAGTCTTCTCACAAGGAGGCAGCACTGCCCTGTGGAAAAAACCTGTGGGCGCTCACAGCTCTGGCAGACACAGAACTGAGTGAAGGAGAGATTACAGCTAGGCACAGGGGCTTTTATGTGAATGTATGTGCAAGAGTCTTGTGAGAAAACATTTTTAGATCGTGTGATCTCCCCTGAGATTTAACATAGAAATCAAGCATTCGGCAAATACTAGCGTGAACCTTAAAATTTAGAATATGAGAAAAAGGCACAAAACTTAGCAGTGAAAAAATACTGTATAACATGCTGTTTAGTTATGCTATAATTTATATAAATGTATACTTGTTTGTGTTATCGTGGAGAAACCTATGAAAAGGGAATGGCAGGCATTCCCGGGAACACTCTGTGATCAGAGAAACAGAGATTCTGCAGTGCACCACAGAGAGAGGAAGACCGAGCGAATAATAGGAGAGGAAAAAACTGATGTATAAGTGGGTGAAAGGGAAAAAAACAAAGAGAATTAAATTGGCATTATGAGTACAGCAATGATGAAAAGGGAGACACCTTTGTACCACATAAGTGATATGCATTGCAGAGTTGACTATATGACAGATGGCAACTCAGAACTCATATTGAGGCAGAGACCTATTGGAAACACTGAATCAAATACGAAGAAAATGATACTACAGCCCAAAATAAAAACACAGCCTACAATACGTGTAATTAAAGTGATGAGTTGAAGTTTGAGGAAGGTTTTGTATGTATTTTGCAGAGAAATAAAAAAAAGACACAAATGGTTACTTTTATCTTTTTAAAATTTGCAACATAAATCTGATGTTTAACTGCTTTCAAATTCAGTGTTATAGAACAGAAGAAGAAAAAATAGCAACCGAAAAAGACAAGCATATTGATAGTATTTGCGTCGGCTCTAGTCACTAGTACATCTGTGTTTGCAGAGGGTGTGGATTAAATGAAACCGAGAATGTTTGGAATGATTGCCATAGTAAAGGACATCTGAAAAAAAAAAAAAAAAAACGGACTGCCAGTTCTAGTTTTCTGTGTTCAGTCAAAATCAATTGTCTAAATTCATTTTAGGTGTCCTTTAAGCTAATGAAAAATGTTATTTCAATTGTGAAATAAATTTGCCTAAAGAGAGAGGGAGAGAGAGAGAGAGTGTGTGTGTGTGTGTGTGTGTGTGTGTGTGTGTGTGTGTGTGTGTGCATATATATAAAACAGTTATGGGTAAATGCTAAACATCACTTAGTAAACACGTCCAAAATAACAATATAAACACACACACACACACACACACACACGTTTAAGCAAAGCTATCTAAATAGAGACATGCTATAGACTTCTGTTATTTTTATATACAGGTAGTTGTACAAATACTACAACCTAAACCAAACACACATTCTATCCCTGACCCTAACAGAAAACAAAAAAGAGAGAGAAAATTACATTTATATTTATATCATCCCCAAAACAATGTTTTAGATTTAGCTTACATCTGGGTACAAATTAGCCCAAAATACAGTTGAGTAGGTACAAATACAAACACACACACGTTTATACACACACTGTATAAACTGTATTTTCTATCCCCTTACCTTAAACACAGCCCTCAGAGAAAACTACTGCACTTTTAGATGTAAAAAAAAATTTGACTTATTCACAACATTATTTATAAGCTGTTTTCCTCATTGGAGCCAAAAAATGTCTCCACAAAGTCAAAATTTACTGGTATTACTATACTTGTGGGAATTTTTGGTCCCCAAAATGTAGGGAATGCCAGTACACACACACACACACACACACACACAGAGAAAAGAAAATAAATATTTCAGTCTTTAGTAAAAAAAAAATTCAGAGTAATACTTTTTTTTTAGGTATGAAAGATTACTATTTATGAAAATCAGCAGCATTGTGAAATGTCAATTTATCTGTGCTGATCAGCTGAAGGAAAAATAATTTCAAAAAAATATATTTATAAGTTAAAAAAAAAAAAAAAAAGGAAAAAATAGTTTTTATGTTGCATTTCCTCAGTCATCAAAATACAATATTGAACGAATTAATAGTTAGGATAATAATTTTGGTTGCACTTTATTTTACAGAACGTGTACTTACAAGGTACTTACAGTGTATTTTATCTAAGAAAGTTCTGGTAATACAAGGTAACTACATGGGGTAGAGTTAGTTTTAGGGGAAGGCTCAGGGTTAGTACCTAGTTATTATATAGGTTTTGCAATTACTATAACAAGTACATAGTATGTACATGAGGAACAGAACTGTAAAATAAAGTGCTATAATTTTAGACCAGTATTTACAATGTACTTTTCAATAATTATATTTCAGGGTATTGGTCTCCTATAATGCTTATAATTATAGGTGAACCACATACAGTAGTTTGCTATCAAAACTGAACAGCAATACAAAATTCCATTAGAACAACAAAAGCAAATAAACGTCTGGGCAAATTCTATAAATGTATGGATTTTTAATCTTTTCAGCCGGTCTGCTAATTTGTTACACAGACTGTGTGTGTGTGTGTGTGTGTGTGTGTGTCTGTCTCTCTACATTAATGTCCTTCTCACAAGCTTGCGTGTCAAGGCAGGCCTACGAGATCAGGCCTGAATTTTTACAAAGGCCCTCTTGTCATTTCACAACACACACTCCCCTTCATTACAGCTAAATCACAAACACCACACATAAAACATATATGCAAATACACACTATGAAGACTTTTTTTTTTATTACACTAGTATACAATCCACACACTAAACGTCCCCCTAAATCAACTGTAATGTCTGTATGAATGACATTCTCTCATTCCTTACCACACGCATCTGAACATATGTAACTAATTCATAATGCATCAGTTCAGTCTTTGGCTGTCTCAGTTCAGTCTTTTGTCACTTTGCTTCACTTTCACTTTTTCAGGGGAACATGTAATGTTTTGAATATTGTGCTAAAATCAGGACTGCAAGTGCTACGACCAGCACAACATCTAATCGACCCACTATCACAGCAGCTGATGATTACAACCACACTGCAAAACCTGAGAGATCTGAGAGAAAGAATGCCACTGCTTTTAATTCCAAAGCTTTCATTTCTGAAAGTAAAGACATTTTAAGAGGCAATTATTAGCTATATTAATCTAGATATAAAATATTTTTAAAGCATAACATTTTCTTTTATTCAATTCTAAATTTACTGAAATATGAAGAAATGTAATTCTCCATATATAAATTCTGTGATTCTACAATTTACAAGCACTGAGAAACTCTACTTTTGATGTACCATTCAATTTAAAATATACATGTCACAGTATGCCTTAGTTTTCCATTTCCCTTTGAGTTGGTTGTCAAGGTTATTCATTTGATTATGTTAAGGTGTGTCTCATTATCGTGCAAACTTAGTTCAATTCTGTGTTGGTTCAGTTGTCTGGTTTTGCCTATAGGAAGGTTTTGTTTGGATTGTTGCTCTGTATTTGGATTGTTGGAATTTACTGTGTGGATTATTAAAGACTGTGACTCTTCATCTTGTGTGCGTGCACATTTATACAACTCAGTCGTGACAATAATTTAGTCTTTGTGTTGCATATGTGTTCACAAAACACTGGCCCTAATAAGGTCAAAACTGCCTTGGTCCTTAAATGTGAATCACTGAAATAACTTCTGGAAAAAAAATATAAAATAAAAAAAAAATTATACAATTTGAGAATCTGAAATACAGCTGTGAAAATAAAGACTAAAGAGCACAAGTCAGAGCTAAAATTAATAATTAAGCTAAAAATAAGCTAAAATGCATAATTTATGCAAAGGGTAAATACAAGTGTCCTAATTTCCCAATGGGTACAGTTGGTTAAATTATCAGGAAGTTACATCAAACTATCCAAAAACTCTCTAGAAAAGACAGTACCTCCAAATTCTTAGCACACACAAGAGCACTTCTGGTAAAAGCCACAGAGAGGCCAACAATTACGAACAGCTAATTCTGTAGCTAAAAGATACATTTTAGCATCTCAGCATAACACTGGCCTGTATGTAAAAGTATATATATATATATGCCCAGTACTATGTGTGAAAAGATTTTGTGGTGAAATGATACCAAGACAGAGCTATTAAGCCAGCTTTTGAAGCCATAAATGTGTTGCAAACATCGCCCCAAAAATGACACCATGTGAGGAATGGTGATGGGAAGAGCATGTTTTTTCATCAGCAAAAACTGAGCATTGTGTTAAAATGTGGTTGGTGAAAAATACTATAAAATAATGTGAACATTTCTGAAAAACCAAAGCAGGACCATCTTTTTAAACCATATTTCGACCATATTTATCATGTATCATTTTTTAAAAATAAATCATAATAAAACAAAATAAATGTTAACTGTATTTTTTTTTAGTTTAGAAATATAATCATCACAAAGATAATTATTTTGATTACATGTGTAATTAAGAAAATCAGTACTGCCAGGACAACTAGATACTGTTTTGTCACCACAGGGCTCTCTCAAACTAATTTCCAATCCAATCTCACATTAGAAATGAAAAAAAAACAAAAAACATATATATATGGTTTTTTGTTGAACCTGAGTTTTTAAACATGAATCAATGAAACCAATATTTCAACACTAATGAAAATATATAAATGTATGTTAAGGAACATAGGATTATAAAAGTATAAAGGAATAAATATGAATAAATATATGTTAAGAAATAAAGTACAGTCAGCCAGTCATCGTAAAAATTTATAAATCAATAAAATAAATTACAGAGCTGAAAATATTTTCATGTATAAGAGTTTGCAGATCGAACCAAGAAACTAGCACAGTTATGTAGGAAAGCGGTTGCCTGTGACAACAATCAATCATACAGTTTGGTCATCATCCAAAACATTAAGCAAAATGTGATCAGTAACGACATCTAAAAGTATTCCAGACAGCCATGTTTTAAACTGAATGGAATGAGAAAGAATGTCTTACAGTGTTTTTGAATGTCAGAATTATGGATTGTGAATGTGTTTTCAGTGCTCAATGTAATATTTTTGTCACACTTAACATTACATTAATCTTATAACACAGTATTGATAAATACTTGGTTTTGGTTTTTAAGAGCTTAAAGGGATAGTTCACCAAAAAATAAAAATTATTTTACTGGCCCTCTTATCAATACAAATCTGTATAGATTATTTCACACAGATTCTGGAAAAAAACATGGAAGATGCGTACCGTGATTTGTCCCGGGATGGTTAGATTTTGGTTCATTCACACTGCCAGTGATTTTCCAGAATCTGTGCATGCACTCATACACATCCCATAAAGACATGACATTAGTACACACGCTTACAGTTTAATTCAACTTGCGAATGATATCAACTTTAGTGCGGATATTGAGGAGCTCCCTGATCTCTGCTTCATTCCAGTTTGCACATATTTTTCGTTGTGAACGTTGATCTGCTTTCAAAACACCCGTTAAAATAGTTGCATGATTACGTGCATCATCACTACGACACATCCTTTACGCCATTGTTCTTTTGTTCACACAGGGCTCGTTCCAGGACTGATCCAGGCAATGTTACTAGGTCTCTATCCTGAGATCATTTCTGGGATCTGTTTGCGTTAACACAGAAGACACTCTGGCAATTTTAAGGGATCAGCGATCAGGGGCTTATGACTTTCTTTTGAGGAACACAAAACAGGATATTTTAAAAACACTGAGGCATTTCTAAAAATATATTTCATGTTCCACAGAAGATGGAAAGTCGAACAGGTTTGCAACAATATGAGGCTGAGCAAATTATGTAAGAATTAAATTTTTTACGTGAACTCTCCCTTTATTTGACTTCAATAAAATAATTAATCAATAGAATAGTTTTGTTACTTTACAGTTACATAACTTCAAGAAAGAGCAATGCCTCTTTGCCATTGAAAAAAAATAATTAAACTGATAACTTTTCTACATTTCTTTAATGATCCAAATATGATATTTGTGGTACAGTCTTCCAAAACACATTTTAAAAATTATATTTAATCTGTTTTGCCATATTGTGTGCATAGACAAAATTTACAAATTATGGGCATCCTTATTCTCTAAATTGTTTCTATTTTTAAATTTTCATTGAATTAGTCTAACATGGCATCTTCTTTTTTTGTAATGTAAGCAGTATACCAACTGTCCAGGGAATCATCAACAACTGTCCAGGGAATCACTAATTAAACATTGGTATTAGCATTAAATGTAAATATAGAATTCTCTTACCAGTTCCAGGTCGCCCCATGATGATTTCTTTGCATGGCACAGGATGCAAGGTCTCAGTGGGAAGTATGAGAGGCAGCAGGGCAGTAGGAGCAGGGTGACAAGGAACCGGCTGCTGCAATGTCACTTGACCACTCTTATCTTGGCCCCCTCCATCACCCGCACCATTGAGACCAGGCCTTGGGACAGGGCTAGGCACTGATATGCAGGCTAAGGTGGCGCTGGATTGTGAAGGTAGACCTGCAGGGGTTGGGTTTGGAAAGGAAGAGGTAGTAGACACTAGAACAAGAGTTGAGGTGGCATTCTGCAGTAAGACAGATCCATTAGTGGAAGCAGCGTTAATTGGAACAGGAACATGTAGTCCTGTTTCTGAATGTAGACCAGTTTGGATGTTTTCTGTGGAACTGGTCCTGTCCACCTCTGCAACTCTAGTCAGTGGCAGTTCTGTAAACTTTATTAAAGGAACCTCAGGATTTCTCACTATTACTGGAGAGTCTCTCAAAGGCTGCTGGGAAACTGTACATTGTGAACCTGATTCTAAGCATAGGGGAGAAGTGGGTGAGGAAGAGACAGTAGTTGAAGTCAGTCTTTGGGGGTGTGTGACAGCAGTGGTCTGAGTAGAGATAATACAGAGATTTGTTACAAGAGAAGAGTCCCGACAGCTTTGTTCCTGATCAGGTTTGCCATATTCCTGCGACAGAGGAGCTGGAGGAGGTGGCGCATCAGTCCTGCGTTTGCCTGGACTCATAGGTACCGTGAAGGTTAGATTAGTGTGGAAGGATGGCACAACACTAGACAAGTGTCTGTCTTTCTCTCTCTCTGTGCCTCCTGTTCCATGTTTTAGGACACCACTGTTGGTACCACTAGGGTTTTTGTGGCGACGAGGAGGCAAAACTGGGGAAGCAGTAACAGGACTGAAATTTGCAGGGTGAAAGCCAAAAAGTGGTGAAGCTGATGGGGATGGTGTAGGTGAGAATGGGGACTGATTTGAAATCGGTGAGAACGAGGGTGTTACAGACCTTGAGCCCAGGGATACCAGCATAGTTGCAGCTTCACATTCATCAAAGTCAAAACGAGAGAAATCTTGAGGAAGCAGTAATGGCAAGCCAAGACGTGGACGAGAGTCAGTACCTCGGCTGCTTGTCTCACTACTGTCACGAGAAGTCTCATCCCAATCAAATTCACTGCTAGCACGACCCCGCAGATCTGAAGGGGTCACAGTACCTGAGCTACTCTCTCCACCTCCTCCACTCCCCCTCTCTCCCACTGCTCCCTCCATTTCTTTGGTGCGCATGGAGAGGTGACGAGAACAGTAGCCACGACGCTGGGACTCTTTCATGCAGCCATCTCTAGAGCACAACCGGCGCCACTGCTTCCCATTGAACTTCTTACGGATTCCATTAGGGGTACAAACCACATCGCCTTTCTTGAATTTCTGTTGGGCAGCTGACAATGGTGTCCTTGATCTTGAGGAGGAAGCAGAAGAAGAAGCAGAACTCCCTGGAATTGGGGTGGAGGTCTGTGAAGGTGTAGGAGTCTTTTCTAGAGGTGTCAAAGAACCCCTGGAACTGGGGGAAGGAGGTACAGAGGGTGGTATGGGGTGAGAGGTCCCCCCATCAGACCCTAAAACTGCAGGTGAAGGGCTGGGCTGTGGACTTCCTAAAGAAGTCCCAGAGATGCCTCGCACCACTGTAATGGGACTTCGATACCCAGGTGGTTTGGAAAGAATTTGTCTGTGCTGATTAGGCACACTTGCTTTTGGTCCCCCTGAGACTATGGGCCCTCCACCATCTCTGAGAGGTGCCATGTTCAGCTGCAAAACCTCCATGTCCACCTCTGGAGTCTTCAGTTGCTTTCGCTCGTGTTCTCTTTCTCTAATTCTTTCCCTATTCCCAGTTACATCATCGTTCTTCCTAGTTGCTAAACTAAACATACTGTTTGCTACCATAACAACTGCTGGTGAAGTGGAAGATGAAAGATGTGTGCTTCCATAATGATGAACCCCTGTGTCTGGAGAAGGGAATCTGCAGTTCTCCCTGGGAGGGGCTGCACTTACCAAATCCATTCCCTCACTTAACTGACAAAGCTCTCTCTCCACTTCTATCTCCTCCCTGTGCTCTCTTTCCTCCTGTTCTTTCTCTCTCATAACCCCATCCCATGGTGGAACAAGGAGGCGCAAGTTCTGGTGGGTAACCCATACATTCTTTGTACTTGATGTCTGTTGCACCTCCTCACTGCTGCACCTTTCTTTCTCCTGCTCCAAATCCTCTTGCAAAAGCACCATGTAGGGGCAAGCTAAATGAGAGTCTACCTGAGCAACCACACCTTCTCTGTACAACTCTCTACCTTTATCTCCTCCATAAGGCACACAAACACGCGTCCCAACCTCCACAGGTTCACTTCCTGGGGGTGGGGCGTCTAAAATGAGGTCAATGGGTTGGTGTGGGCGACTTACTAATGTATGAAAAGGATATGAGAGCAGTGTCCCCTCCCCATTAATCTGCAACTCTACGTTCAGCTGCTCTCTACTGGACCCACGCACCACACCACAGAAAAAAATATATTCCTTGATCAACTTCTCATCTTTCTTTAAATTAGTTCTTGGCCGTCTACGTGCTAGCACCCTTTGGTTTTTTAGTCCTTTAGCTAGTGCTTCTGCTATTGTTGCAGACCCTACCTGCTCAGTTTGTATGTGATTGGGGGTCAAGAAGACAGACAGGGTTGAACTGTTGGAGAGGTTGAATCTTCTTGGCGCTCTTACATGGTTCCCTGAATTTAGCTGCACACAAGAGGGCTCAACTACCTCCATATCCACAGAGTGTTCACTGGCTGTGTCTGTGGATGATGAGCGCACAGAATTTGGAGCTCGCTCCCCATATCCATCTACTTCCATAATTTGGACCACCTTTTCTCCTTCGGAAGGCACCTCACTTTTCAACATATCACCCTTAATTCTGTCTCCTTTAAGAGTTTCTGTGCTTGCTATTTTCCCCATTTCAGAAATATCTGCTATAACTAAATCATTTCTGACCACAGGAGTAGTGGTCTGAGAAATGGAGTTGTGTGGAGAACTTAGATGGTTGCTATGAATAGTGAGTTGAGCTACAGGGGTCGAACTGATGGGAAAAGTACTGAAAGCTTGATGTTCATACATGTATTTCTTCTTGGGCACCCTAGCTTTGAAAGTGGCTGTTTTTCGACTGGAAGGTGTGGTGGAAGTGTGGCTGGCACTCAAAGAGTTATTTTTATTTAAACTGTTTGCTGCAGCATTTGTGTTTTGTGTATTGCTAGCAGTGCTGTTTGCATGTTGGTTGATACCTTTACTGTTTGTGCTAGTAAAGTTTTGTGTGTTTCTGTTACAGATTTCTGTGCTATTACTATGTGAATTTTCATGTGCGTTGCTGGCTATCTTGATTGAGTCTGTATTATCTGTTAAACTGTTCGTATTAACGTTCTTGGGAGTTTTTGCCTTATTCACTATTTCTTCATTCCCTTCAGATTTTGATGTTTCCACTGTCCTTTCTGTTATTTGCTCTTTTAACCCTTCACTGTTTAGGAAGTTGCTACTCTTGATATGCTTGTCCTGAGAGCTATCCTCTTTGGATGGAGTGTTTTTCTGGTGTGAAGGACAAGGCGGTGTTGTCTGTGAATGTTCTTCAAGCTTGCCCACTCGTTTTCTTGCTCCTTTTGCTCTTGTCGATAAAGGAGAGCGTCTTCTCTGTTTCTTTGGTGGCCTCATCTTTTTTAGTTTGGCAACTTTTTCTTTCTCACCTTTTTCTTCCTTCTTTTCTCGATTAATTATCTCTTTTGAGGTCTCTTTTTCTTTTTTCTCACAACACCCTGGAACAAGAAGGAAAAAGGTGAAGGAGAAACAGATAAATAGACATTTCCTTGTTGGCAATATAGAGTAACTGGGAAGATACTGCTCCGTGTATGAATGTGTCCAAACAGTAACAGTAGTGCTGTGTACAAACAACAACAACAACAAAAAAAAACAACAACAACATCTAATGTTTATATTTAGGTAGATGATTAGATATCAACGTTATTCAAATACAGAGTAAAGGCTACCGCAAAACAGCAGACCATGAGTGTGCTTATGAATAACATGCAAGTTTCTCATGCAACAACACATTAAAAAAATATATATATATATATATTTAAAACGAGGAAACCTTCTCCAGTACACCAAGTACTTTCTGAAAACAAGGCTGGATGGTCAAATTGTATTCAGGTACAGTTAAACTGCTTTTATAATGCTTGAAATACACACTGAAAGTCAAATGGTGTGCAGAAAAGATATTCCTCTAGATATTTTGCTTTTTTCCCCCAGCCCCGAACCTGTGCTGTAAATTCCAAAACCTTTAAAAAGTAGATAATATTTTATTTTGTGTTAAAGTTTAGTGTCATAGCATTTTTAAAAGTTAAGGTTAAAGAATTCTATTCAAGGCAAAATATTTGTAGAAAATCTAGTCTATCAGAGTGACATGTTTTAGCTGGCACACAAACGTAGCAAAAGTTAAAAAAAAATAATAAAAAAAATATATAAAACCAAGACAGTTATATGTGCTGTATTACATTTTAAATGAATAGTCAATAAATCATGAGTAAATGTAAAAGTTATGTGTCCTTACTTGTCACCCATTTATGTTAAATTTTTTGACCCTCAAAAACTAGATGAAAATAAATCCACCGTTAAAAATAAAATCAGGACAACTGTATTTGACAGCACATGATGGCAGGTTTAAGGATTTAGCTGCATTCTTATTCATGTTGGCTGCCATGCCGATAGATAACTGAATTTTTGCATATATGCCTGTTTTTAAGTGCCTTCAATTTAAAAAAAGTATCAATATGATGTCAGTAGATCTGTTTACTTTCACAGTCTAAATAAAGATAATGATAAATAATTGGTCACACGGTAGTGTGTGTCCTATAATGTAAAGATATGCCAAATAAATCAACAACTAATGTCTGCATAATTCATTGTCTCCTTATTTTTGTGTTATTAAAAACTATATCTCATGATAAGAAGTCTGCATACATCAAAATTATGTGAGGGGGATCCATAGCACCGAAGTGCATATCTCAGACTGGGATTCTGTGGGCCCCCCGTGTACTTCTTTTCCCATACCAACATTACATAATCCACACAAAACAGACATATTTAGCATCTGTTGTCACGCTGCAATACACAAACATGAGGAAAATCAGGCAGAGAATGAGATTTCGGCAGGAAAAATACTCAGACATTCACTCCTCTACACATAAAAAACATTTGAAGCCAGTCCCCCTTTATCAGCCTGTCCTTATTCATTAGTACACACAAACACGTGTGTGAAATCACATTCCTCTACACTCAATTTTCACTCTCTCTACTATTCCACACTCACCCACTCACAAAAAAATGTGCAAACAGACACTCCCACACAAACAACACACGCACAGGATTTTCCTGTGAGAGATGCAAGCTTTAAAAGGAGAACTGGGGAATTCTTTGAGTCATTCCAAGAGACACCCCACCCAGCGTTTCTACTGACCTTAAACGCTTTATTTGCAATGGAGAGAGATTTCCTTCCTGGTTACTACGTGGAATATTATACAGAAAACAATGTTATAAGGCTTAACTCAAAATTCAGGATCTTTGTATCACATTATAAGCAACCAGTCTCTGAAATTTCAGAAGATATGTTTGTGAGAAGGTTTTTGAAATGGTTATTGTAGTAATTGCGAAATAATTTTAATGACTTAGATGCACGTATCAAAACAAAATACACGAGTCAGTGTAGTACCAACAGTCAAACAATCAGGCCAAAATCCAGAGTAAATTCCACTTTTATCAACTTTTTTCCGACCTCAGCATAAGTTGTTTTTTTAATATAATGTTTTTCCATTGTATTCCCTCTGATGGGGATTCAGAAAGCCTTGGCAATGTTAAAACCATAAAGAACGGGTGAGTGTCTTTTTTTGTCAGGGAGGTCAGAAATCATATCATTTTAAATAAATAATGGCAAAAATACCCAAGGGCCACACACACTAAGAACATTTAAAATAAATAATTAGGCCTATGTCGTAAAGAACCTATGACTCATATACTACATGATCGATCTTCAAAAAGAAGAAGATGCCATTCACTATTTTCACAATAAATTATATAACATACAAATCATGGTGTATCAAATGGTTGTGTCATTTGCTAACATTATTCTAGAGGTTTATAATCAGTTAAGAGTCAGCCAGCATACCAATTAAATTTAATGAAAGAGGGAAAAACAACAAAGCAAACACACAATAAAGTCTGTAAATAAATGAGGGGATACATAACATTCATGTTAATAAATATTGATCTAAAAAGAGAAAGCATAACTGCAATATACTAAGCAATAAAGCTATAATATGATTGTAAGTGCATCATAATCTTTTACACAATAAATCCTGACCATGTTGTGTCTTCCTTGTCCTTAGTCTATTAATATATGATAAGCGTAGTTGTTTCTTAACTGATGTAGAGCCAACATGACCCTCAAGTTTGTATTTAATTTAGTACTGCAAATGATTTTTCAACTTCTTGTTCATGGCTGACAGAATTCAACAAATTATGCCATGCTCTGAAAATGTATCACAGCAATATGAAATATGCCATCTTCATATATAAACTCCTCAGCTGTGAAGCTTAAGCATGTTTTTAAAAAGTGTTGGTACGTTTGCATAAATGCAAAGATCCCTGTAGCTCCTAGAAGTTCCTGCTCAGGAAACTGAAAACACTGGCAAACTGCACAACCTAATCTAGAAAACATGTGACCCTTTTACTTCCACAAAACCACTATCTAGCTGAAGATTTACTTCTCCTGGTTTTGAACCGTTGATGATAACCAGGAAATTTAATTTGATAATTAAATCACTATCATCTCAGGCCTCCTTTGGTTTTTCACATGGAAGAATTTTGCTTTTAAAATCGGCATTAACTAGATTAAATCAACATGCTGGACGACTTGCCAAGTTGCGATTGATATTAGAACTAGCACTAATACTGCAATACCACAAGTTAGTGTAAATGTTGTAATCTATTTTATTACGCTGATATTAATCAGCCTTCAAAAAAGTTATAACACCATATCTATATCTATATAAATACAGACTAGTGGAATAGTAGTTAATAAGTTCCCAAAAAAGGATTCTTTCAAATATGAATTCTAGATTAAATAATACAGGAATCACAACAGAATTTTTTTTTTAAAAAAGAAAACATGTAACCACAGCAATCTGTGATATGCATCTACATGTAATTTATAAGATGAACATATTTGTAAAATAATTATATAACAAATGATAAACTATATAAGACATTCAGATATGTATTTTGTGCAACAACAGACGTGCAGAACTCCACGCACACATGCACTTTCAGCTAATCCTAGGTCCACTTCCCGTGACTGTGCCAGCTCTGACTCGGATGTATGTGACTACAGCTGGTCGAACGAAAGCCTCAGCATCTGGAATATTAGGAAGATGCCTGTATCAAAGGTCTAACTAAAGCAAGGAAAACTCTGACGTCAGCCATATGACAGAAGTCCAATCCGAGCGCACTCGGAGTGGAGGGTTTTCAGCTGAACCGTTGCTGTTGCTATACGAGTCTATGTGAACACCGTTGTAAAACCTGCCATCCTCGTCCTCACGCCAGCAACTGCTGTTCATTACAACCTTAGTCCACTTCAAAACTATAGAAACACATACACCCTTGACTTAACTGATATATGGACAAGATACCTTCAGCTGTCCCTTAACAACTACCTGAATCCTAAAAACTCACATGATTTATTTCAGAATTAATAATAAAAATGTCCTGTTTATAAGGCTCAACAAATCCATTTGCTTTTCCTTTTCACTTATAGTCACTATGCACACAGGCTAGCTACATTTATTAAGGTGAATCAAATGAGCCAGAACATATTTCAGTTTAAAAGGTGATATTATAAATGTAATAGTGAGTGTTTAACCACAGTGATTAAGAGCAATATTACACAATGATCTATTTTTCTTTTTAAATGTAAAGCCTAGAATATGTGCGTCACGCAACAATGCCAAGCACAAACATGCAAGATCTCTCACACACACACACACACACACACACACACACACACACTGCTTACAGTGAACCAGTTGTCAATGAAGCAACTGTTTGTGTCAAAGACTTTGCTCAAATCAAAACACAACCATACATCTACATACTGTTTCCCCTTAGGGGTCAATGAAGCACCTATCTTATATATTCAGACTGATGTGTGACAGTAACAGAAAAGGGGGACACAGATTCACACGCAGTTGTGATGCCAGTATGCCAGCCTGTCAGACTACTCGGATATAATTGGAGAATAAGTCTTACAGTGCATCGCTCCACCGCAGTGTTATAAAGCAAAATATACATGCAAAAAAAAAAGAAAAAGAAGATTATCAAATAACCACAACAGCAAAAACAACCCACAGCAGTGTCATACACCACAATGTGTGCTATTTTCAAGTCAACGATCTGCCCACTCCACACAACACATTGCGTATCAACACTGATTTTGTGCACATTCACAGATTGTTCTGCAAATGTGCATTCTGGGGCATACAGAAGGGTGCAGGGCTGCAGCAGTGCAGTGTCGTGCAGCTCAGGGCCATGCATGGGTGTTATGACTTCCTTCCTTCCCAATGCCGACCTTTTCCAACTGTATTACCTGCTTTATTTGGACTTTAAAGTGGGTCACCAAGGGGGTGTTACAGGCTTTCACGTGAAACTGCAAAAATATGGATAAACTCAAGAGATGAGCGCACAACAAGGGGCATCGGGGACACATGCCACGCTCTTGGAAAAAATTAGCAGTGCAGTTTACCATTAAAAAAATCTCTGCGAAAGAGTTAAAATGCCTGGAAATCAGTAGCTAAACATTGCCAATACCTATAAAGCGCTTTCCAGACGAGGTGTATGGATGCTGAAGCAGTACATGTAGTGAGTGACGTAGACGAAAGGCTGCCCAAAACAACATCCTATCAACACTCCACCATCATCAGTCAGACGTGGAAGACTATCACTCATTTATCCTACATGACCCAAAGCAGTGGCAAACACCTACCATTACTAAAAGCATGCAAAGTGGCACACATATGACCTGATAAAAAAAAAAAAATGAATTGACAGATGTTAATGCAGACAAACTGAACCATCATTATAGAGACAATCTTTTAACAGTAGACTGCATCATATTTACGTGCATCTCTGAACATGACAAAATCTCAAGAGTGTGTAACATGAAAAACCCACTTGTGTCAACACGGGTATATTCAACTAAGGCCCGTTAGCATTGAACGATACTTTTAAAATATTAATTACGATATTAACGGATTATTAACCTGCTGCACGGTTGAAAGGCTTTATTATACTTCTATAAGGTCGTATTCGGACATGTATCGGACTATGAGGTGAGCCGCTGAAATAATGCACAACAACGGCAAGCGTTACCGTCAGAATGCGCACGGAAGCCGCTGGTAGTAACGGTAGTAGTACTCGCAGCGCTTCGCAATGTCACGGGAGTAGTACTATGCCAAGGACTAGCAACAGCTAAATTAGACAAGCAAATGCCGTGTAAGAGAGTAAAAGAAAGCTTTGAAACGTGCTCGAACACACTCGCACTGACGCGCAAAAACACTACGCAAAGGTTGTTCATGTCAATAAGGACGTACATGCAGCAAAAGTTGCAAATGATCCACCTTTATGAGCCGTCCTAGCAGAGAGCTGATGACAACGCGTGCAGTAAGTCCAAGTAATAGTGTTGGTTACCAAATAAAGTATTAATTTGGTTGTTTTTACATGACGTTATTACTCGCTTACTGTAGGTAGTGCATTCCTTCCTCGAGCGTAATCATGCCAATTCACGAGCGCCAGTCTGCTCTGTTCAAGTAGATCAAACTCATGCCATTCACTCAAAACAATTCGGAAAGGGGTAACTTATTAAATTACTCAAAAGCTTGATTTGAACGCTGTGTTTAAAACATTTGACAAAGTTTGTCTCTGCATCCCCACCCCCTTCCTTCTTCGTGCTCTAGGTCCTTCCTTGATATATTTGTGAGCTTGTTTGTTCTCCGTTTGTCTTTTACACACAACACTCGTGTCTAAAATATGGGTTGTCACTAATATAAGCGGTGGATTCGTTTGAGTGATAAACTACTTACCAAAACAGCAGAAATACTTAGAAGATAACCGATTAATTTACGGTGCAAATTGCAGATGGGCTCTGTCGTGTCGTCTGAAGTGGCAAGCAACGTCCATCCATGTCTCTGTCGGGAATTGTACTTTATATCGGTCCTCCGTAAAACATCTTCGACCCCCTCCCAACAGCAACTAAGACAGGGATTAAAAACTATATGAATCCCTCTTCCACTACAGTCACAAAATGGTGAATGAACCACTAACAGCTGGCCCGCCTGGCCAATCAGAGCGCGCTGACAGATACAGTAACCTATGGATGAGACCGCACAAACTTGGAGGCGTTTCTCAGTGGTTTATTACATTTGATTGACAGGCGCGTTGGGCCAATCGGAATGAAGGTAGATACCAACTATACTTGAGCCGGCGCGCACTCCAAAAGTTACAGTATCCAATGAGAGCGCTGGGAACCATAGGAACAGGGTGTGGGCGGGCACTAGGGAAGTGTTCAAGAAGCGCTGGCCAATAACGCGATACGAGTTCTCGCTCCCTAAAAAAGGTGCGTGTTTACCACAAACGACAGCGCAACACTTCATCCTAAAATCACGTTTTGAAAGAGATGTTTGTAAACTAAAAGAAAAACTCATAAGTGTCAGTTTTAATGCTATCTGCTATACTAGATATAGACAAATTTAGTTTGTTATTCTATTAAGTTATGAAGATTAAAAATAAAGGTAAATTCACTAAACGGATTCGGTTAATCACAATAAAGCCACTCTTGTGCGGGTCCCTGACTAACCATTTCACTTTCTCACTGCTGTGCTTGTGAATACGAGATGGGACTGTTGTCGCTCTCGCTCTTATTTTTTCTCTACTCTACTCTGCCTCGCTGTTCTCTCAGCAACAGCCCCTCACCTCGTGTGCGCGAGCCAATCGCTGCACCGCGATCCGCTGTCTCTAACGTATGTGCCCGTTGTGCCCCGCCCCATCCATAAAAGCCTTGCAGGATTTTGGAGGTGACGTCATCATTCCGTTGTGTGATTGGCCAGAGGCGCTGCGTCGACAAGCCAATGATCAAACTCAGCGATGAAGTCATCAAGCATGTTGCCACCAGCTGGATGGAAGGGGCGTGGCCTGACGTACTCGGCTAACCCCGTGCTTGATGCGTAGTAGGACAACATACTAGTGACCTGAGAGCGATAGAAGACATAGTGGAAAAACACGCTAGAAAAACAAGCAGTGTACTTGAAAATTTAGTTTAAATAACAAATACTGTTTTGAAAGTTCTTTTTGTTTCAAAACGTAGTCCATCCGAGCATAGGAATCCAAATTCAGGCATACTGACGCATTATCGAATGAATGTTCGTTGTGAATTTCTTCAAGAAGCAAAGACGTCGTTACATAATCGCTGTTGTAGACAGAATCAAGTACTCTCAAGCGCCATCCTCAATGTGCAGCGACCTCTGTCGGTTAGAAATTGATACAACACGAAAGATATGTGCACGCGCCACTGTGTGGTGGCTTTAGGGGATTCAGAACACTAAGAATAAGGTGAACCTTTTTGTGCAATTTTCACTGATCAAGACAAAAATAGAGAATTTTAAATAAAGCACGTTTTTTGTAGCATTCAAGTACTATCTTAAAGGGTCATACCGCCTTATTAGCACTTATTCTCCCCAGAGCCCTGCCCTTTGACCTGACCCCCTCCATGATGACGACCCCTTTCTTTTGGTTCTGCAAAGCTGTGTCAATCAGCCGTCACACATCTATCCCTCTTCCCTACCCTCCAACTGTGCACAGGGAACTGCATTCCCTCCTCTAGTTCACTGAAATGCAGACAACTACTGAAGTGATAAAAGAAGCAAAAGGGAGATGACAGACAGAGAATGTGACAGAACAAAACATGACAGGGATGATGAGATGAACCAGAGACAGAAATATAACAACAGGTTTCATCTGAATCCCACAACTGGTCTATTGAAGAAGTGTTACTCAGTCAGTGCTCACAAAGAACACTGATTTTAACAAGTAGACAGACCTGATGCCTACCAATGAAATTGGTAGTGGATTAAAAAAAAAAAAAAGTTAAACATTCACATAAAACGGTCCATATGAATATGAGTTATATCTTTGTGCATATCGTCTCTCTATGTTTGCTACTTTCACCTTCACAGACACTTAAGAAAGGAGATGCTATAAAGTGAGAGAGAAAAAAATCTTTTCTGGTCTTTATAGACAAAAAAATTACAGATATGTGCAGTGGCCCCTCATACAATCATAATAGAAGCTGCAAAATAATTGTCTAGCTTAATATGACATTCATATAGCTCTAAAATTAAACTAAATATTTCAATATTTTATTTAGCAATATTAACTGCATGTACTTTCATATTCAGTTCATCATTTGTACGTGCTAAAAGAGTCTCTAAGATCAATAGTGATGATTTTAGATGGTCGATAAAGCTTGTACTTCTGCTCTTCAGACAGCAGGGGTCAGTCTTAAAGAGTCTATGTTTTATATTATATCAACAGGCTGGATACGCAACATGAATTTAATAAATAAAGAACTTCACAGCTGCTAATGGTCATCTAAAGCATATTTCTTTGCTTGGAATCATATTTATTTATTTATTGGATTCCCCTCATCAAAGCGTAGTCATTGCAACAACAACAAAAAAAAAATAAACTACACATGTAAGAGCTTCCACAAAACTGAAACAGATGGAAAAAAGGTTGCAGAAACCAGATGGCTTTTAACCAGTTTAATTGACCCTGATTACATTTTAATTACAATTCTGAAAAAGAACACAAAAAAACGAATAAAGGAGGAATTTAAATGTTACATCATGGTATTAAAAACCTGATATTATGAATTATGAAACCACAGAAATACATTTTGAGATAGAAAGTGAGAGATTGAGACTTTTACACAATAAAACAATACACAATATATCTTTTAAAATCATACAATCCCCCGATGGAAAAAAAAAAATGTACAAAAGCAAGAAATCAGTAACACTACAAAATAACAATTACATGACATGACTTGAGTTCAAATCATAAACCCGGTCCTCCCCTGAATGCCCTTCCTCCATCCTATATCTCTCCACAATAACCACCCATAGTAAAGTTACAGTTTTATGTTAATTTACAAAAGTTTAAATCTTACGCTAAACACAGTCGGGTTGCTCGTGGGAAGGCAGGGCGGGGGGAAACAATGTTATCATGACGACAATATGAGGAGAACATGTCAACAAAATAATGATAACTAATAATAATTAGGATGAACAGCAACATTGACACCAGAGAGCAGTTCAGGTGAAAAACAAAGCCTCAAGTGACATCCTGGGATAACCGATGAGAGCAGCCTAAGAGAAAACAAATAACTTCCCTCCTAAAGAGAAACAATGCACACACTTTGTGCCCAAACAAAAGTTTACAAGACTGCACTGGTCAATACTGCACACCCCATCTCAATTCAATTTTTCAGTTTTGAGGTATGCCGGGCGTAAAACAAGTGCATCCTAGTTAAAGACCTGGCGAATCTATTAAGAAAGCAAGAGGAGATCTTAAACATAATCAAATCTGATTAAAGTGGGAATAAGGCAGCTAGAAAGAGCCCAAAACTTTGAGGAGGTAACCCGTTGCCAAGTCAGTTTTGTTTGATGTATTATCTTAGGTATTAGGGGCACTTAAGCAGTGATATAATGCCTTCCTGTCACTGTAAAAACCATTATATCATGGCTAGTGTCCGACTGGCCACCCTGTTGATGTCTCAAGTCCTGTGCTCAACTTCCACAGGGCTTTAGTGCACACAGGTTTATGAGGTTCATGATGCAAGATTTCAAAATAATTATAGCCTTGGGTGTGGTGTGACATACAGAGACCTGCAGCCTCTCTCAAACACACACACACACACACACACACACATCAGTTGTGGCAGTAAGAACAGGATGTTGAAGAGGTGCGTGCTGGTTGAAGAACCGAATGTGCCACATCATCTGTGGTGCAAAGCTCTCATGCTTTGTTAGAGTCTTATGTACAGTTAAGTCTTTTGCTCCTCTACCCTACCTTTTATTACCATGACAAGAAAAGCCAAATTTTCCTCCCTTACCCAAACAGCAACGTTTACCCTGAGGAGAAGAGTCAACCTTCCCCTCAAAATGAAATCTGTTACAAACCCCCCTGAAATTGATATATGTTAATGCTATGCTTTCCGCTTATAGTATGTGCAACACATAATATTTAAAGGTATATTGAGTGTATACTGTTCTTTTGTAAAAAAAAAATTGTTTTTCCTTGTGAGACATGCTATTAAAACAAGGCATAAGAGGCAGAGTGTGTGTGTCTGTATGTGTGTGTGTGCACACAAGAGAGCGACTTCTTGCCACATGCCTTTTGCTGTCTTTCTATTCTTAAGTTAGTATTTAAATGTTAGGGATTAAGGATTGAAACTGCTATTCCACCTGCCCATGTCCATAGTAAGATCTCATAGAGGTCCACGGCTGTTCTGTGTGGCTGAAGGACAAAGAATCAGCACTTGGGTACATCAAGTGCCAAAATAGTTCAAATTTGACCCCCAGATGGTCTAGTATCACTGTACAAGCTTGTGTGTCTATGTGTGTGTGTGTGTATGGGATGCTGGTTTAGTTCACACTTAAAGGACTGTCTGTCTATACAAGGGAAGCTTGTTATAAACTTGCTAATGTGTATTACCTTCAGACTGTCGTTTCAAAAACTAACCAACTAAGGAACTAGCCATTTAACAGATTTAGGATCGTGGTCTCAGAACCGCATGTTATGCCCGAGTCACTTCGTCCCCAAACGGAATGAAAGTGATTCAGGTATGGTCCCAGAGGAATGAAAAGAGAACGGAAGAGAGTGCGAGAGTTTTAAGGAGAGCTGGTCTGGATAGAAAAGGAAAGGAGAGAGATTTCCTGAGAACTTACAACCAGCTAGATTTCCGAAACACACACAGTCAAACCCGAATCAGACACTTCATACAAGGAATAAGAAAGGGGTTATGTCTGAGTGTGTGTGTGTGTGTGTTGAGGGATTGTGTCCCTGAGGGTTCGGACTTCTGACCAGGCTGGTTTTAGAACGGAGTCTGTTTGTGACTTTCTGTGCATTTGTATCCCACCACATCACATGGAGACTGATCAGAGTCTGTTGCTGAGGACAATAATGCTGGGCTGCTGGAGAAGAAGATCAAGTCTTTCTGACACCCATCTCTAGCTCTCTTTGTGGGATTTTGAGGGACAGCTCACAGGCACTTTGCAAAATAAAATTCTCTTCTAAAAATATAAAAAAATTCTCTAGTGCCAAAGGTCAAAGTTCATGACTCCTGAGGGTCGCTGGGGCACGTGGGTGAACTCATTCTTCATTACGGTCACATTGAGACATTGAGCCCCTCGTCTGAAGCTGAGGGCGGCTTGGGAACGAGGGCAGCCTGGGCAACGGGACTTGATTAAGCAAGGGTCAGTTAGTCTAAGTGTGCAGTGTATGTGTCAGTATTACTGTTGTGAGTATCAGCAGTCATTGATCTCAAGAGTCAGGTGTGAGTGTGGGTCCATCAGCAGTTGTAGAGTTGTGTATCAGCAGTCGTCTAAGTGTGTGGATGTGCATCAGCACTCCTTGTTCTCCAGTGACAGCTGTGCCGTTGCTCGGTGGAGCTCCGTGCTAACTCGGTGATGAGCGAGAGGGGGTGGGCTCTCTGCTTCTCCGCTCCCACTTCCACTCCCACTCTCCTCCGCCATCCCGTTCCTCTCTTCTCCTCTCACTTTCTTGTCCTCCGCCTCTTCCATGTGCTGGTCCTGATCCCAGCGCCGCTTGAACCGGAGCTTCAGCGGGATGCACTGGGAGCTGGTTTGTGGCTGCATGTCCGCCGGCTCCACGGGTTCACTCTTCACGACGGAGTTACCACGCCGACCATCACCTGAGGAAGAGCTGGGAGGGATGATGAAGGGTCGAGGGGCGGGGGCTTTGAACACCTCTTCCTCCAAGTCCTCATCTGGGTGGAGAGCGGCATCAGTGCCGTTGGGCTGCTGGTGCTTTTGGCTGTGTGGATAATGATTATGGTGACGGTGATGACGGTGTTTATGGTAGTGAGAGGGGAAAACATCAAACTCTTCATCAGCTTCTTCATCACTGATGTCAGTCACTTCGACTTCCTCCTCTGATTCAATGTCAGATATGGGCTCAACCTAGAGGGAGAAAGAGTTTATGAAGTGTTAAAACAGATGCTCCGGACTAATTCCCATGAATTTTCCAGTTTTGTGATGACTGAAAAAAATAGTTTTTGCAATACAGATGATAATTTCAAGACAAATAAAGAGTTTATAACTATGCATAACTACAACTAGACTGCATAAAATTGTATTTCTAGCAAGAAGTGCAGGTTTCTCTTTGAGTTTGTTGTGTTTGGAACCACTCGCAGAGTGTGATCCTCAGTTGTTTGTTGTATGATGCCCAGTTTTTCTTTGTAACCGCTTACAAAGTCAGCAAGTGTATTATGGCTAGTACTTTTAATAATTCTCATAGTGCATTGCAACCTTTAGTCAGACTGAATTCATACCATCCAATTTTTCTCAAGTTCGACAAACCAAAGACAAGGAACATGAGACAAAAAAAAACTCTAAGTAGCAGTTCAATTATAACGTGCATATATGTGCATGTGATTGTATAGATCATAATTCCTGATTACCTTAATCTTGGGCAACCCGGCGCTGTTCAGCGAGCCAGTTGAGGAGGAGTTGGACACCAGTCCTGATCCGCTGGCTGAACTGAGATCACTCCCAAATGACAACGAGGAACCCAGACCAGATGTAGATGTGGAGGACAGCGAGCCCTGTCGACCCTGACTGTCGCGCTGTTTTCGGCCCAATGGGGGAGGCTGGAGCTTGAACTTGAATGGAGAATGGTGCTGTTCCTCCCCCAGGTGATGGTGAACAGGGTGAGCGTGAGGTGGTGCGTGGCTGGAGTGATGGCTGTTGAGCACCGAAGGCCTCTCGGCAGGACCACGATCACAGCCCTGGGGTCCGGGCATGCCTTTGTCAAGGCGCTGAGGCTGAGGAACGAAGATGTTTGGGTAATGAAAGAAGGCACGAGGGCTCAGGTGGTAATTGTAGACGCTCTGGGTGTGAGCCTGCAGGTAGCGCTGCATGTCCTCTGGGTTGAAGGAGAAAATGGAGCCAGGCATGGGCGACAGGGAAGGGGAAGGAGTGTAGGCCAGGTGAGAGCCTGGGGTCATGGAGAGTGCCGGCGAGAGAGGTGGTGCCAACAGGCCAGGGCCTCCCGGACCCGGCAGAGGCGAGATGGTGAACGGCGAGAGAGGCTCGGGATGAACCCTATGTCCGCCGACCTCTGACACTCGATGACCTCTGTGACCACCCGGTCCACCGTACATCCTGAACATCGCCTCGTGAGACAGACGAGGGTGAACTGCACCTCGGAAACCGCCGCCTCCAGCCCTCTCAGCCACTCGTTCAGTGACTCTCTCCTCCGCCGCACCTCCGTTCCCATCTTCGATCTCAGAGTTGACAGAAGTTCCATCGCTGCAGTCAGAGACAGAGCCACGGGCGATGCGGCGGCCGCTGAACATCCCCGGACTGCGCAGTTCCTCGCTGCTGGGGGACCGCAGCACCTCAGACACCTGCAAGTCTGAAGGAGTGGATGGAGGGAAACGGAAATGGGGACCTGTAGGCACTGGTGGAGCACTTTGAGGAACAGCCGCTCCTGCGGAGAGACAAACACAGGTGAAGGTCTTAGTTGGGTTTTGCATTTTATTATGTGAACAAATGTATGTGATTTGTGGGTCCTCGTTTTTTACCTGCAGACCCCATATCAATGAAAGGGTAGTTGACCAGCACCAGCTTGTTGAAATTAAACTTGTAGGTGAAGCGTTTTCCTTTAGTTTTATGTAGAATCCTCTTGTTGTAATAATACCTGCACAGAGACGAGCAGGACACATTAGCCCACTCGGAAATCACATATAAACCTGAAATAAGGTATTGGGTTATTAAAATGTCAACGTGTATAATGAATAATAAAAAAATCCAGATTATGCACAAATCAAATAATTAAATGTTCGATATTGATGATAGGAACTCTATGTACAGACACTCATATGTTCTTGCTTCCAGGGAAGCACAAGGCAGCTTGAGTGGTGCTATAGAAAAATGAAATTAAATACAAAGTCATTGTCATGTAACTTTTTATAAATTGTTTTAATGCT
Source organism: Carassius gibelio (assembly GCF_023724105.1). Lineage (NCBI taxonomy): Eukaryota > Metazoa > Chordata > Actinopteri > Cypriniformes > Cyprinidae > Carassius > Carassius gibelio. The sequence goes on along the minus strand of NC_068386.1, from coordinate 15,571,347 downwards.
AGATATATATATATATATATATATATATATATATATATATATATATATATATATATATATATATATATATATATTATTTATAAGAAAATCTGAAATTCAGTTAAATAATACATTTGCACACACACACTGGATTTTATATATATAATTAAGTTTATATAAAAAAATTAATTAAATATATGGCTACCAGTGCAGTGTACACTTTAAATTAATCTGCTTAATACAGGTACATCAAGAGCCCAGGAAGAATTTAAATGGTTTTGTATGTATTGTTAATATATTTTTATGTGTATGTTTGTGTGATGGGAGCTATTGTCAGGACAGCTCTGGTCACTCTAGTGTCTGTTTATATAACACTATAACCCACTGATAAATTCTCCTTTCTTAATCCCCTTATATAATCCCATTCTCGCTCTCTCTTCCTATCTATATATTAACCTTTGTCCATCCCTGGTTCTTTACATAACATCTCTCTATTCCTCACAAACCTCCATTCATTTATGTAACTCCAATATCACTGCACCTTTCTTACAGACCTGCACCAGTGAGTGTGTGTGTGTGTGTGTGTGTGTGTGTGTGTGTGTGCAAATCCCTGTGACAACGATTCATCTTGTACTTAATAACCTTCCATCCACAATTCTCTATGAATGACATGTTTCACGGAAGATGCTGACACTGAGCTTTTTGAATGCATAGAGGATATATTTACTCACCCTGCATGTGTGTGTGTGTGTGTGTGTGTGTGTGTGTGTGAGAGAGAGAGAGAGTTCAGACAGTCTTGTCTGTGGAGATTAAGCCAAGACAAACAGATTCTTGTGGTCAGATGAAGACGTGAGTGTTTTCAAAATGTTTTAAATGTATTTAAGTTGTGTCAAAATGATTTGATTTCTTTATATCAGGTTCAGACAAGCATTTTTTTTAACTAAGTACATGTTGTCAACCTCCAGAAGGGAAAAACATGTGACTGCGACACCACAACATACGCAGAATGCACCTTCAATGCAATTATTAACAAAGACACAGATGTAAGCAGGTGATCGGTGATCATGTGACCTACGATAACACTCTGAGCCACATAGCGAGATATAAATATACTTGAGACAGCTGTGGATTAGCATGTCTACCGAATACACCAGCAGCAGCAGCAGCAGCAGCGTTTGCATGGGCAGACATCCAGCTCACACAGTCTACTTACGTCTGCACTGTTTGGCTGGAAGTGGTAACCTGAGTTTATGACGGATGACAGATGAGAACGCAGAGGTGAGATGAAGCGATACTCTAACCATGACATCCTGAACTGTGATGTTCCGATCAACAGGCCAGGCAAAGTAACACTCATTTCTATGGCTGTCAGATATGACTGGTTCTTAAAAACTGTTCGCACAGTCACACAATGCGTCGCTGGATATGCTTTCTATATAGTATGCGGCTGGTTTCTCAAAGCAGAGGTTAAACTTCCTCGAACTACATTACGTTGTGCTTTCTGTGGTGAAAACCAGTGTCAAATTAAAAACATTATTTGTGACACAAGTGTTTCTTGAATTGTCATATTATGCATTTGTCTCAGCAATATGATGCTCAAAGACATGCCGTTCAGGTTTACCCAAATCTATATATTATATTGTCAAAAAAACATTAAAAAAATTAAACTCTCCCTAAATCATAAGTGAAAACAAGCCTGATTCAAGCATGAAATACTTATATAAATTATTCTTATTACTATTAAAAAAATAAAAAACAGACCTGCAGACCCTTATGGCTTTGTTTCAAGGTCAATAAATCTAAAAATGACCAAAATGTAAGATGAAAAATGTAATTATGAATAAATAAGTCACTTACCCTTAATTAAAAACATTCAAAAACGTTGTACTTTTTTTTTGAAAATGATAACTAAGATGTGTACACTCAATTCAAGGTGACGGGAAAAATGTTATTCGTTTTTACTTGATGGTTATACGACATGACATTTTCATTATTACATTTTTTTTTTACTTAGTTGACATTTCTCGTAAACATTTTTCAAAACCATGTGAAACTAACTTGAAAACAAAATAATTAATCCACAAACTTGACATGTTTTAAACTAGATTTTAAAAATAGTTTTCAACTTTTTTAAATATTAGATGCTTTTATTTGACCCTAAAAACGGAGTAAAACCTGCAAATATATATATTAATCAATATTTGTGTCTTGCTTTCAAGTAAAACAAGATAAGCGTGTGATATGGGAGTTGTTTACAAAGAATATATCTTAAAGTCATAGTCTATGATGCAGAACAGTGTGTGAAAGAAGTGCCGCCCACCCTACACACATGACTGCACGAGCACCCGCTCTCTCAAACACACTTTAAAGAGCATTTGAACTGACTTCAAAGCAGAAGAAAGGATTCTTTGAGCATCTGCATCTAGTGGCAATGACCCTCCTTCTGTCACACTCACTTCCACACCTGTGAACCCACTCGCTGGGGGCTGCTCTGACAGAAACACTGATGCTGCTGACCGACAGTTCAAAGGAGAGCATATAACATGACCAAATCTGAACAACTTTTAAACACAGACACACCTACTCTGGAGACAAAATGACTTTAGGAGGGACAGTTGAGCAGGTTTCCAGGAAACAATCAGATTTCACTGGGTTATGACTAGGATTAAACAGCAGATTATTAAAAGCTCTCAGGGTCAATATTCTTTCACTGGTGGGAATATAGGAGCTAAACAAACACTACAGCGATTCCTGGTATTCGCAGATCAGGGCCTGAACAACATGCTTTATAAAAGAGACAGAATGAAGAAAAGAGAGAGAGAGAGAGAGAGCATGAGGATTATAAGTCAGAAGCTAAAAAGGTACACTGTGTTTCTTTAATGTTCATTTACTGTGCTATATTTGTGAGGACCAAATATTGAGAAAAAGAATCCTCACAAACCAGAAACTTTATCCTCGCATATTTCTGAAAATATCCTTGCAAACTTTTAAACGATAGACACAAATGCCTGAGTATATCACCACAAAATAGGATTTTTAATTAACTTTTTTTGTTTATTTACTGTACACACAAATGTCTGACATATGAACAAACTTTTAAAAATATATTCACAAATATCTGAAAACACATTTCTAAAAATATCCTCAAAACCTTTGTAATATATATATTCACACAAACATTTCTAAAGTATACAAAACTATAAAATCACCTTCACAAATGTCTAAAAACGTCTCAAATCTTAAATATCCTAAAAATATGCTCACAAATGTCTGAAAACAAGCTCACAAACTTGAATATCCTTGAAAATATCTGAACACACACTAAAAAAAGTCTAAAATATCATTAGATATCCTTGAAACTTAATATCAAATGTCAAAAAATACCAACGACCTCGGAAATATACAGGTTCATGTATTATCTCTACTTTGGGGGCAAATTTGTGTGAAAGAAATATGACAAAACCTCACTATGGGGGCGTTTACATAAAAAAAAAAAAAAAGTGGGAAAAAAGTGACGGGTTGGGGTGGGGTACGAGTGGGTCTGTAAGGCTCTAGGGCGGATGGTAAATGGACAGTGAGATCCGCTCCATCCATAAGCTCTACTGAGAAGCCAGAGATAAACATCATGTTTTGTATGGTGCATGTGGTAGCGCGTGTCACTTTTGCACTAGCGTGTGTATGTGTGTATCTCCACCCACTGAGCTAATAAAGAGCTCATTCTGTCCTGACAATAAGACCCAAAACTGCCCTGAAATCCACACACACACACACACGCATGTTGTCATCCACCTCCAAACAAAGAGAGCTGTTGTAGGACAAGGCCTCTGACCCACTCTTTCCACACAAACACTCTCACAGACACACACACACATCCAGTCTTAATCAGATCTCTCAAGAATGTCTGACATCGAAATAACATCATAGTCATGTTTAATATGATGACAGACTTTGTCCAAGGGTTTGGATTTCCTGTTGGCAATGAAGGGAAAAAGGTCTAGAAAAGTTTTAAGGAAGGCAGAAAGGTGCCCTTAATATTGTTTAACCTCAATGACTTCGTCAAATGGTCAAAAACTGCTCAAACATTCTTCAAAATATCTTCTTTTGAGCTTAACCAGAAAAAGAGAAAGTCATTTGTTTTGAAACGACATGAAGGTTTCTGATAGGATAAAAAAAAGGGCTTCAATGGATTCAAGTTGGTCACATGGTTAAAACTGACACTCTTTGATGACTTTGTTAAGTAAAAATTCTTATCATGTAGCCACTGTGAGTTTAAATAAACAGAATCTGGGGAGTTCTGTTAGGTCAGTTTTGACAAAAGAGGGATGAAATTTAATAAAGAAGGGAATGAGTATTTGGGCGTCCATCATGCTCGATGCCAGACGGGAAATGTCCTGACGTTCAGTGGAACATCAACAAAGGGACAATAGAATTCCAGTTTTTTTCTGGAATTCCCCCACGCGTGTGGCAGGAAGGTGATGAGTTGAGTCCCAGCGGGCCATCCGCAGGAGAACATAATTGAAACAACACCCCTAACTCCATCAACATCAAGTCAAATTCCAGTCAGGATTAGAGCATTAGCCCAGACCTCAATGCATGCCATAGAGTGGCCAAGAAATGTCTGAAAAGGAGCGTTTGTCCTGAAATAAAGGGACGTCACAAGTGTGCAGGGCTGAATGTGAAAGCCCTGTTGTGAGTTGAGAAGTGTCAGATTGAAGGTATGAATCAGATGGAGGAGCAGAGTGTGGGATTGTGGGGTGGGGAGGCGGTGTAGATGTGGAGGAATGGCAGTGAGTCACCGACATCAAAGAAAAAAAGAATGGAGGAGAGGAAATAGGAGGGATAAAAGACGAGAAGAACAAGACAGTATTGACTTACAACTTCTGTTCAAAGTAGTAGATAACAGAAAATAATTACAACTCACCACTCAGTTTGTTAAAACACTTTAGAGATACATAAACTAACAATTTTTTTTTATCTGGGCTAATGTTAATTTAAACCTCTTGAAAATTTTTAAAATGTATAAGCATTTGTAGAAACTAACATCAAAATACATAAGAAAAGGTCTGTTGTTACGTCATTTTTGTTGTGACTTTAATGTTCATTAACTGAATTGAAACATCCGAAGTCTATTCTTTCCGAGTATTACATTGGAAAGGTTTTACAATATACATGGTTTTAAAAGTCACTAGACTGAAAATCACTCATTTGTGCACAGTTACAGTGAGTATATCTTGTAATGTAGACCCTGTGACCTTTTTTTGATACGTGGGAGACATTTTAAGTAACTTTATAGCCCAAATAACAGATTATTTATACCAAAGAGTTAATGCAAGCAATTGAACAAAAATACAACTGACAAATTTCTGCTTTTAATGCCTTGCCCTATAGACTTCCACTAGAAGCGCATTCACAGTAATGTGCTGTTTACTCTGACTAAGGTCTACAGAGAGAGGAAAGTGAACAGAGGACTCAAATGAGAAGTTATGTGCGGCTGCATGACCTTCTAACGAGGGCGATGCAAATATCTCCTGCCCAGAACACAGAGAGGAACTCATGCTGAGAATGATCAAAGGACAAGGTCTCTATCTGACAGCAAATGAAGGCCCACCAGCCCAACAATTACCAGGTTCAGATTTCAAAACGCACTCTTTGTGCCACTCTTTGTGCAGTGTTGCCAGTTCAGCCATTTGAAGTCAACAAATTTAGATTGAACTGCACGAAAGAAGGCAGGTAGACCAAATATGTTGTCATGATTTGGGTGCATTTTTAAGGAAATATACAATGAAGGAAATAAATAACAAAAAGGTTCTACACAATTCTACACACATAGCTTATACAGAACGACTTATCCAGTTGACAGTAAAACTAGTTTCCTAATTAATCTTAACTAGTGGTCGACCGATATGTGTTTTTGACAGCTGATGCCGATATATTGGAAAGCAGGGCGGCTGATGGCAGATATAAAGCCGATATAATTGTTTTAATTATTATTATTAATATTTAAGAAATTTGAAATTATTTGACGATGGATAAAAAAATAAATGTGTAAAAAAAACATACTTATGCTTAAGATGACAGTATTTTCACAAATAAATAAATATATAATAAAATTATAATATATATAAAAAGTAAACACTGTAACCAACAGGTCACTCAGTATTCTGGGAAGTTTGTGTGCATTGGGAATCATATTTTTTTAATAAAGCCGGGGTAACACTCATTTTACATACAGCACACTGTGAAATTGACATGAATATGACAGTGGGCAAATGCATAAAGCGCAGCATAATTTGAAATCACGAGTTTAAAGTTTAAAGCATTCAATTTACACGGACTGACCATAATGCAGAGAACATGTGATTATGCTGAAAACACACTTCACAAGATCTCACAGATGGATTCGACTGAGTTTGCAAGGTTTGTGAAATGAAATGTTCATTAGTCATTCAAAGATTTGTTAAAATTATAGAAATGCGTATTTGATTAATGCTGACGGCAAACAAGGAAGTATTATAATGTTTGCCTTTCTATTACTAATAGGCCTAATATAAAATAAATCGTTAAAATAATTTTTGTATATAATTTTTTTTTAACCATTCTATTTGATTATTAGACATACTTCTATCCGTATAAGACAGAACTGTTAACGACGACGACAAACAAGAGAGAAAGTGTGAGCACTGTTCTCAGGTGCTGTTGCTCTCAGTACCTTCAAAAAAATGTCCCGCCTCGAACACATCGGCCAAGCAGAAAACTCATCAGCCGATACCGATATTTGAAAAATGCCAAATATTGGCCGATATATCGGCCTTGGGGATATATTGGTCGACTACTAATATTAACAATGGTAAAGTGAGAAGAAACCTAAGAAGACCCTTCAAAAATATGGTACATGACCCTGAAAGTCATTTTTTATAGCCAAATGAGACTCTTGACAATGGAGAATTGTGCATCATGGGACTTCTCCTCTATCCAGGCAATGCTTTAGGTGTTGAGGCCTGTAAAGATGCTGAAAAGCAGTACTTCCAGGATTTAGCACTTGTAGTGATCAGATCACTTATTCCTCAATGCTTAATGATGATGTGAAAAGAGCATTTTCATGTGACATTACTTTAAAAAAAATTATAATGCTAAGGATTACAGATCCTCTCTAGATGAGAGCACAGGATTATTCAGAATGAATGGACATCAGTTGTGTTCCATATTCTGACAGCGTTTTTGGTAGCTGTGACTATGAAAAAAAAATGGATTAATCTAACTGAAGGTGCATAGTAAAAATTATGCTCAAATCTGAGTTTGGAAAGACAATCTGGCAACCGTGTCTGTGTCAGTGTGTGTTTTTCTAAGTGTGATATGGACAGTCTGAGAGAAATCACTTATAATTACATGGCTTTACAGCTATACTTTCTTTCAAACACATAAGGCAAAACATACACTTGTGCGAACAGAGCACACATTTACATTTGTAATAACAGAGTGAAGAGGAAGAGTGACATCATGTTATAGCACAGCTGTCAGCAGGTAAACAATTTACACTTCACTCTCATTATACTTTCTGTTTTGTAAAGAAATACAGTGAAAATCTGATCTGGTAAAAACAAACAATAGGATAAAAATAGAGAAGAAGAGAACTAAAGTATAACTTAGATAATCCAACATAAGTGGCAGAGCTTTTAAAAACAGTCATTATCTTCTGTTTAATCGATGGAAAAACACACCATCACACACAAACACACACACACACACACATTTGATTATTTTATTTGAAATGACAAATACTGAATAAAACAACACAGCATCCAAATATTCAAATATCCTGTACTCAGTATCGGTATCGGCTCCGATACTGCCATTTTCTGTCGGATCGAGTATCGGTCAGAAGAGACTGATCCGGATCTGATATAGTGCATATAATATTCTGAGTTATTGTTAAGCCCCATGAAAGGCACAAAAACATTATAAAGCACCATAATGATTTTTGGCACTATATTTCAAGTGTACTGTAGCAATTTCACCCCCTGCCATACAAAATTGTACATGTCTCCCTCAATTATCACACCTGATTTGACTCATTAGTATAGACTGCAAGACCTGAAGTGTGTGTATGAGATATAGGCGGGGGTACTTCATGGAGAAGTTTGAGAACCCATGCTTTTGCGCAATGAAGGATTATCAATTGTCCTTTTATAATTTCTGTTCTATCTATTATATGTTGCTGCTTATATTACTGTGCTATGGGTTTAAAATAAATGTTTTTAAATTGTATATATATATATATATATAATACAATTTAAAAACATTTATTTTATATATATATATATATATATATATATATATATATATATATATATATATATATATATATATAACTTGTTTTGCATTAATGTATTTTATTTTTATTTTTTATTTTTCATTAATGTATTTTATGACAATACAAACAGCAATGTGTAATATTTGACCAGATTTAGTCCTACGTTTTTGTTTTTGTTCCCCACTAAATAATGTTGTTTCACTAAATGTTTAGTTTAGTTTGAAGGTTTTTATAAAATTATTGTGCACCCATGATTTTTATAGAATAACTTTTGCTGGTGAATTATCCACTAACCTTGTTTATAATAGTATTTTTTGCCAGAGATAATTATTATATATTATTTCATTTGTTTTTGTTTTTTTCAATTAAATGATGTCTATATTTAGCAGATTGTGTTTAACACATAAGAGTGGTGATCAGGTCAGCACACAGAAGTATAGAAATTATACATAGATTTTTTTTTCACCTGCGCTGGTATCAGATAGGAATTGGATTGTTTATAAAAAAATCTATCCGGTTATAAAAATTCTATTTGTAATGATGAATTTGTAATTTAAAGTAAACATCCCAAATTTGACATTATTATAAAGTCTACCTAAGTGTGTTCTTTTAAAGTACTATTAAGAGGTATTTTATTTCATCAGTGTTTCATTATCTGCAAGTACAGTTGTTTAAAAATTCAAAAACTCGTGAATTTGAAAACGATGCCATCGTCTATCGGCCCAACTCTAGTTTCTGTGTAATTGTTTGTAAAATGTACTAGCAATATCTGTGTGATAATAGTTTCTACATCATTTTTTAATATTGAAATGGCTGAATTACTCTCCCTTTGACAAAGCCCACATCAACTGTACTGGATCATACACTGATGGTAATTAATTGAGTGTTCGACTGATTAAATCCAGCACTGAACCCTCATGTGGGTTTACTCAGAGTGGACCACTCTCCATCCACTTTGAGGATCAGCGCTGATCTGTTAAAGCAGGTGAGTCTGAGACAAAATTAACGGTACAAATGAGCAAATGCAGATCAGGTCAGAAATTGGAGTGAAGGCTAAAACGGTCGGCTGCTCAGAATACATTGGTCTGTCTGTACTCTAATGAGAGCACAGCTCCTGCACAGGTAAATGGACTGGGATTACTGAGAGATCAGACTCCAAGCAATCATGACTCTTCAGCAGAAGGGTCAATCCCATAATGCAACACAAGAGTCAATCTCATAATGCAACACAAGAGTCAGACGCTTTAGCTGCCTCCTCTACATTCAGGCTGAGCAGAAATAGGCCTCAGCTTTCATTGGTCAAACTAAAACTGTCCAGGATTTTCCTTTTAAAATGGTGAATGGTTAAAAGTCTGGATGTGTTTGAAGATGGACCATGTTTTGTAATGATCATTTTATTTTGGCTGGTCCAAAAATGTTATGAGGAGGAAAAGACAAACCAGGCGTAAAAAATAATAGGGGCAAATCATAACAAATATTAAATCAGTTAAAAGAGCTTTAAATGGCCATTAACTGAAAGGTCTTTAACCATAAAAGCACAGGCTGCTTAAGAGGGATTGTGTCTGAAATAAGTGTACTGTAAACTGTTCCAGATTAAACAGCTTGCGCAGGACATAATTGTTAACAGAAATAAAGGCAAAGAAAAAAGGACTTACCTGAGAGCTCTGCTGAGTTTGTCGTAGTTCATCTGAGGTTTGCACTTGCGGGCGCCCCACAGCCTGGCCACCTCATCGGGGTCTTTGATCACAAACTCCCCATAATCTCCCTGCCAGGCAATCACATCATGATACTCCTCCTTCCTCAGCAGCTCCAGGATAAAGTGCCACAGCTGGATCTGTCTGGAGCCAGGACTGGACTCGGGCTTATAGGCCCAGTCTGGGAACGGAAACCCTGCAGAGACGAAGAGAGGACAAATATGTCCAGATGCAATGAAAAATGACTACATTTATTCACTGAAAAACAAGGCCAGTGATCCTCCCTTTCACTGCTGCCATCATCATCTTCAGTAGGCATGTAAACTGCATCATACTGTATATAGCATGCATTGCATATCAGAGTCTGACCTGGGAAATCCTATTTCCCTGCTTTTCAGTTTGAACTTCAACTTTAACATTAAACCAAAATCCAAAAATTGGGATTGGCCAATATTAAAATTCTATACAACTTTGTCTAAATAAATTAAAAAATGTAAATTATAGCATCACAACATTATAATCTGAGAACAAAAAAAATTATATATTTATTTTGAGATTTCCTAAAGATTACATTGTTATTAAACCATTAGCGTTTTAAAAAAACGACTTAAAAATTGGTAAACACAAGTTTCAAATACTGACCAATATATATCCCCTATAACTGTATTCATTCTTCAATTATAATTATTACTTTTTTTTGTTGTTCCTGGATATTGGCATTTATCAATACTGGACGCTGATATTAGGTCAATCCAATCTACACACTTGTCTGTGTCTGGTTTGAAATGTAAATTAAAAATGAATTTACAAGCAGGTGACAGTTCAAGTTAATATCAGACATGTTTTAATTACAAAATAACTGAATTCAACTGCTAGAGAAATAACTGATGAAATGCATATCTTTTATGTAATGCAAGTCACCTCAGAAAAAAAAAGCTTTCACTGAATCTTTAAAGGTAAATCTTCAAAACGCTCTATATCGTCACATCTCTTATCATCAATCTCCTTGAGGTCTGATTTGTCACCAGCAACCTCACTCAATCTAACACACAACCGAATGTGATTGGCATTTTTTTTAAGAAACAAGAAATGATTTGAAAGGGCTGCAGAGGATGGAGGGTGTCCAGTCACTGAGGGTGAGGACGGGTGAAGTGGGGTCAGGCAGGGTCAGGTTAAGCTGAGGCTGGTAAAGGTCGGATAGGGTAACGGCTCACAGTGGTTCCTCAACAGCTGATCCTCTTAACACTCAGTTTCACACACACATACTTACTTAACTATGTAAATTGAAACATTTAATAGACTTCTAATGTTTTCATATAGAGGTGGTTGTAAATAATATAATCTAACTTACAGCCCAACAGGAAACTTACAGAATTCTAAAAAACCAAAACAAAATGTAAATTTTATTTTTATACCATTATTACAAATGAAGATACATCTCCAAAAGTAGGTTGTCAAATTTTACTTACTTCTGGGTACAAATTAGCCCCCAAAATCAGGTTAAGTAGGTGCACACACACACACACACACACACACAAACACAAGGAACTGCTCCTGCATGAGTAACTCTTACCAGGCAGCTTTTTTTTGTGTGACTTTTATTCATTCTGTTTAAATGATGTCTAACCGCGCTACCTTGAGTTTTACTGCATTTAAACCTTCACTTCATTGTCCAATACACTCCTGCAGAATAAAATGTGTCTTTTCCACCAAGTAAAAGCTCATTCTCATTTATAACTTTAAGGCATTTAGGATAATTTGTTTCATCCATTTAGATCAGACTATGGAGAGTTTAAAAATCAACCATGAGTCAGTTTTGCTTTTATTATAAATGATCCAAACACGTCTCAACAGCTTCCGACAATTTACTGGTTCGTAGAATCAGACAAATCACTTCCTCCTGATGACTCAACAAATCTACAATACACACTCAAGTGGTTGTTTTTCCTGTTTCTAACTGCTAACAACCAGAACAACATGACAGGAACCCAGTGAAAACACACTACCTTTTCTGTACAGTTTGAGAGGCAGTGTCAGAGTCAGTGTGGTTTTATACTCGGACTGGAAAGACGTTTATTACTTTACTTTTTTATTACTATACTTTTTACCTTCAGCAAATAAACAGAAGTACATTACAACATAGCACATCCTATAACCTCTACGTGCTCTCAAAACATCACACATACACACACACACACACACACACAAACTCTTATTAGAGGGCACATCTGATTGCTCCTTTAAGAGGTCAAATGTACCATGCACCAGAGAGCTACGTCTGACTTCAGAAACTGCAGACAAGGATCTGGTTTCACAGCTCACATTCTCTCTCTCTCTCATTCTATATCTCCCTATTCACTCACACACACACACGTGCACACACATGAAAAGGATCCCTACTAAGAAGTTGAGCTAAACTCAATATGTCTGTCAAACTCCCTGATGAACAATAAAGAGGAGACACTAGGAGTCACACACACTCACACACATGCACCAGCAGGCACAGATACAGTTACTCCTCCATTGTAACATACAAACATCAATGTTGATTCACATTCAAGTCTACAATCACACACACAATTCAACTCAGTCAGCACCCTGATTCAGGTGTGATCTTAATACTGTGCCAGTCGACCGATCTCTGTGTTTGTCTCAGAATCAACAGCTGTTACACGTGTAAAGAAACTCTAACGGCAGTGAGCTTGTTTTTTGACATGAAACCTCTTCAGGCACTGTGTGTGTGTGTGTGTGTGTGTGTGTGTGTGTGTATTATTAACCACATTACAGACGATTTACCGAGTGTTCCAGCACTGATGCCCTGTTATGACCCATGTTTCACACTTCAATCGTATCACACGACACCTCTGCATTTCTCAGAAATACACACCTATGCGTACAAAAAAAATAGGTACACTACCGGTTTTTGAAAGAAGTCTTTTATATTCATCAAGGCTGATATTTTATTATTTATTTGATATAAAATAACATTGTGACATTTTAATACAATTTAGAATAACTGTTCTTTGTTTGAATATTCTTTCATGTTTTTTTTGTAACGGTAAAGCTGAATTTTCAGCAGCCATTTCTTCAGGTGTCACATGATCCTTCAGAAATCAGTTCATTAGGCTGCTCTAGTGCTCAAGAATCATTTCAGATTATTATTAGTTGAAATAAGTTGCTTAATGAAGTGTGAAAGTTTGTTCTTTGATGAAGACAATTTTTGTAGAAAAGTTTTAAAGAAATATTTCTAAATATCATTACTGTCATATATCTATATAGTGGATCCTTGCTGAAATATATATATATATATATATATATATATATATATATATATATATATAATTTCGGCCTGCAAATATGGAATGAATGATGCATCTGTATAGGTTCATATCACAGTTTACAGTTTACACAGTGCAAACTAAAATACACAGGAAAATTCACATAAGTTTAACAGCCAAGGTCAAAATAGCTGGATAAGCTTTTGTTTGACAATTACATTTTAAAGAAAGCGACCAATCATCATTGTTCATCACCAACTCCAGATTTAAAAGAAACTTCTTTGCGAATTTCTTCATTGTGCAAATCCACGGAAAATTAAACCTGCACTGGTTGACAACGATGATTCCTATTAGTGGATTAGAACATACATTTTTGAATACACCAAAAAAAAAAATAATAATAATAAAGATTTTAATTTTAATTTTGGAACTCAAATGAAAGACCCCAACCCCATAATGCAGGGTCCTATGATTTACGCAATGCAGAAATTTAGGTTAAATTAAAATGGATTTCCCAGGACATCAGTCTAAATTCAAGCCCTAATCTAAAAATAAAACAAGCCATGGAAACTGTACATTACTGACAGTTTTGGGTTTTTAGAAAGTGAATCAACGTGAAGTCCGCGTGGGTGATGAGTTGGTTGTGCGAGTGTCTTAATAGCATGCTGTTTTGTGTGTATGACCTCATCCCCCACCCTACTTAACCTCTGTGACCTTCGCCCCCCCCATACACCTTCTCTCCCTCTCTCTGCCCCACTCCCCCGAGAGGGAGACACTGGATCCCCATTACAGAGGAGACAAGACAGACCCAAAAAACACACACACACCTCATCAATAATGCAACAACCCGACTAGCTTAGTGTGTGTTGTTGGGAGATATTCTCTCTGTCCTGGGATGCCCAAGTGTGTGAGAGTTAAAAAGAGTGAAGAAAACTTAGAAAGAAGAACGTGGAAAACTGAGCGAGATGACAGGGAGAGGAGAGACAAGACGAGAAACAGAAGAGAAAAGAGATGAGAGAACAAGAAGGAAAAGAAAAGAGGGGGCCTGAGGAGGGAGTGGGAGAGAGGGAAACAATAGAGAGAGGGAAAGGGGGATGGGGTGAGAGAGAGAGAGAGGGATGAGATCATAGCTCTTCTAGTAGTCTGTTGTCACTCAGGTCAAATTCCCTCCCTCCCTCCCTCCCTCCCTCTCTCTCTCTCTCTCTCTCAGGCATCGATTGCACTCAAGAATGTAAATCTCGCAGGCACTCCTGCACTTTAGACTTTCATAGGAAGTATTTAAAGAATTCAGAGCATCCGAGGAAACTACTGCTCTGCTCTAAACAGTGGCATGTTCTTACACAAAGAAGGACATGGCGACCCACAGAGACACACTTTCACACAGACCTCACATTTTCCTAAAATGTCTGAAACGGGTCAAATGCAGCCGATACTGGAGGAGGGCAGACATGCATCTGTCACGGCCAGATTTAAATTTGAACTTCACACCATCCCCCCAAAAAACTTTATATCACTATCTCATTCATTTTCTCTAAATGCCAGTAGCCTTAATATTTACTGCGATTTTGGTGGAAGTTTTGAATGGTATTTAGTGCTCATTATATTTGATTTTAATGAATATTTCATACTGTAATGTTAACCCTTTTGATTTCAAGTGTGTTGACTGGCTTTAATTATGTTAAATTAATTTGATGTTTTGGCTTGTTAAAATAATTTCATTAACACTTACAGCCCACACTTAGTCTGAAATGTAAGTTATTTAACAATTTGGTTGTTTTATAAAAGCAATATTAACACCATCAATCTATTTTATATTTTATTTATACACTTCTTTAAAAGCTTGAAGGTAACATTTTTTATTTGTTTTGATTTTTTTAAATAAATGAATACTTTTACTCAGTAAGGACGTATTAAATTGAAATCTTTTTTAATGTTTTTACCCTCACTTTTGATCAGTGTAATGTTCTTTTGAACCCTCTACTAATCAATAATCCTGAAAATAAATACATAATAAAGAAATTCCACAAAACATTAAGCAGCAAATCGGTTTTCAAATGATAGAATAATAAGAAATGTTTCTGACTCCAAAGTTTTGAATGGATAGTATACATTTAAAAAAAATAAAAATTTACATTACAGGTTTTATTGTTTTTTTTAACAATCTTGTGAATGCTGATGCTTCAATAAAACTATACGCAAAACAACTATGCTGATAAAGTACTTTGAAATTGAAATTGAGAGAGGGAGCGGATGAGAGAGAAACTAAAAATAACTTCTCAAAAAGTTCTGAAGGAGTTTCTGTCAGGCAGCACAGAGGAGGGATTCAGTTGTTGGCTGGGAAGAAGCAAAACAAGAACAGCTCTTCCTCTGTCTCCTCTTTTCTCAGACGGGAGCTGCCAACAAAGAGAGTTTGGTAAAAGATGATGGATAGATAAATCAAATCCATCCATTAGTGGTTTAACAGGTGAGTGTGAGGGATGAATATAGCAAAAAGTTGGCATTCAAAGTGTGTGTCTTGAGGTCACAAAGTGAATTTGTATGTGTGTGTGGATACTGTCAAAAACATGTTGAGACTGTTTTTGCACACTTACACAACACACATTTTGACAACACACTGTGTCTTATGTCCTTCTCCTGTTAAACTTTTCTTAAAACCATGTCACTGCTAAAAAAAATTGGCATATGATTCTTAACACTCAACGGAATGGAATTCAACGTACTTTAATTTAGTCATAGTATGCGTAATATCATAAATCTTTCAAATTATTATTTATGAATAAATTCTGCTTTAAAAGGTTTATTGTGCCACAAAATTTTTTTTTAGTTTTGCTTTGATTGTAATAACAGAAACGCACACTTCGCATGTGAAATAAGCTGTGCTCCAGTTCTCACGTCGGCTTTAGAGATTCCGGTAAAAACTGATTTTTAACTCTTGTATTCATCTGCATTACATAGTGACAGGATCACAAAAACAATCCAAGATAAAATACAGTTTTCAGTAAGATACAGTTGAGTTCAGAATGAAATTATCATGCATCTTGTTAAAAATGATCTTTTTACTGTGACAAAAACTCTAACACCAGCACTGGCCACCTGTTGGTAGGAAATATGTTTTACTGACTACAGTACATGATGAACTAATGTCATAAATGTAAGATATACGATCAAAAAGAAATCACAGTCTCTCAGTGAGCAGAGTGAAACCATACTGCATATAGCTGATTAATTATATAGAAAAAAAGAGGGAGAGAGCATAACAACAGATTAATGAGTGTGAACCTGTATATGAAGAGAGTAAAATGTTATTGGCTATTGTAAACACCCACACACACACAAGAGCTGTTTCATGATGTGCCTTGAAGAACTTAGAAATAACTAGAGGGTTAGTCATGGCCTTTAAGCTCCAAAAATAGACACAAACACATTGGAGTTATTGTTTTTGATATGCAGGGTGGGGGGATGGGGGGGTGTCGACAGAGAAAGAAGGAGCAATTAAATGAAAGGATTAAATGCAAAGTTAAGAGGTTTCACACTTAGACTTTCTCACTGTTAACTTTCCTTTCACGCTCCAGTTCTTCTCCAACCAGCCATAGCTCTTTCCAGGAACAGAGAGAGAGAAGGCTGGAGAGGTATGGAATGAAAGCAATTGCATAATTTATGTTTTTACATTCCTGACAAAATATCATGCACTTAGTGTATATCACAATTACTTCCTCAGAAAAAAAATAACAAAAACACAATGTAGTAAATTATAGTTGACCCAAAAATAAAGTCATCCTCGTTTACTCATCCTCATGTTATTCCAAACCTGTGTGAACTGCTTTCTCTCATTGAACACAAATGAAAACTTGTGAAAGAATCTCAAAACCACTCTTTTCCATACAATGAAAACATACTGTGATCAGGCACTACAAAACTCAAAAGAAAAATGCCAAAGTGAAATAAATGTAATTATTCTTTAGAGCATGCTTGTGTACAATGGTTAGTGGACCCAGTCTCCGCCCCTGCTGAACCCCTTTTCACAAGGTCGCATATTCTTCAAAATATACCTTTTCTCCACTGAATAAATAAAGTAATATGGTTTTGGAACAACATGAGGGTGTGTAAAAGATAACAGAACTATTTGGGTGGAATAGCTAAACATGTATTTCTTCATACACATCTCTTTATGCATTGTGAGTGTAGAGTATTTGCAAACTATTAGTATACAGAGAAGAGGTGGAACATCCCACATCCCAGAGATCAGAGTATATTTGTCTTCTCATCCTCCGCTCATTACCCTTCAGTCTCTCCTTTCCATCTCTCTCTGTGAATATCACTTATTCACTCAATTCCTAGACAAGAGCCACTCGTCCCCTATCACTCTCACTCTCATTTAAATTACCATCTCAAACTTCTAACACTACTGCAGTCAAACACTTCATTCTATTTCCACTGTCTCTTTTTCACAGACTGATGATTTGTGAATCTTTCAAGTAGTCAGTTCTCTGCATGTTTCAATACATTTGCAAGGACAAAATTTGACCCTCACAAGTATAGTCACACACATACACAGCCTCTCTCTAGTTAGTGTTAATGTTCCGACAGGTAGGTGAGAAAATGAGAGTTCAGCCCTCCCACCATAACACCTACTGATCAGAGTGTTTGAGTGTTTGTGAAAAGCCCCTTTCACACTGCACGTCGGACCTGCAATATTTCCGGAACATTGCCGGGTCGCCTTCTGTGTGAAAGCAACCACGTCCCGGGATTGATTACCACATTGAACCCGGGTCGGTTATCGCGCAACTCTTTTATCGGCTGTTTTGAAGGAAGATCAACGTTCGCGAAGAAAACATATGTGCAAACTGTAATGAAGCAGAGATCAGTTTGTTCCTCACTTTCCGTGCTGATGCCGAGATCGTTCGCTTGCTTCAGTGAAAGTATAACGTGCCTAGCGTTTTCGACTCATACATTACACGTCACGCGCTGATGTCACGTGTCGTTACGGGATCTTCAAGGGTTGTGTGTGAAAGCACGCACATATCCCGGGTCATCACTGGCAGTGTGAAAGTGCAAAATCTAGCGACCCGGGAACAATTGCAGGAACACTTTACCTGTGTATTTGCCGGAATGGCAGTGTGAAAGGGGCTTAAGATTGTTAGTGGACCCAGTACCCTGGGCAGCTGTGGCCTAATGGTTAGAGAGTTGGACTTTAAACCTGAAGGTCGCAGGTTTGAGTCTCGGTGCTGGTAGGAGTTGTAGGGGGGGATAGTTAATGAACAGTGCTCTCTTCCACTCTCAATACTCATGACTGAAGTTCCCTTGAGCAAGGCACTGAACCCCCAGTTGCTCCCTGGGTGCTGGATATAGCTGCTCACTGCTCCGGGTGTGTGATCACTTTTCACTGCTGTGTGTGTGCACTTAGATGGGTTAAATGCAGATCACCAATTCCAAGTATGGGGTTACCATACTTGGCAAATGTCACGACTTTCACTTTCGCCCTCGCCTGGTGACCCCCTTTTCTCAAGGTCACTTTTGATTTACCTGAATTGTGTCAAACGGTGAAAACAAGTTGAAAGTAAGATATATCAACCAAGTGATGCAACCGTCTGACATGTCATTGACAGGTTATGAAACTGGAAGGTCATATCACTCCTATGTCACCGAGTAGTTTAGTGCTGTGGTTGAGAGCCTTTTCTGCAGGAGCAGTAGGGTTAAAAGCATTAGAGAGTTACAGTAAAGTGTGCTAGCGTACGCGTGAATGTGTGTGTGTATATGTGTGTGTGACAGGGTGTTTCCTGGAATGTGTCACCATTGCGGTACAGGAAGTTAGCAACTGTTCTGCACCACAACAACATCTCTGCTTCCTGTATATGTGCGTGCATTCATGTGTGTATGTGTGTGTGAGGGACAGATTTTGACTCAGAGCATCTGTACTATAACACTTGTCACTTTCCTCTAATTTGAATCAGACCTGATGGGAGTCGCAAACTTTCAACGAGAGCCGACACATTAACATTTTCACAGCACCGAGTGATAAATATAATAAAGAAAAACAAGCAACAGGCACAGTTTGTGTCGGTGTTTGTGCGAGCATGCGTCAGCGCTGACTCAGTGCGTGAGCGTGTTTGTAATTCAGCCTTTCACAACGCAAACAATCTCTCTCCTTCATTCCCTTGCTTTCTCCATCCTCTCCCTCCCTCTCTCTCTTGGACACCATCTCCTAGCAACCAGACACTTCAGGCCTAAAAATAAACCCCTAGATATGAAGAGAACAAGATATAAAACATAAACGACAATTAATCCTTTCACCAGAGCGTGAGTCTCAAATAGAAAAGGTAGGAGCAAGAACAAAGGACAAGAGAAAGAAGCGAGGCCCAGAAAAAGAGACGAAAGAAACAGAGAGAGAGAGCCAGCAACAGGTATTTGTTCGTTTTCTCGTGCACTGCAGCACTTCTAGATTGCTGGGAAGGAATTGGACTTGGTTTTCACTTTTGGTATAAAGTCAAAGTTCTTTCTCAAGTGTAGTAGGTGGGCCAAAGGGAAACCCTGCTCTCTTTAATCGCCCCAAAATGTAACCAGATGAACACTTTTATGCATTCTTAAGCAACTGTAATACTGACAGAGCACACACACACTTTATTAGCACACCTGATCTAAATGGTGAGGTTCTACCACAAACTTCCTCTTTGCTTGTGAGAAGGAAGGAGAGGAAATGTAAGCTAAATCAAATGTATAAAGCAGAGATAATAATGTCAGCAGATCATTGGGTGAAAACTGTAGGGTGATTTTTGGGAGCCTGCAGTCAACTTTAAGAAAGGGACAGGGTTTAAATTGGCTAAATGATGAAGTACAGCATATGTCACCAGAGAAAAATCTGAAATTTAATGGCAAAATCAAGTTAGTTCAACAATTGCAAGGTAAAAAAAATAAATAAAAAAATGTATGGATCATTCCTAATAAGATCAATAATAATGCATTTATAAAAAGGACAGGCTGAACTTAAATTTCATGCAGACTTCATGCAATGTTTTTAATCAAATATTTCTTACAAAAACATTTCATGAACTTTAAGGACAAAATTTGCTTAATTTAGAAACTCACTCCAAGAAAAGATATCTTGCATTTCAGTAACTGAGTCATATGTTGATTCAGTAACCACTTTGAACAATTCAGTGAGTTAATTCAGCGAATGATTTGTCAAACTGATATAAACCAATAATACATGAGTTTGTGAGTCTTTCTGAATGATTCGTTCAAAGCAGATGCTCATAAGAGTCATTTCTTGTGCACTGAACTTTATAGGCTGTGAGGACAATGGCTATAAAAAGATGTTGTTTTTAAATCTAATCACATTTAATCACAGTGGCCCTAAAAGTTATTTGGACATGCAAAATCACAAATAAAACAGTTATTAATAATAATTCAGTTGTAATAATCACACATGGTGTTCTGTTAAAGTGGTCGTTGAAATGGTTAACAGTGACACTGTCAACGCCTCTGTACGAGTGTACACACACACACACACACACACACACGCACACGGTGACCCCCTCCCATCAGACCACAGCGCTTTAATCACCTCCCTTATCTTTGTTTGTGTACGGCAGTCTGACTTGCGTCTGTGTGACGTGAAACGGGCCAAAAATACTCCCTCTTCTTTATCTCCATCACCCCATTCCTCACCCCTCCTTCCTTCACCTCCATCAGTCCTGCTCTCCCTCTCTTCCTGCTATTCTTCTACCTCTCTAATTTTAGATAGTGGGGGAAAGAACGCCACACATCTGCGAACAATCTGAGAGAGAGAAAGGGTGAGAGAGGGATACGAGTGTTTCTATCCGAGTAACACAGTTGTAACACTTGGAGCTGGAGAGAAACTTGTACAAGAGGAATGGAAGTGTGTGTATGTGTTTGCCCAGGGCCCAAAACGCCCTTGTTGTTGTTTCATCTGTTAATAGCAGGTGAACGGAGATAGTTTACTGGCCAACAATTACAATTTTATTACTGGTCAATTAGGTATTTAAATATTTATTTTGAATC
Source organism: Carassius gibelio (assembly GCF_023724105.1). NCBI lineage: Eukaryota > Metazoa > Chordata > Actinopteri > Cypriniformes > Cyprinidae > Carassius > Carassius gibelio. The sequence continues at coordinate 15,550,066 of NC_068386.1, read as the reverse complement.
ACTGTAAAATATAAATGCATATCTATAAATATATAATTTATATATAGTAAATATACTATATATATATATATATATATATATATATATATATATATATATATATATATATATAAAATGCATTATAAATATATATTATATGTGTAAACGTCTCCATTTAATTAATATAATTTATTATATAATTTATCTATTTATTTTTTATTTATGATTAATACATATATACTTAGGACATACACTATATATAATATATAGAATTTTTACAATTTATATAAAAATAAAATCTAATCATACACATACACATACATACATAATATGTGTTTTAACAAGTGTTTTACATCATTTCACATCACTTGCATTTCTTTATAACTGGTAAATAACTTTATTTACTCAACCATGCCAATTTTTATTCACATTTGGCACTTCCGAGCGTTCATTTTGGACCCTGTGTGTGTGTTTGTGGGAGAGAGGGGACAGAGGACAGGACACAGCATGTGTGTGTGTGTGTGTGTGTGTGTGTGTGTGTCCAATGGTAAACATGTACAGGGCTGGGAGACATGCAGAGATGCCGCCTGTCACCATCACACACACACACACGCACACACACACACAGGCAGACGTGTCTCTATGTGATGGTGGTGTGGTGATGAGCAGCAGGACGGCTGTGCTCCATATCTAAGAGATGCTTAAATGGATCTGCTCAAGCTGATTAAAGTCCTTCTGCTTGTCATTACATAACACTCACCTCACTCACACCACAGGAGACCTGGATTACAGCCGCCGCCGTCTATGTGTGTGTATGTGTCTGATCACACTGTATTAGTGCAGCGTCTCTGATATTCAGCCTGTCTAGATATTCAGTGTTTATCTTCAGCTGTGTTTGTGTGTGTGTGTGTGGATCAGCGTGGCCAAGGATGGAGAAACACACACATGCACACAGCAGCCAGAGATCTCATTAATGGCGGGAATGATTGAATTATCAGGGCAGAGTGTTTTGGGTCCAGATCTCACCACAGCCATCCATCTTCCTCTCATCCTGTTGTTTGTCTTTCACTCACAATCACTATCAGTCTCTCTCCCCAGTGTCTACTACCTCTGTGTCCATCTCTCCATCACCTGCCTTCAGTCCTGTTCTCTGGCTCTCTGTCTGTCTCTCCCAGTCCCCCGTCTCTCACTGTCCCACATCTCTCTTTCGCCCCCACCACAGTTCCCCGTTTTCCCGTCTCTTCATTTTAAAGTATTTTATTGGTGTGATTGTCAACCATGATATTGCCAAAGCAGTGTAACAATATAATAATAGTAACAATCATCATTATCATCTTAATCATCATCATCATCATGCAACTAAATGTATACATAAATTCAAATAAGATGCCAGCAATAATTTGAATACATAATACAATTAATTTAAGCAAATCAAATAAAAATAAAAACAAAAAAAGAAACAATAAATGAAACAAAACTAATCAGAAAAAAAGCCAATAAACAAAACTAAAAACAAAACATCAAAACATTACAAACAAACAAAAAGTCTTTCTTTGTCTAATCCCTCATTTGTGTCTCAGTCCCCGTCTCAGTCCCTGTCTCTCACGCTGTCTCTCTGCCTCAGGGGACAGATAACCCTCCTCAGCGAGAGCAAGTAAAGGCCGGTGCATTATGCAAGACACTGATGATGTAACCACACTCACTCCTCTCAAACACACACTGCGTCTCACCACAGCAACAAGCATCAGCTACTGGGATGTAAAGAATCAAAACAACCACCACCACCACCATCATCATCATCATCATCATCATATGGACTACAGGAACAGCATCCGAGACTACTTTAATGCAAATTCGGCTAAATTCAACTCAAGCAAACAAAGTTTACTGGAAATACATATGGGTGTCTCATTATAATCAAATAAAACTACAACAAGACAGAGACTGGTCAATTTTCTAACTTCTTAATTATTGCTGGTGTATTATGCAATGGGGAAATGAGTATACACACACACACACGCACAGTGCTGTCCACTTGACAGAGATAAGAAGCTAAACTGTCTAATAAAATCACTTTATTGCCACAGTATACATAAATGAATAAACAATACATATTACACAATGGGTGTATGAAGATGTAAAAGTATTTGAACACACATGCCAGTCAGACACCCAATCTCACACACACACACAATATGGGATGGAAAATAGTAGGACTGTACTCCACCCTGGGGAATCCCATCCAAAAACACATCTATCCTAACAGTGCTTCATCCATGTAGCTTCACACACACTGCCAGCAGCACCAGAGACAATAGAAGTGCAGGTTTCTCGGAACACACACCTTGCTGAGTCATCCAAACACACACACACACACACACACACACAGATGCTTGAAACACAGCAGACATCTTCAAATAAGTGCTACAAAGGGCTCTACAATAATTCTATGAATTGTTGCACACACAAACACACACACACACACAGGAACACAAACACAAGGCTGCAAACTGAACCCCCGAGATAACACAGAAATAACACACAGTCTCTGAGCAGCAGGCCAGGGTAAACCTAATAACTCTCACCACACATCAGCACAGAATGGACGCTCAGTCAAGCTGGTTTCAGGTGGTCTGTGAAATAATTGTGGCATTCAACATTTTCAGATCCTCCTCATTGGTTAAACGTGTAGATTTGATTCCCCCAGAGCCGAGATTTCCTTCTTTCGGAGTTTCCTTCAAGTGATCAATAAAGGCCTTATCAGGTCTTATCTAAAATGCCAAAGGTGGAGACCTGTTGTACGTTTAAAGGTGAATTGTGTATTTTCTACAGCACTAAACTATTTTCTCTTTCAAAGGTTTACATTTCAGTTACTATTTGTGTGCACAGTTTACAGAATATATACAGTTTCTGTTTTGTTATAGACTACCATTCAGTTGTTTGGGGTAGGTATTTTATAATGTTTTTGAAAAAAGTCACTTATGCTTACCAAGATATTTATTTGATCCAAAAACAAAATATATATATTAAAATGTCATTGATGGCAAATCAGAATGTTCAGCATCTTTACTGCAGTATTAGTAATATAGAGTCACATGATGTGGTGCTCAGGGAACATTTATTATTATTATATCAGTATTGAAAACAGTTGCTGCCTGACATTGTTTTTAGGATTTAAGATTGTTTTAAGGTTTCTTTGATTAACTGAAAGTTAAAAGAAACACATTTATCTGAAAGAAACAAAAATAACAAAAATGAATTATCTTTGCTTTTGACTGATTTAATGCAACTTTGCTGAAACAAACAAAAAAAACCTTACTGACCTCAAACTTTTGAATTGTAATATATTTGATATAGACTCATATTATTTACATGTCCATCAATTTTATACTGACTTCTTTGTCCAGATGTATTCAAATTTAAATGCAACTCATAGTTTGGCATAATCTTCTGTTATTTCTTAGAAAAGCAGTGAAGCAGTATTGATAAAATCTTTGATAATATTTGAAAAACTTGTGTCATGTGGTGCAACCGACATTAAGAATATGATATCAGGAAGACCTTTGCAGACAATAATTGAACTTTCTCAATATGACTTATTAATGATTATCTCTGCATATTAAACTTAGGCAGAAGAAACTATTATAACAAAAACTTTATTGTCCAAAACTTTTTAAAGCTAAAAGCCTCCCTGTGACTGCTGTACCAAGGGCCTCAGTCTGTCCCGATCCGTTACAAACCCTGATCCTCTAAAACAACAATCACATTGAGCTGCCTTACCCTGCTTTAGAGAAAATAATCGAGCACGTCCCTTAAAATCTGGCCCACATGCGCACATGAGCAGTGCATAATCAGCCAAACCATGTCTGAGGCTAAATATGGTACAGTTAAAACAATTATGAGGCAAGCACTTTGGCCAGAGACCAAACACACAAGCAGCTTATGGCTGATGTCATCTACAGCCCAGAATATCAACATCACCCACAGCCACAGAAATAAGCATGTGAGAACGCAAAAAGAGGATGGGATGTTTTTAAAAAATGGAAACCAAGAGAATATAACAATGAATGAACAGACTAATACTGACTTTTAGCGAAGACACGCGTGTGACGGGCAAACATGCCATTAACATTTGATGCTGAAAGTCACCTAAACACAGCAGCTCTCAGACCAGTCAGATGTGCATTATTCAACAACATTAGACATTACACGTCCTTGCATATACCTTAAAAGAGAGAGGAGAAAGGAGTTAAGTGCTTGAAATGTTTTGTTTTTTGCATACTCACACCGAGGGGTCTCATCATTCAGTGCAGAAACAGAGATACTGGAACTTAAGTACAGAGATTTTCTGAATGCTACAGCCTTTAGTTGGAGATGATGACACAGCAAGTCGACCACCAGGCCTGAAAACGTACTCAAATACTCACAATCTTGTGCAACCCACACCAGGCCAAAAACGAGAGAGGGATGGAGGGAAAAGACAGAGAGAGTGATGGAAGATGAGATGCCACTGGGGTATTCCAGCATGGATTAGTGACAGAGAGGTATATGTGTGTGTGTGTGAGAAGAGTGGAAGGATGGAGGTGTAATCGATGGTCTAAAAGGTTTTCAGTCACACCAACACACACACACACACATTCACTATTCTTTCGTAGCTCTCTATGAAATACAAAACCCATCTGAACACACACACAATGGGAGTACATTGCAAGCACCATTACGTTCACATCTGTGCAAGTGTCCGAGCTGTGTGATAAAACTCAAAAGGCAAATGTCTTTTTTTTTCAACATCAAAATTCTCAAAGTACTTTCTTGAAATGGCTGTGAGTGTGTGGTGCTTTTTTGTTGCGCATCCAGGAGAGCCCAACACAACAAAAATGTCTCAACCAATAGCGTGAAGCTGGGGGCGGGACTATCTGTCTTTTTGACTAGAGAGACAAAAGAATGTTTGAGAACCTGTTTGAAAACTGTCATCATTGTCTTTTTTCTAATCCGTTTCTATTTCTTTTACACTTTAGTAAAAAAATAAATAAAATGGTGATGTAACCAGCAAAAGTAAAACCAGACACACACACACACACTTGCTTTTTTAAAGACTTTGTTGACATTATTTGTTTTTAGACTCTGTTAACAATATTAACATCACAAGTTAATGGTATAGTCTGTCTAAATGTATTTAAATAAAAAAAAAAAGTTGTTATTTCCAGTTTCCACATTCACCATTTAGTGTAGTTGTGCATAATTTACACACTTCATCTTAAAGACATTTTACAATCCCACTGAACCTCGTCTTCCATTCAGACCTGGCAACTTGTTATCAGCACAGTTATTTTATTTAATCTAGTCATTCAGGCGTGTTGGGTTGAAATCCAGCTGGCCTTCCGTGAACGGGTAACAGAATATCAGCAACTCATACAAAGTGTCTACACAACAAGTGGGTTGTTTTCGGAAGTCCTCTCTTTACAGCTCCGAAAATATTTGCCACCTGTCTTCCATCCTGGCCTTTATACGATTAGGTGCACATATCCAATATGTTACACACACCTTCCCTCCACTAAACACACACACACCCTAACTGATGAATTAGAAAGTGAGTGCCGTAAATGCCGGTAACAAACTGGTTCAAAGTTCAGAACAACTCCAGTAAGCTCTTGAGCAGGTTTCAGCACATGAAGAGAAGGACAGAGGGAAAGCTAGAGAGAGAGAGAAAGAGAACATGATCTTGCATTCCTCAGAAGAGAAGGAAAGGGAACGGGGTACAGAAGAGAGGGGGTGGGGTGGGGTGTTAAAGTGGCGCCAGACTGCATTTGAATTCCCGGCAGTTGACCACACAAACACACACTCTTACACACACAGGTTTAGACTGTGTATATAATGAATAAAAGTGTGTGTGTGCTGGATTTCATTATTATTTGAATAGCATTATCACACACTCGTACACACACACACAGACATGTTTACCCAGTTAAATGAGCACATAAGACAGACTTCTACTGTTTTTTACTGCTGAAACTAGAAACTATTGATGGGAAGTTGACTCCAAGAGTCGATTCCTCGAATCTGAAAAGTTGCCGTGATGCTGAAAACCCTTCAATGATACTCTAATCCACTATAATATAGTAATATAATCAGAAAGGAGTGACCTGAAATATTATACAATGTATCATAGAGCTGGAGCTGTCGCAGAAATTACTTCACATCCTGCAGCTTTCTTTTTTAAATAAACAGCAGTCCCTGTGACTTTAAATTGTAATTTTACCTCCGTGCCAGTTCTATAGTTTAATTACTGTTATATATCAATGCAATATATCATTTGGCTTTCCATGTTTAACCTATTTGTGTTTATATTCATTAAACTACCTTTAATCATTAAAAACTCACATCAAAAATAAACAAATCAATAAGTGTTTATTCCTGTATACTGTACACTATATAGCTTACTTTAAAATCATTTTTACTTTTTTATTTTTATTAGTTCTATCAAAGAAAAGACTTTCCTTAAAGACAATTTTTTGTGTGTTTTTAGTTATCAATATAATTACATCTAAAATATTAAAACAAGAAACATTGAATAAACAAAACCTTTAAAAATATGTGGAAAAACCTTATTATTTTTAAAGTTTAAAATATTATCAAATATTTAAATATTGAAAGGCTATATTAATTAATTATAAATAAATGTATAAATACATTATTTTTATTTGATATCTATCCTATTATATTACTAAACCTAGTTGTTTTTATTTTATTTTGCATCCTAAAACTATTTGTACATTTTCATTAATACATTGTTTATGTTTGTAATGTTTTTATGGGCACTGTTGGCTGCTTCTCACAATCCAGCAGATTTCAGATTCTTTAGATTTCAGATTCATCATTAATGGGACATCTGGACCACACGATACAGGCAAAACCCGACCTCCACACACACCTTGTAGCAGCATCACAACAAAAAATCCACATCAAAACACATCCAACATGCTTTAACATTCGCCCAATAAGGGATTCAATGGGAGTGAGGCAAAGGTGGAAGACACATAGAAAATGGAAATGGTCTCACATAAAGGGCATAATGTTAGTAAACTGTTGCTTATCTGAAGTGCTTATGACCAGCACTTAACATCAGTTAACATCTCAATGTCACTGGACGCTGCACTCAGACAAAACACACACACACAGGCACACAATCCAGGTGTTACACTGAGTCATGCTCATGACAATGCAGCCTCTGTAAAGTACCTGTATTACATTTCTCTCTCCCAACACACACACACACACACAGACAGAGCAACATTCTTCCACAGCAGAGCAGGCTGCATTTCATCAGGTTCAAGCACAGAAGCTCCTGATGACAGTCTGGACCCAGAACACACATTCTAACAGCGGCTGAGCTCTATGAGCAACCAGTCAGCAATCAGCACAAAAAGTGCTGGAAAAACAACTAAGTACAGCATGACAGAGAGAAACACAGCCACAAACATAGTTAAAGCTCTAACCGCTCTGAGAAAAAGATTTTAAGTCATGTTAAGGCACTGAAATGACCTAAAAGTTAAACATTTGTGCTTGTAACACATCTGTGACAAGGTCTGAAGCATCTGTAGTCAAAAATGCCTTAAAAAGTGGGCTTTTCCAAGAATGTGATTCGATGTGTGTGAGTTTGCGTGTGTGTGTGTGTGAGTTTGGCAGAATGCTTTTCCTGGAATGAGTAATGCCACACAGGCTGTAGTGATTTAAGCTTTGAGCAGGAATGTGGGAGGTCCACGTTTTTTCTGCAAAACAAACCAGTGAGAGCATGTGTGTCAGCGTTAACAGAGTGAGTGTTTGCTGAACCATGAGAAGATTGCCCTATTAACGGTTGTCAATGGCACATCCATCAATATTAACACTTTGTCCATTATTCAAAATCAATAAACGTGGCTCAATATATATAGTCTGTAGGACTGCGTCTCTTCTGCATTGTTCGAAGCGAGTGAAAACAGATGCGCAGTGCAATTATGTGCAAGTCTAATAAAAGACTAATGGAGGTTTCTCTGAAAGTGTAATGGAAAGCTACAGTATGAAGTGTAAACAGTGGTTGGAAAGAGATGTTTAAAATCAGCAGAAAAGGTCAATTAACCTTAAGCATCTCGTTAAAAAACATTAACATTCATAGACATTCAAAAATGTAATAATTATGAATTAAAGTATTTTAGAGTTTTTGAATGAAAAGTACTTTTCTACCTAGTTATTGTCCCGTGCAATGAAGTCTGGGGACATTTTTTTCTGTTGATCCCAGACGTACACTCAAAGTAGCAATTGATAGTGAGCATCTAGGCTACGTCCACACGAAGCCAGAGCTTTCCCTATCCAATCTTTTCCTTTTTTTCTCATCTCAAGAAATATCTGCATCCGACACAAAACGATGTAATATACAAACCAGACCAGCATGTGGAGCTGTAATTCTGCCACAGAGATACACTAAAGATGGAGAAGAAGACTTGCGCATAGGACTATGCGCATAAATCTTGTGAGCGGTATACAAACGAGCATGGAACAATACATTCATTACCCTGTGTTAACTTAAATTAATAAAAACACAATTGTTCAGTGTTTGCTCATGTTTTGTTGCTGTTACGTGGTCTAGCAGTGTCTGAATAGCGGCGAGACGTGGGCTGATGACGTCATCGTTTCAGAAAATACACGGATTCGCTGTCCACACAAAAATGCAAGGGCAGCATTTTCAGATTTATCCACTCTGGAACCTGGTTTCAAAAAATATCGGTTTCACTCTCCCAAAAGGCTGGATCCATGTGGACGAAACGCCTATACGATTACTAAATGTATGCGTATACAGCTAAACGCGTCTCCATGTGGACAGGGCCTTAGATGTCGAAGCAGATTTTTTTTAGGAGTAGTTCAGCAGATAAATGAAATATATAAAAAGGTAAAGTGATATGACAATTACTCCAAGTCCAGATACCAGGGTTTTACTAAACATATCAATGAAGCCATATGCATTAATGCCCTCTCAAGTGTTTGGCTGGTACAACATGCTTTCTTAGATGTCCAATATGGCATAGTTGAAAGCGCAACCATTAGAAGCAGATGGCATAAGGAGGGTAAGAGGTTTTACTTTGTAACTTCCATAAAATGGCACATTTTCAAGAATTTTAATTATAAACATTTTGATTTGTTTAATACATTTTTTAACAAAGTGTATTTTATTTTGGCACTTAAAAGGGTGATTCACAGCTGGCAAGATGGCCTGCGGTATTCCCTTTTGCCAAAATGACGGGAAACTTAACCCACAATGCACTTGGTTCAATATGACTGACCATGACTGGGCATACAAAAATGCCAAAGTACTGTAATTTTCACAAAAATTACACCCTGGAGCGATCAAAAATCCATTATTATGACTTGTTTTAGCTGGATACCAGGATATCTGGGTGCAAGTAATGTGGAGAAAGAGTACACAACTGTTCATTGTAACAATAGGAATCTAACTGAAAATCTGCAAACGTCTGTAGGTAGAAAAAGCAGAGATTGTTTTGTGCTTGAATGAAAACCCAAAAATTAGCACCCTGAAACATCTTCACATGCTTCAGCTTCAATGGTTTGTCATGTTAATGGCCATCCTACTAAAGGCTCTTCGGATATGTGCGGTATGTTATTGTGAAAGACATGCAAATATCAAACCACATAATAGAGCATCGGTTAAACTATTCTTTCCGCACAACACTTCAATCATCAACTTGTTCTTGTGTGCTCCAACTTTGAATAACGCACAAAACTCACATGTGCTTCGAATGTTTAACATTCTCCTGATGCTTGAAGAGGAACAACAGAACAGAAGGGAAGGAAAGTGAGAGTGAGATCACATCTGACCTCACTAACTAAAGGGAACCGGAACCTTAATCAAATATTGTAAATCTGTAGTACTACTGATTTGAAGAAATGGGGAATTACACAGACAAATTTAGGAAATAAGATAAGGAAATGAAACCAGGCTGACGTTGTTCATACGCTCTACTACAGTGTCATATGCGGTTGAGGAGATGGCATCAGGTCCTCATGCCATTGGCCGCATGGCATGTGGCCCGCGGGGGCAGGGGTGTGTGCTGGAATGCAGGGTTAAGGGTGTAGCTATGGAAGGTCATGAGGTCAGGATCATACACACACTTCTCCCCCCTCCCCCCGATTATACACAGGGGCCTCTGTGCTTCTGTCAGTCTGTAAAAGACTCCAACACATGGACACTCTCGCCTCGTATTCTACGCTGCCCCCGTAACATGGCAAACACACACAAACCACTGTGCTCCCCTGTCGCTGGACACACCATTATTGTTCTCCAGGGGTAAAAACAAACACAATACTATTCAACCCCCGAGGACTTTATTCATCCCTAGAAATACACCATCTGTACACTTCCAGTGAAACATTTATTCCCAACGCTCCCATATCAAAGTACAAGCTCTCCCAAGGTGAGTGGTGTAAGAATAAAAGAACAAACTGTATCGCTGTTGATCCAATATGATCTCACACTTCAATGTCAATGAAAAATCCTGCCCATGTGTGTGACATTTACAGGCCTTCCATTTGTGTTCACAGAAATAGCATGACGGTGCAATCATTTGATGGGACTGGTGGGAAACTAGGCAGTGCAGAAAATACAAAACATATTCGCACGCTGGCTGCCTCACACAAACACACGCACATGCTGCCGAACAGGATACATAAGCATGTAAACATTAAGAGGTGTCTGTTGATGTTGAACTGGTTCCAGAGATACCTGAACAACTGAGGCGGCTGCATAACACGGACTAAAATAGAGCACACGGTCTCCTTTGTGACAATGTGAACGAGTGATAAAAGGCTGCTAATTATTCCAAATTAACAATCTATTACACCTACATGGAAACCAGCATACAGTAAGCATGGCAACGACACACAGGCAAACATGTAGAATATAACTGTGCCAGGGTTCGAAATTAATCATGACTGGGTCAAAAATGCAGCTGAAATCTAAAATATGATATTGTTGCTATTATTTAAATGTATTTATCAATTAGAATTAGACTGGCTGAGTGGAATTCTTTATAAGGGAATCGTTGAATTGTTCACTTAAGCGATTCATTGAACACCACTGATTCACTCAAGAGCAAAACAAGGTACTGTGTTTATGAGCGAGTCATTGAATCATTCACTCAAACGATTTGTTTAAGACTCCAAAACACTAACACTTCCGTTAGACAAAACAGACAAAAATAAATGTATAATATATTAATTTAATAAATCTCTAAAATGAAAGTTACTCGATATTAGTTTCTTGTTTCTTTAACTATTGTGTAAAAGCAGTATCAGACTAGCAGATGTGCTAAATATATTTTAATGAATAACCACTTGTGTAATTCTGAGTAATTATTGAATACATTTCTGACACTGATGGTCAACACTACCTCTATGCAAAATAACAAGCCAGTACTACAAATTAAAGCTGCAATCTTAACCGCTGACTCTTCATTAACAACCATCTCATGAGATAGCGCACAAATTACAGTGTTAGCAATTCAGGATACTGCTGTACTAAATACAAACTGAGGCCTGATGGGTAGACCATGGTTAAACCACAGACACTTTCAGATGTTACAGAGGAAACGAGATCAGCCAGGGTCAGCTGAAGCCTATTTATGCAGACACACACCACCAGGAAAAGAGAAGAAAGCCTGGAGAGGTGCGCATCATTCTCTGAATTCATGCAAAGTGGCAGCCAGAGAGAGAGGAACTGATAAAAGCAGTGTCTCTTATCTAATGTGATTCATGTGGCGAGAGCTTTTTGATGAAGTTGATAGTTTCCGTTTTACAAGGACTCACGGACGCACACATGACTTTTATCAGGTGCACACCGTACCAGCGCTGTTGTCACCTCCTGTTCTCAAAACAAACCAAGGCTTTCAGAGAAAATGCTCTCTCACCGATATGCACTACGTATTTATACCACTGTGGGTGTTTGCAGGTAAGAACACAGACTGAAGAGATACTAAAATGTGATAGAGTGATGCACTTGGAAACCACATCCTATACTCAGTACTGTATTTTCTTCTGACTCTCTTGCTCACTCGCTTGCATACTCAGCAGCTGAGCTCACCTTGTAACTATCGAGGTCATAATGTGGCCTGCACAGCCGTAGACTGATAAAACCACAAGGTACTAGTAGTAGTTCTTGCCAGCTGAATTAAAGCAACATTTCATCCCATCTCAGTACCTAACGTTCAGCTTCACAAAGTCAACATATGTAAAAATGACATCCTCTGTCGATTTAAGATAAAATATGTGTGATACAAAACTTTTATCTTGCAAGAGGGGAAAACCAATGCTACTGATGAAAGTAAGTATTTTTAGAGCAGGTCAAGAAGTCAACCGCATCAAATTTACATTTTAGGCACAGTCCTAGTTAAAAATACATTCCAATTAGGAAAAAGATTGAATAATTTGGCCTAAACAAATCACATCTGAAAGTGTCATGTGGTTTTCAAATGTGCTGATACTAGTATCACAGCATACATAATGAACTTGTGAGGTAATGCATTTCTTTCAGATATTTAAGACTTGTCCTATAGAGAGCTTTCACTGACAACTCATACACAGTCTTCAGGATATAAAGTAATATTATTTATCCACAATATTAGCTTACCCAGCGTTTCATACTCACAAACTAAAAAAGGAGAGCTTCAGCGCTACATTATATGGATTTCAGATATAATCATTTGCACTTGTCAGTTGTTCTTTAAAATAAAAAGATTATATACAAACATACTTGCAATTTAACACACTACATACTGCTCAAATGAAGCGTTCGGGACGGGAAAGCCAGGGTTTATAAAAGTGAAAGTGACCATGAAGTGCTAAGACTTCACGCAGAGCCGGACGAACTTCATAAAGCCCATGCAGCAGCGCGAGACAGCGTTACAACGCATCGCGAGACTGCAGACTGGATCATGACTAGCGCGCTCGCGATGCTGATGGAATGTTATAGTTAAAAGTTCATTAAACTTCGAGCGGTGCGGGCGGCGGAGCACGAGCGCTGAGAAAATCGTGACGAGAGAGAGAAAGCGAGAGCGTCTCAACATGGATTCCCAAACATACCACAATAGGCCTCCTGAACAGGGCTACTGAGCTTCCAGTAGTTGGCGGGACAGTGGCACATTACCAAGTATATACTAAACATGTTCGGAAATGAATACTTAAGGAAAGTATGCTAACAGTGATTGAAGTGAATTCAAAATACTGAAAAGCATTCGTCACAAAAGTAGGCAATCGTTACTTAACGGGAAATTAGTGCGGAGCTCTGTTTTTAGATTTTTATGCACTTTACAAGCTTAAAATTATATATTTAAAATCCCTAAAAACAGGACTGACTGTAAAGTGACCCATCTTCATAAATAAAGTGTTGAAAACGTCCATTAAACACTTCGGTGTGAAAGCAGGGCTTCCATTTTGAATGTGGCATGCTACTGGTTCAAAGCTCGCGCTTGAGCTGCACAGCTGGCACGCGCAGTGTGCGAGGGGGGATATGTTTTGGGGAAATAAGATATTTAACATTTAGCGGGGACTCAGCGGCGTCGATTTCGGCATATTTCCAAAAACGACACAAGCTGCTGTTTTAAAGTTGTAGCCATTCAACAGGTTCAGAGCGGAATGCGCTGACAGGACTGGAAGAAACTGAACAGAAGCGGTCGTTAGGTTCGAATGTAACTATTTAAAGTAAAACCTTTGTTGTGAGAACTTGTTACCATTAGATCTACTAGAACAGACGCGCTGAGCTGGACTACACAGCAGCACTTGAGGTTATTTAAATGAATGAACTGTTAACCGGGTTATTTGTTAAGTTTTAAGATTTGAAAGCGGCCAGTTAGGGTCATGAGTTAAAAACATCTTAGATTCATCTGATAATGTAAACAAACAAAACTAGCCGAGTACTGAATCAGTTGGCGTGTCAGAGTAATAAACCCTGGACAAACACTGTCAGCTTTTTTTTTTTTTTTTTTAAAGTAGAAGTCAGTTGTCACGAAACTACATAAGTGAGTTTTGACATTTCTCCCCGTTGAATAATTCAAGATGGACTGAGTGTCGTTAAATCCTGACTTGATACACTGGCTCAACAAGTCAAAGTTGTGGCAGCCCTTGATAATTAATGCCTGGGTAACTTACCCGTGTCCCCCGGGGTTTTCATGGTGAAATCAAGCTGTGTGAAGTTGTCAGTTCAGCAGCGCGAGACTCGGCCTCTCCCGCACCCCCGTCTCCAAAAGGCCAAACTTTTGTCCAATGTTCAGCGCTCTTGTTCGTTCCCGCTGTGTGTTTTCTGGCCTCTTCACACGGTCCTCCAAACCCTCCGACCGACAGCGCTGAGTTTGGGACAGAGGCTCAGCACTTCCACTGGCGGGACGTGACGGGATGGGGTGCAACGGAGTTCCAAAACAGCGCTTTCCCTTCTGTCCCGGAGCGATCGGTACAATCCCAACACCGCGCAGAAGCAGCACTCCGCGACTCTCTGTTACAGACGCGCGCTCTTGTGCCCAGTTGATGATTTTCGCAACATTTTATCCTTCTGTTAGTTTGTCATCTGCTCTACCGAGGCTCGCCATTCGCAGTATATCAGTCAGTTTCCCATTCTCTCTTTCACACCGACTTTTTTCTCCTTCCTCCACTCTCCCTAGTCTGAAATTACTCGCTGTCTCCTCCCCCCGTTTCTCTCTCTCTCTCTCTCTCTCTCTCTCTCTCTCTCTCTCTCTCGGGTGTCGTGTTTCGCTCGCTGTGCGGCACGGGGCCGCCCACACGGCCGGGGGAAGGAGGGGACCGGGGCGGTGGGCACTGGCTGAGTCACGCCCCCTCACCGTGGGTCGGGGTTGGCGTCACTGCAGCACGAGGAGTCGTTATGGAGACCGCCTAAGCACTGTCCGTGATGACATCACATCCGCGTCCTTCAAGAACTTGAGATTCCGCGTCATCGCGCCCGTTAACGTCAGCAACAAGTGTTTTTCGAGCTAACTAGTCATCGTTGTCTTTCATTTAATGATAATTATCTACCCCCATCGGGAGGTTAATAGCTAGTGTATCGAATAATGATTTCCGGAATTTATCAATTGAAAACAATGAAATCAAAGGGCACTTTTGGCCGCTAAATATTTTCTGTTACCACAACATGTACATTAAACATCATGCCACATATATTATGAACCATATACAGTTTGATTATATATATGTATATATGTATATGTATATATATATATATATATATATATATATATATATATATATATATATATATATATATATATATATATGTGTGTATGTATGTATGTATGTATGTGTGTGGGAGGAGCCTACATTATATTTTCCAGGGTAACAAACATATCACCAGTTTCATAAATATCATACATTTTACACAAGATATTTTATAAGGTAACAGTTTACAATAATGTTCCAAATGTTAAAATTAGTTGCCTACATTGACCTAAACTGATAATGAAAAGTACTTCTAATGTATATATTGATTATATATGATATATAAACTAATATATATATATATATATATATATATATATATATATATATATAATATATATATATATATATATATATACACACATACATGCAGTAATACATTCTTAAAAACATATAAATTGATGAGATTGCATATTTCATCCTCCTTTGTATTATAGGAAATATAAGAACAAGTATTAAAAAAATTCTGAAACGTATAACATGACCTTCCTCATGTTTTCTGTTCAGTGATTTCATGAAGATTACCAGTAAAACAGAATCGTGTGGCCTAGTGACCACAATCCTTTGTTGGCACGTGCATGAGAAAGAATGAGAATATTGCAGTGTGAGAAAGTATGTTCATTTCCTGTATGATTTGAATGTGATCCATCTGCTCAAGCATATACATCCTGTGTTAAAGCTGAGCACCTGAACCATAAAAGGACCCCTTTTCCCTCCATCAACAGTTTTTGAGTAAATGTAGTGTCTCTCATGAGCAGTGTAGCATGTCTCCTGTTCTAGATTAGCACATCCTACTGCTAGAAAACAGGGGACTGGAGAGGGTTGGCACAAAATATCATTAAAGGTGCAATAAGTAATTTTATTTCTCCCAAAAAAAATAAAAAAAATAAAAAAGGGTATTCCCTAATAACATAATTTATCAATCATCAGACACTTTTTAATAAAGACATTAATAAAAGCTGATAGTGAACAACCTTTAATAATGTTGCAAACTATTGCTTTTCATGAAACTGCATTTATTCCACTAGGTGTCAGTATAAATCTAAGATGGCTGACATATCAATGGAAGCCTGTTTTCGTCAATGGAAGCCTGTTTGTTTTTTTAAAAGGTAATTGCACATTTTTCCTCACAATAATACATTTATTCTCAGACTCTCAGTTCTCAGAAGCAAGACTCTCAGAACTGCAAGTTATAAAATCAGAATTGCAAGATTGAAACAAAACAAACTCAGTATTGAGAAATATGAACTTGCATTTCTGAGAAGTGAAGTCAGAATTGTGATATCTAAACTTACAATTACGAGAAAAAAAACAGAATTGTGAGATAAAAAGTCAAATGTAAACTTATATTAAAATATTCCATGGGGGAATCTGAAAGAAACAAAATTGGGAGATGTACACCCAAAACTCAGAGAAAAAATGAATTATAAGATGTAAACAATTAAAAATTGTTAAAAAAATTGTTAAAAAATTCTGCCTTTTTTCTTGCAATTGCGAGTTTATATCTCACAATTATAACTTTTCTTCTCAGAATTCAGGATTGCTAGAAACAAAATCTGAGTTAAGATATAAACTAAGAATTGTTAGAAAAAAAAAAGAAAACAAGCCACAATTATCTTTTTTCAGTTCCGTGGTGGAAACAGGCTTGCATATATCAGCCAGCACTACATAAACAAAATATCTGTGAGAATAGCACTCTGCTTGAATCAAATCTGTGTGATGGGAATGTTAAGGTAAGACTGACAGGATGGTCTGTGCTTTTATGAGCTTTAACCTGATCAATTGTCCTTTTCCTTTGAGAGGAAACTGTTATTGTGCTGTGAGCTGTTATGCGTGTTGTAGTGGTTCTCATGATTGTGCTTCTTGTTGTTATTTAGTCAGTGTCAGCAGTCATTTCTGGTCACAGGAAACAGACGTACCTCAGATAAGCATCTCAGCTCCATAATGCTGCTGCTGCAGTCTGTGTGAGCGTGTGTTTTGGAAATATCCAGTGCTGTCACATCTGTCTTTCCCCAGGACAGAAACCCAGAGCAGTTATCAGAATGGGCAATTTCCTTTGACTGTAATAAATACAGTCTACTGTTGTATTTACACACAATTTTCCATTTCCTCTTTCTTACACTTGCATCTTCTTCTTTCTACTTCATCTATTGTATCTCTGTTTCCCAGTGTGTTGTTCTGCTAACTGCTAAATCACTACTCTACCCTCTCTATGTCTCTGCAAAACATGATCCTTTGTGCTGTCCAATTCATCCTCCTCATCCTTACACTGTTTCTTTCACTTCTGTATTATTCATCCACAACATGTATTTAGCCCTATCAACCTTCTCTTCCTCCTCTTCCTCTGAACTCTGCTCTCTCTAACCACTGGACTTTATGGCAAGTCTGTTAGCACAGTAAACCTCAAGGTTATCAGTTTCTCGCTCTCACATGTGGTGTGTTTATGTATTGACACACAACTCGCCTTCTCCTCCGCACTTCTGTTTATGTTTAGGTATAACCAACAGCTCAGATGGTTAATCTTAAATTTAACTTCAACATTTACACATTTACTAAATCATTAAAAACTAAAATTCTCTCTGTTAAAGGGGTCATTGATGCAAATTCAGTTTCTCCTTTCTCTTTGGAGTGTTACAAACACTTGGTGCATGAAGAAGAAAACTAAAGTCTCAAATCCAAAGAGATATTCTTTATCAAAGTTGGGAGACAACCTCCTAAAGCGGCTCATTCTAACACGCCCCCACATGTCCACATCACGATGTGGGAAGATTTGCGTAATGCCGCCCAAATGTTTACGCACAGAAAGAAGGCGTAACTTTGATTCTTGCTGTAGACAGTATTGTTGCATGTTGTGGAGACGCTGTGTTTCATTGTGAAAGTGAAACTACTTAGTTTGGCCTTCCAAAAAAACAACACTGTTCCAGAACAGTTCAACCCAAATATTCAGATGTGTGCTGCGCATTTTACGGAGGACGAGGACTGTTTCCTGAACCAGTAGCCTACAATGTTTCTTTGCACTAATACTGTTTCCTTAAAACTGGGGTAGTTCCAACTTCGCAAGGACAGTCTGGCGCTTCAGACTCACAGCCCATAAGTTAATTTTCATATTAAACTAATGATTCAAACGCGAGTTTTGAGCAGTGTAGAGTAGCGCTAGTTGTTTGTCGTTTCTCTGATCACAAATGCTGGCGTGGTTTTATGTTCACGCAGTGCAATATGCAGCTCGATACACAAGACCACAGGTAAAAAGACAGTACAAGTTATTATAATCAGTAATTATGCCCCCCCTTGGATGCAACAAATGCCTCGTTTATAATGAGTTTTATTGTTTTTGTCTCGCCATGCACACGGAATCACAATATGTTAAGGTGCATAACATTTCCATCAGACACTTGAGGTATTCAGCCAATCACAACGCACTGGATAGCTGGCCAATCAGCGCACGCCTCGGTTTCAGAACGACGAGCTTCGTAAAAATCAACAGGTTTAAAAAGGCGGAACATAGAGGTGCAACAATAATGTACATTATGTGGAAAATAATGTTTTTTTTGTTTTTTTTTTTACCTTAAACCGCATAAACACATTTCATTACACCAAACACACAAATGTTATTTTAAACATTTAGAGAAACATTCTTCTCACTTTATTACACCAGCATGTTCTGCAGCATTGGGAGAACCCCCCTTCTTCTGTTCCCCTGCCCCACCAGCTCAATTTCCCTGTTTTTCTTTATGTGATGATCAGCATCTAAAATCGGTCTGACAGACAGATACTGGAGTGATGCAGAGCACAGTTTTCCCTCCATTTATGAAAGTACATGCTCAAAATATTCAGTCATGTCCTGTTTGACACTACTTTTTCTCAGAGGGCACAGATTTAAAACAGATATGTGCTTGCACTACACACTGTACAACATTTTTTTTTTTTTATCAAATTCACTCATGAGTGCTGTTGCACTGTCAAATTAGATGATAAATGTAAGAGTACTCTGTTTAAGAGGCTCTCATTGCACCTCTTTATCTGTTGGCCTCTTAGTGGAGGTGAAGCACACAGAAGAGGGAAGTGATTCCTCAGAAACAAGGGACAGAACGAGAGACCACGCTGTAAATAATACTGATAACAGAATGTAATAATGTAATAACAATAGTAATATCAACATTACTGTTTTTATTTCATGGATCGGCTTACACAATATAAGCTGTATTTTAATTATTTTACCATGAAATCTGTGTAATATTCTGCTGTTGAATAGTTGAGTCTGAATGTTCAGTACACTAGACATCAAATAATCACTTGACGTTTTACAAAAAAAAAAAAAATGTAATCTTAAATTTCATAACAGCAACATTCCATGACGATTTCATGTAAAAAAAAAAAAAAAAAAAAAAAAAACTATTTTTTTTTCTAAGCTGTACCAAAAACAATCAATTAATATGACATGAAATTCATATATATGACTAAAACATGTAAAATCTTCCATTCTTTTACTAGATCTTATATTCCTCCCTGCTCTGTCTTGTACTATTCTGGACAATGATTGAAACTTTCTATTGCTAGCACTTCTTGTTTAATTGCATACTCAAGAATTACAACCGAATTGGTTGTAAGTCACTTTGGATAAAAGCGTCTGCTAAATAAATAAATGTTAAAGTAATAAAAAACCTAACTTTGTTTGGACAGATACTCACAACTGAAGATCTTACATATTTATAAGAAAAACTGTTTATCCGCTTGTGTGTGTGTCCTAAAAGGATGAGATAGCATGTCAGCTGGCTCTTTGTCATCACAGAACATGTTTATTTTCAAGTTTGGCGCTCCAACTGTCAGGAATCCCATCATCTGCCTTTAGCGCCCCTCCTCTCTCATCCCTGTATTCTTCCCTCAGTCTTTAGGGTCATGTTCCACCTCAAAGTGCTTTTTGTCTGCACACCACTACAACAGAGAACAGACAATCCCTCTCTCCCGCTCACCCTCTCTCTCCAGCTCCCTCTCTTTCTCTCAGCTGGTTTTTGCAAAAGAGTAATAGGATTACCACACACTGCTCTACCAAGGACAGAGACTGGAGGGGGAGACAAGGGGACAGGTTCAAGAGGGGGAGGAAGAGAGCGAGCGGGAAATGAAGAGTACAAGTTGAAGAACATAATGCGATGTCGCTGCACAGACACACCAAAGCGTCTCAGAATAACAGGCCTGTGATATTTGAGGAGCATCAGAGAGGCACGTCTCGCTCTATGCCAGTTGCTATATTTAGCACACAGTGTGTGTTGATAGTGTCTTCAGTATCTCGCTTGGGATCAAACTTTTCCTATTGGCACAGTCCACTGTTTCCACTACTAAAGCTGCCATACCTTCATTCCAGTGCAATGGATCTGTATCCGGTACATCTGTCATTTCAGAGGCGGGGAGCTAATCAGAGGTCCGATTTAGCAGCATGACGGGCCTAAAACAGGTTCACCACATGGCTGCTACTCGCTCCTTCTGCTGATAGTACACCAGCTGCTGAACTTCACGTAACTCGAGCACTGTCTCAGATCAATACATGACATTCCACAGATAGACAGATACACAGAAATTGACTTCTGTTTACAGAGAGCTCAGATTCATGTCAGACGTTTGGAACTTATGTTGTAAGCTGTTTTTGGTATCCTATGCATGAAGTGTCCTTATACAGTATTGTTCAAAATAATAGCAGTACAATGTGACTAACCAGAATAATCAAGGTTTTTAGTATATTTTTTATTGCTACGTGGCAAACAATTTACCAGTAGGTTCAGTAGATTGTCAGAAAACAAACAAGACCCAGCATTCATGATATGCACGCTCTTAAGGCTGTGCAATTGGGCAATTAGTTGAAAGGGGTGTGTTCAAAAAAATAGCAGTGTCTACCTTTGACTGTACAAACTCAAAACTATTTTGTACAAACATTTTTTTTTCCTGGGATTTAGCAATCCTGTGAATCACTAAACTAATATTTAGTTGTATGACCACAGTTTTTTTAAAACTGCTTGACATCTGTGTGGCATGGAGTCAACCAACTTGTGGCACCTCTCAGCTGTTATTCCACTCCATGATTCTTTAACAACATTCCACAATTCATTCACATTTCTTGGTTTTGCTTCAGAAACAGCATTTTTGATATCACCCCACAAGTTCTCAATTGGATTAAGGTCTGGAGATTGGGCTGGCCACTCCATAACATTAATTTTGTTGGTTTGGAACCAAGACTTTGCCCGTTTACTAGTGTGTTTTGGGTCATTGTCTTGTTGAAACAACCATTTCAAGGGCATGTCCTCTTCAGCATAGGGCAACATGACCTCTTCAAGTATTTTAACATATGCAAACTGATCCATGATCCCTGGTATGCGATAAATAGGCCCAACACCATAGTAGGAGAAACATGCCCATATCATGATGCTTGCACCTCCATGCTTCACTGTCTTCACTGTGTACTGTGGCTTGAATTCAGAGTTTGGGGGTCGTCTCACAAACTGCCTGTGGCCCTTGGACCCAAAAAGAACAATTTTACTCTCATCAGTCCACAAAATGTTCCTCCATTTCTCTTTAGGCCAATTGATGTGTTCTTTGGCAAATTGTAACCTCTTCTGCACATGCCTTTTTTTTAACAGAGGGACTTTGCGGGGGATTCTTGAAAATAGATTAGCTTCACACAGACGTCTTCTAACTGTCACAGTACTTACAGGTAACTCCAGACTGTCTTTGATCATCCTGGAGGTGATCATTGGCTGAGCCTTTGCAATTCTGGTTATTCTTCTATCCATTTTGATGGTTGTCTTCCGTTTTCTTCCACGTCTCTCTGGTTTTGCTCTCCATTTTAAGGCATTGGAGATCATTTTAGCTGAACAGCCTATCATTTTTTGCACCTCTTTATAGGTTTTCCCCTCTCTAATCAACTTTTTAATCAAAGTACGCTGTTCTTCTGAACAATGTCTTGAACGACCCATTTTCCTCAGCTTTCAAATGCATGTTCAACAAGTGTTGGCTTCATCCTTAAATAGGGGCCACCTGATTCACACCTGTTTCTTCACAAAATTGATGACCTCAGTGATTGAATGCCACACTGCTATTTTTTTGAACACACCGCTTTCAACTAATTCAACTAATTGCCCAATTGCACAGCCTTAAGAGCGTGCATATCATGAATGCTGGGTCTCATTTGTTTTCTGAGAATCTACTGAACCTACTGGTAACTTGTTTGCCACGTAGCAATAAAAAAATATACGAAAAACCTTGATTATTCTGGTTAGTCACATTGTACTGCTATTATTTTGAACAATACTGTATATCAGGGTCGTGAACTGAGGTCGCAAACAGAATTGCAACTGAATATGAGAATATGAATCTAGAAGGAATATGAATATGTTGCGTAAGTATTTCTAATACTGAGAGAGTGACGGCAAATTTGACATCTCTCCATTTTCTGGAAATCCATTCAGCATTTAGCCACCTCAAGCTAAATCTCAAGATAAAATACAGATAAATAAGTTTGACATTGTTGTGGTTTGTGAAGCTGAAGAGACCTTAGACATTTCTTCTGTAACATGCTATGACAGATGTACGCTATTCTGTGTCTGTGTGTGGGCTAATCGCAAAGATAGGAAATCTGTGTAGGTACCAAATTCACACTGTGGGCACTAGATGTTCCTAATGACTCACCGAATCCATGTGTAATGTGGGACACCCCCATATTTTCTCAGTTTCGTGTATTTGAGTGCTTCATGCTCATAGGATCTATATTAACTGACAAGATGTGGTGGTGTATTCCACATTGATGGTGGTAACCCAAAGCTCCTTGTTTCAAACTCTGAAAGCGATGATCCATGAAGGTATGAGTGAGGTTTGGCAGATCAGCGTCATCCATCACAGCTCAAGATTGTTGCTAATGAAGCGTTTGGGTCTGTGTGTTCTCAGTATTACCATAGCATATTCTATGAGTTATTAGAGTTAGATCGAATAGAGCTATTAAATGATATCTGCATTGCTGATAATTGATTCAAAAAATATATTTCTGTGGCCTCTGTCACGGAGCCCAAGGGTTAGCTGTTTGTCAATTCTTGCATTTTTCAAAACGCTTGTCCTTTTTGGAAAAAGGACAGAAAAACAATGCATATAAAATAGTATAATTGGACATTTGCATTGAGTATAGGCTAAGCCAGTGTTTCCCAACCTTTTTTCTGCCATGGCACAGTTCTGATAAAAAGTCCAACGGCACAACGCTAAGCACTGAAATATATAAGCTTTTTAGAATGCTTTTCATTGGTAACATTTTTGTAAAACCCTCCAGTGCCAACAGACCTAATGAAGACTTATGTCAATGATTTAAATTAATAATAATGAAATACATAAGAGATAGAAAGTTTGAATCATTTTCCAGTGGTTGGGAAACACTGGGCTAAGCTAGCAGGCTAATCAACTGTGCTTTCAAAGACCATTGCTTCGGTTATGTTATAATTATTTTCAACTATTTAAAAGACCTATGTATTCAGTAGTTCTTCAATTAGCATTAACATTGCTGTTTTTGTGTGTGCTTTAAATATCAATATCAATACACAGCAATTATGTCCTTTACCTGTTTAAAAAAACAGAAGCAATTTGGGCATGAATACTCAGGATTTTCTCAGGATTCATCAAGTATTTCCAAATATTTCTTGTGTATACTGTACAGTTGTTTATGCTTTCTGTCTTCCCTTTCTGCTTGTGACTCTCTGCTGGTAACACATGATAATAAGTGTTGACACATTTAGTGTATCTACAGAGGCGGCAGCCAATGAACGATTTTCTTCTAATGAAACACCACAGGTCATGTCATTAAAACAGACAAAAAAATCATTAAAGGAGGTGACCCACGCAATATATAATTAAACATTTTTTTATGGAAAACTATTATGATTACGTTCTACATCTCATCAATCAATCACCTTTATTTATATAGTGCTTTAAACAAAATACATTGCGCCAAAGCACTGAACAACATTCATTTGGAAAACAGTGTCTCAATAATGCAAAATGATAGTTAAAGGCAGTTCATCATTGAATTCAGTTATGTCATCTCTGTTCAGTTGAAATAGTGTCTGTTTTAATTTGCAATCAAGTCAATGATATCGCTGTAGATGAAGTGACCCCAACTAAGCAAGCCAGAGGCGACAGCGGCAAGGAACCGAAACTCCATCGGTGACAGAATGGAGAAAAAAAAAAAAAACATCTCATGTGAGTGTACACCATTCAGATGATTAAAAATTAGCACCAAACTATCGAATATCACTTTAACGGTTGCAATAACAGTTTTGATGACATATTAAATGATGCTGTAGCTATCTAATCAGGCACTGAATAGAGTTCAGCTAATTGGTTAACACAAGAGTCGCACAGAGCACCTACCACTGAGATATTGTCTTCAAAGCTGTTACCAAGTAAATACTGTGTGTTTCTGCTAAATGAAAACTTCATAAGTCATTTGGGAGGCTTTGAATGCCTGTAAAATGTTTAAATCACAAGCACACATTCCTCACAAAGGTCACGGATGTGATTAATTGAGCTGATCACTGACCGTTTGTGTGTTTAGTCTGAATGACAATAGCTGCTTAAGAGTCATGTCAAGCGTTGAATAGTTTTTGACGCTGTGTTTGCTCTGTGCAGGTGTGGTGGTTCAGGGAGGGGTGTGAAAACACTCAGGTAGAGGAAGGGAATTTCATTGTTTGTGTGAGAATGTCCTCTGAAACCCTAAACGTCAGATGATTTCCTCAAGCCCACACTGCATTTGTTTAGCTTGTAATCACTGTCGCAAGATTCCGTGACAAAGAGACAGTGTTATGGTTGATAATCTAACATAAACAAAAGAGCATATGCTCTAGCTGCATGTTTGTGGAATTGACTGTGCTCCTGTTACACACCTGAAATGCCACCGTCATCTGTTCTGTCTTGGAGTGCAGTTCCACACTCACGCAAACACACACCTGTGCCACTGAAGCGACAGATTGACCACCTGTCTCTGTGAGTGGCCGGGTACAGTCTGACTGAGGCAGATTGTGAGTGGGAGCGGAGATGACTGACGCATCCTGTGACCAATCTGTAAACATCTTACAGCTTCTGCAGACTGAAATCACATTTACTTATGCACAGGACTAAGGACAAGCCTAAGATAGCATTCTCAATAATGTCATGTGGCTAATCAATAGAGTAAACAGTGCAACAGTGCCTGCCCATGTTGTTATTTGACTTAAGATATGATAACTACTCAAGAACTTGATTGTTTCAATGATTGGTTCAGTATTTGATGTGTCAATACAGACTGTGTGTCACCTGTTCCAGTGGGCGGTACAGGTGTTTTCCTCTGGACAGTACCAGTGAACTTGAGTGAACTAGTGAACTTCGGGTGATTTCCACAATATGACAGGTACAACACAAACAAGTTTGATATATGTCCCATTGGGATGATTTCAACCAATAGGAGATGGCGGAATAAAAATAAGAGAGAGACTCATATTCAATGACTGCCATCTCAGCTTTGCAGCTCTGTCGATTAAGTTTTATTTTGCCATCTGGAACGTAGCTTCTTGAACTTCATTTACTACAATGAGAAGACCATGGTTTGAATTTTTATTTTTTACTTAAAAGTCTTTGTTAAAGAGTCAGAACCAAAGTGACCAGCTACGAAGTGAATCATGACATTGCACAATTTTATTTGAAGCAAAAAAGTATTTGAACATTGGTTTAACATTTGACAAAGGCACTGTGTGCTTAACAGCTTTAATGGGGCAAAGAACTACATTCCCATGAAACACTGCAATACATAGCTAAATTAAAAATGATTAAAAATTATAAAAGTTTTTATTTCAAATTATTCATTGATTATTGATATCATATGTTTACCTTTATTGCTAAGTATTTGTGTGACCCAGTTCTCTGATTTGAGGAGATTAATTTGCAGAATTATGGGTGATGTAGTCACCAAAATCCATGTAGAACCACTGTAATATGTAACTTAAATCATCATCATCATCAAAACTTTTTTAAGGACACACATGGTCTAAAAACACAGATATATGCAATTTGCAAAACAACTAACAGTTAAAAAGACACATCCACAACATCACATTTTAGAGAGAAAGGGAGGCTAAATGCTTCCCTGTCTAATTCCATTACCTACATTTTACAAAGCAGACACAGAATTACCCCATTTGACATGCATTGACAGTTGATAATACTTACGAAAAATTGAGAAACTCCTCTATTGCATAACTTGCAAAATCATTTTTGATGATTTACACAATCAAAGGCTTTAGAAGCATCAATAAAACGCAAACATCATAACTGCATCACAGACTTCTTGAGAAGAAACAGTCACATCTTCATTGTTTTCAATACTGCCCATCACAAAAGAAGTACTTTTATGCTCTTCAACGTAATCATTCCAACCAGGCCTGACTTTATATATATTGGTCTTGTACAAGGGCCTGCTTGGGGCAAGAAGGGACTCCACAATATTATTATACAAGGACCATAATTCAATGCCACGTTGCAGGTTCTTACAATGAAGAACACAGCATGCAGCTGTGTCTTTTGGTAAATCAATACTTGTTACTTAAAGCTGCAGTAGGTAACTTTTGTAAAAAAATTTTTTTTTTTACATATTTGTTAAACCTGTCATTATGTCCTGACAGTAGAATATGAGACAGATAATCTGTGAAAAAATCAAGCTCCTCTGGCTCCTCCCAGTGGTCCTATTGCCATTTGCAGAAATATATCGCTCCCGTTAAGAAACAACCAATCAGAGCTGCGGTCCGTTACTTTGTTTGTGTTCAAAATGTAGAAAAATTTATATAATAAGCAGGACACCATTTCCATTTCCGTGTCCATTTTCCAAACCGTGGTTTTAGTTTGTCCTGAATCACTAGGGTGCACCTATAATAAGTGTTTATATTCGGACTATTTTAGATTGCTTCGGGGATACCGCGGCGGAGTAACCCAGTACCTTTGTGATTCTTTATTGACATAAACAGAGAGAAGTAGATCCGGCTACAATGTTCTTCCGCAAGACGCAAGCAGTTCTGTTTATTAACCGCTAGAGTGTCAAAAGTTACTGACTGCAGCTTTAAATGTGTCAGACTGAAGAGAGTATACAATAAGATCCTCCTCAGATAAGTAGGATTTTCTCTACATGCATGGCTTTATTCACAGACAAAAGAGTAGGTAAATTACCCAGATTTATAGATAAAGAAAGAGTGGCATACTGATATATAAGAGTACCACCCCTCACTGATATAAGTGTAACCCACATGGCTGCTGCTCTCCTGTAGATCCACAGATGTAAAAATGTGTTAAAAGGGGTCATCGGTTGCAAAATTCACTTTTACATGTTGTTTCCATATAAATCTGCCTTAGCAGTGTGTGTGCGCAACCACACTGCACTGATAAAATTTATTCACCTCGTTTTGTTTTTAAACAGTCTCAGTTGACCATAAGCACGGAGCATTATTCATAACCACCGCATAAAGATATGCCAGCTCGTACACTTCTGGTGATGCGTCACTAGATGTTGTGGTATCTACTCTGTTGTCAAATTAACGCCTAGCTTAACCCTGCACTTATTCTTATTACCCCATTTTAACATGGATTTCTAATGAACATGAAAGCATCCAAACTGAAGTTAGAATCTGTCATGGCGGCGCTCCTCGGTTACTAAGGGAAAGGTGGATATTCAAGTAGAATGTCTCCTGGTTGAAAAACAAATATAAAAATGACACTAAATTATATATAACCATTATACCATTATATATAACCATTATAACCAGTAGATGGCAGCAGATGACCACTAATTAGTTCAGTTGCCTATTTTATTACATTTTTTTCACGTCTTGCTTTTGGATTCATTATAAAATGAATATTATAACAAATTTCAGTACTTTTACTGTACTTAAGAATAAAGTATAGCAAGTGCAAGAAGTCACAAACTATCGTGTCATTAAAACACACACACACACACACACACACAAAAGCCAAGACACCAATAAGTTAATAATTAATGCAGTAGGTAACTTTTGTAAAAATATATTTTTTACATATTTGTTAAACCTGTCATCATCTCCTGACAGTAGAATATGAGACAGATAATCTGTGAAAAAATCAAGCTCCTCTGGCTCCTCCCAGTGGTCCTATTGCCATTTGCAGAAATACATCCGCTCCCGGTAAGGAACAACCAATCAGAGCTGCGGTCCGTAACTTTGTTTGTGTTCAAAATGTAAAAAAAATGTATATAATAAGCGAGTACACCATGAATCCATTTTCCAAACCGTGTTTTTGGCTTGTCCTGAATCATTAGGGTACATCTATTATAAGTGTTTATATTCTGACTATTTTAGATTGCTTCGGGGATACCGCGGCGGAGTAACCCAGTTCCTTTGTGATTCTTCATAGACATAAACAGAGAGAAGTAGTTCAGGCTACAATGTTCTTCCGCAAAACGCAAGCATTTCTGTTTATTAACCGCTAGAGCATCAAAAGTTACCTACCGCAGCTTTAAACAAAGAATTAAATATTTTGAAAAATTTCTAGATTTAATTTAAAATCTACATTTAACCGTATAAGCTGCTAAATATATTCAGCCAACAGACTTGTCACTGCTGTAGTTTTGTTACTCTGAATTTAGTCTGAATCACTTAATGCACAGATTTTGACATCTCCTCATCAGATGTTTCGTTCCATTGTCACAGTCAATCATAGCAATGACTTGCGCGACACAATTTAGCGGACTCATTCTTGTAATTTTTTACACCTGCGTTTGTGATTCGTGAAACTATGTGGATGTTTGTTCCTCTTAGACAAACAAATATTTTCTTTAAATTGTGAATGGGTTATGAAGAGAAACTGACCATAGGGTCGCTCCCCTTATAGCATAGCTGATTTTGACAGTTGACCGGAAATGACTTAGCTGGCTTATCTAAATCCAGGAAGTAGCCATGCATATAACAAACCATTTTGATTTTCTGAGCAATTTGAGTAATAATGCTCTAGCCAGGCCCACGGCCACTGATGGACTGTCTCCCATTAGTATATTTTAGCCCTCAGCCAGTTATAAGTGGCTTCTGTTTCGCTCCCATACTCTCCACTAAACATCTGTTCTGAGAGTGTGTACGTTTGGTTTGGCAGATACAAAATTCAGCAAGACGGGCTGATTGCTTCATGGCAGCAGCTACCACTGTTATCACCACTGCAATGTATTTACCACAGTAAATTTGTTTCACTGTAGAGGGCCATCAAAACACGCAGAACTACATGCGTTTGATTAAATATTCTATGACATTATGAAGTCATTAAAAAAATCACAAGCACACATTCCTCACAAAGGTCACAGGTGTGATTAATTGAGCTGATCACTGACCATTTGTGCGTTAAGTCTAAATTGACTTGATAAGTCATAAACTTTTTTATTTAATATACATTTTAATGTGGTAGGCACAGTTGATCATTTAGATAAACTTTCATTTCCATAACTAAAGTTAAGCTTCGGTTGATGTGTTTTTTTAATAGCAGATGTAAAGACATCAAAATCTTGCAAAGGTGAGATTTTTAATCGGCTAAATTGGAGAGGAATAGATCATGATTTAAAGACGGGCTGTCTGGCAAAGACCAGATGTCCTATGAGTCAGACGAGCAAATGAGAGCTGTGAAAAGTGGAAAAAGAGGGAGAAAAGAGAGAAACAGACAGATCTATAGGTGACTAGTTGTGGCACCATGTGGAGGCAGAAGCTCTTACGGATGATTCATAGATGAAGGGGAACAGCACGTGGCTGCTGCTGCCACCCAGCGGCCGAGCGAGGACCGACAGCATCATACATCTCACATCGATTACACAAACTCACAGGTAAAAGACAACATTTCCACTCACTGTTCTTTTTCTCTACCGATTTTATTCAGATGAGTGAAACACTTTCAGTTACAAAAATGACTTCAAATGAACAGCACTGTACAATGAACAAGCGAGTTATTTGTCAACTATTTTTTGGTTTCAGAGATAATTACACCAAAAGGCTAACCTGTCACCATAGGGAGAAAAAGAGAGAAGGGACAGAAGAGAAGAAAAAGGAACTGCTCAACTCGAGTGAGAAAAAAAAGGATGAAAAAGGGGGGGAAAACATGACAACGTACATAAACAAGCAAAAATGACGCACACATTCACGCACATATCCACTCTGTCAAGATAACTGTATATCTGTCCAATTTTAGAGTGTAAAATACGTTCACGCGCACACGATCATATGTACACACAGATGACGCACGCACGCGCTCTCATTTACGCACAGAACATGAAATCAGGGAGAAGATTCAGAGGACAGATTAACACCACTAACACCTGAAAACGGAAACAGAAATTCATTACAGACATACCAAGTATTTTCTTTAAGATCATCATCACCACCATGAAGATTTCCCCCCGAATAATAAATTAAAAAATATACATTTCATAATGATCTATTTACTTTGGATAGTTGAGGTTATACCTTCAGAAACTGGGTTGCTAGGTGACCAGGAAAAGAGACAAAAGAAAACAGCTGAGGATGTGTTAGTGGAGCTCTTTGGTTTAACTAGACGTGTTTTTAAACACCTTTGGACTGAAGCTGTTATGTATTATTATTATGATTAATATTTAATGTATAATATGTAATGAGAGAGAGCATGTAAAACAACAATTAGAGCGTAGAATGAAAACGCCTTGGTCAGGCCTTTTGAAATGTTATGATTTTTATTTTCCAGTCAATTTTTAACCATTTCCGATTGGAACTAATGAATAAATTGAGAAACCGCTGCGAATCAAACTCAAGGATTGTTTACATGATTTTAGGGAGCGTGTGTGTTGTGCTCGGTCTCAGAGAAGCGTGCTGCTTTGGTATCATTCTCTGGAGATTCGCGCCACTGAGAGACTCACACTTTAAACACGCTCCCTTACGCTGCTGTGCTACTACTTGCATATCGTCCTCGTTACATTTTTAAGACATCCGGAACTGCGGCTGAATGTAACCGTGAGAAGGAAAGCTAGAGAAAAGATAACTAGAGATAAGGCTTCCCCTTTTATTCCACTCCTGCGTTTTAAGATATACAATTTGTCACCTAGCAACAACAGTCACCGCCTGCTCTTCAGTCACATGTCCGACTTATACATACATGCACGTGCACAATAAGTGTGCATACATGAAAAGGTGTTTGTATGTGTCCTGCCCTGTGTTTGGTGACTGGAAAAATGGTCCCAGGGGCCGAGGGAGTGAACATGCCAGAGCATCAGTAAAGTTCTTTAAATGTTTCATCCTCATTTTTTTTGTCTAAATGTTCCCTGGACCGATCAGAACACTTCTCCTCGGCCCCTGCTGATGGATGCAGCCCGCTTCTCTGTTTAAAGCATTTATCTATTTGGTTTTTTATTAAGAGATTGAGGTAGGGCTATATGAGTAACTATCTCTCTTCTACACCCCATAACCAGGAGACAGAACAACAGACATGCTACGAAATAAATACAAAAATATAAATAGGACAAAGAGGAGAAGGAGCGAGGGAGAGAGCAAAAAGAGAGAAAGATGGAGCACTGATACTTTTCAGCTGTCATACAATACATGCATTTTGATGTATTTTCTATCCAGGAACCCCAAATCCCTCCATCTTTCCTCTCCTAAAGTTTTTGGTTTTGTAGCTGTTTAAAGCTTTCAGGTCAAGGCTCGCGGCAGCACTGTGCTCCACGCTGTCACATGCATGCAGTAGCCATCACCACAGTAACCATAGCAACAACATCCGTAACATCAGCAGTTGTGAGACAGGTATGTACAGATACAATACACGTTCCTATACAACCTTATCCCTTCTAAGCAATGGCAGTGCATGCTTTTACTCTGTATGGTTACTTCAGCATTGAAAGAATGCTGCAGAAACATTTGAGCAGAAGTAACACAGTGCTGCTTTTTCCCCTGATATGTTTCCCCCCACAGGCTCTGTTCAGTAAGGAACAGCTAAGAGGTCGCAAAGACAAGTCTTCGCCCATAGGGATGTCGATTAGCGGCCGGTCAATTTGGACCGACGGTTGCATTTGTCAATGGATTTGGTTTGAAAGGTCGCCTTGGCAAAGGAAGTTTACATTTGAATACAATCTGGTGCCTCAAACACACCCACTACAAAATTGGTATCTGGAATATATTAAATAAATATAATAATAAAAAAGTTTTTTTTAAGAAAATTCACAAACAAGCAAGAGGAGAATAAATAAAGAAATCAATGTCTTAAAATGGGGGAGGAAGAAAACCCAAAAGAGAGATAGTGTGAATTTTTGGTCTAAGTAAATATCAACATTTTTTATCTTTTCACAATGTTTTTTTTTCATACATTAGCAATTAGTAAGCATTATATCATAGATCATTTACTACAAAATCTATTGAAGCACTAACTGACCCATTCAGACTGTACAGTAACGCAGAGAACTGAGGTCATGTATCCCTCGTTGAACCTGCAGCGCTCACTGACTACAGATTTCAGCACAATATAAATACAACGGTAAGGTGGATGAGACCATGTAAGTTGTTGTGTATGTAATATTTGGTTCTCTTTAAAGCTTGTTTATACTCGACGTTGATTCTTTGGATGTACTTGAGCGTGTTTATCCTGGTTTCTTATCTGTTGAACTGAATTTTTCACAGTATTGTTTCAACCACCTGATTAGAGTCTCTAACACAACTAGATAGGAACAAGTAAGAAACATAAAAAAATGAGATTCCTGCAAAAACGTGAATACCTTTTCCCCAAATGAATGCACACAAATCTACACACATAGCCAAGAAAAGTCCCACAAAGCAGACAAACGGGAACGAAGGACCAAAATTAACAACCCTCCCAACCCCCAAATGAACCCGAAACATCTTCTTCAGATGAGTCCAGTGAGGTCATCAAAGATCCCACCACCCAGGACCAGGAAGAGTCTGAATGACAGGAGGCAGAGGCGCATCCCTTGCTACATGGTTCTGGGTGACCTTAGTCCAGAGGTGCATGAGCGGATGCTCTTTTTTTCTGTACAGCGACGCACTTTGCTCCTCCATCCATTTTTTATTTTTGGCTTGGTTTGTTTTTGGTTTTCCTTTACGGGGAGTTTGGCTGGCTGTGAAGTTGGCTTGTAGAAGCAGCAGAGAGGAGGGGAGCCCCTTCGTCGTGACAGATTCCACACGTTTCCCATGTTGCCATGCTGTCTTACCAGAGTAGCCTCATCAAGGTAAGCCCACCTCCTTCTCATTCTGCATCATGAGAATGATGAACTGATCATGAATGAATGAATCGCTTTGGTATTCAAAAGGGAGAAAGTGACTGAGGGAGGCATGAAATGGAATGAGGAAGTATACAAGCACAATTATTAAGAGAGAAATTAAACTATTTACACTCAACTTGAGGCGTGAAAGCTAGAGAGGAGCTTGTTCTCACTTTTATTATACTATATGACATTCATGTCATCGGACAAACAAGTGCATTAAGCTATGCAGTGCTTATATGATAAACATCAAAGGCCAAACACACAATCCTCTTGATATGCTGAATAAGACATGGAATGATGATGATGATGATGATCATAGATGCAAAAAAGACTGATGTAAATATCTGCTACTTCTGAGAATAAAAATCGACTAGAATGTGGACGATCCAGAGAATCACAACAGCGTTTGGGTCCGGCTCGATCACATTTTAACATTACATAATAAAAAAAAACATGAAAGATGATGATGAGCTCAGAGATGGCTGGATTGTTGTCACTGGGTCTGGTCCTGGACGGTTGGCTATTTACAGGTCCTTTGGATAAAGCTTTTCCATCCGTATTTTTGGTGTTTGTTTTTGGTATTTGGTATGCTTGTATTTGTTTGTCATAGCGAGTCTCTCAGAGTTCCATCATACTATTTGGTATTCAGTACTTCACATGTTTGCTTCAAAGAGTTGCAGTTTTTCTATAACACACAGTGAAGTTCATTCTTTTTTTTTCTATGTTTTTGTTGCTCAAGGATGTCTTCATTATCTTGAAACTGCACTACAGTTTTAATTTTTTTCTCCTTTTATTTATTTAACTGTCCCGCTAAGCCGCGTGGTGTTTTTTTGGTTTCATTTTCTCTCCCCTCCTCTTCCTTCCTCCTTCCACTCCGTCTCTCCATCTCTCCCCTCTTCCACTCTTTATATATTTTTGGCATCAGTAGAGTGGGAGAGTGGAAGAGAGAGAGTGAGAATGAGAGGAACCGAAAGGGAGCGAGGGGATCAAGAGATGCTTTGGTTGACAGGTAAGGTTTCATCTCCTCCTTCTCCTCCTCTTGTGATTGGTCTTGGGCAACGTCACTCGATTTTAGCCCCTCCTATCGAGTGTGGGCTGTGTAGCAATTCGCCTGAAGAGCAGGAAGAGATTGGGCTCGAGCAAGGGGAGGGACTCATGCCGCCTGTGACAGGAAATGAGGTTTTGGCAAGAGCTGAACCGCCCAATCCCATGCTGGTGCCTGTTGCCCTTGGCAACAAAGAGGAGTGGTTGAGAAAGAGGGAAGAGGGAAGACCTGCTCCTTGGCCTCCAGAACCACAAATTAACACCTTGCTGCTGCCCTCAAGACTGGAAATGGGCAGCTGGCCACCACTGGCTGCTAGGGCTGTGGAAGAGACACAGTATTACTCACAAGCATCAACAAAACTGACGTTACGCAATAAACAGGATGCGCTCGTACCGTGTGAACTGATGAACAGATGTGAGAAAAGGATAATAAGAGTGGAAGGACGTAAATAAAAACAGAGAGAGGACACAGTAACACATGACTGATACGAGGAGTCATTAGTGTCTCTCCCACCCTCACTTTCACACAAACCTTGTATAGTAGCAAGTGGGTTGCTGCCAAGAAGAGCTTGGTTGATTCCTGTTTTAACTCCCCTCACCGTATTCCTGAGTCACACGAACCAACCCACAGAAAACAGAAAGGAATACAGGGAAGAGGAAGGGAGAATGAAGAACATTTAGAAGCATAGTTAAGAGCTAGAAAAATAGTTCAAGAAGACAGGTATTTGCAGAGCTTTTTCTTGTAATGCAATGCAGGCCACACACCAGCAGACCTCAGTGGCCATCCTTACACTAAGATGTTTTCGACCAAATCTTTTAAACAAATATGCAATATCCCTGAACAAATATACAAAAATGACAGCACTTAAAAAATAAGAAATTTAAGTAAATTTAAAAATGACAAAAAAAAGATTTCTTATATATATATATATATATATATATATATATATATATATATATATATATATTCATTGTAATTTACAATTGTCTCATCATCTAAAACGGTCAATTTACCAGAATTCACATAATGCCCTTATCCACATTTTTTTTAAAAATAATTTTCACATTTTCCTATACTTGACAATGACAAATAAGTTTAAGTGAGTGACTGCACATGCATGTGTGTGTATTTTTATATTTGTGTGTGTGTGTGTATTTTCATATTTGTGTGTGTGTGAGAGAGTCTCTGCTGGTTGTATTCACCTCAAACTTGCAGCAAAGTCATTGATGTAGTTAGAAACGTCACCATTCTTTTTATGCCATGAACTGCAGATGACAAAACCACACACACAAAAATACATTTACACACACACACACACACAAACACTGCATTTACTTACATTTGCTGTGCCACATGGAGTAAAAGGTGATGAATGTGGTGAGTGGATGTGTGTGTGTGTGTGTGTGTGTGTGTGTGTGTGTGTGCGGGAGAGATAAATAAACTCACCCTGTGTTCAGACTTAGTGTACTGTGAGTTGGAGGGGCGGGGCTGGCATCACTGCGAGGAGGCGGGGTTACAGGAGATGGTGCAGAGCTTAGGGAGGGGCCACTTGGGGTCAAAGGGCAAACCGATGACATAGTGGTCACTGAAGGTGGGAAAGAGTTAGAGCATCCATCATATATATATCATTTAATTATATGTCTCTGACCAGCAGACGTCCACTTGTGCACCCTACCTGCTGTACTGAGACTGCTCACTGTCTGTGATGGTCCCTGACTGGGCATCTGTAAGGAAGACGCAGATACAATGTAACAGGTCTAAAGGGAAACATGATGGACAGAGAGTAACGGAGGGTGAAAAAGGAAAGAGGCTGAGGTCAAATACAGGAAGGTTTGTACTCTGTTTGTAAATTTAAGTCACTCAACTACAGAACCTCAATTATATTGCAAAACACTGAGTTTCAAAGTGGAAACTTGCTAAATTCTTCTGAAAGAATTAGTAACAGAGGCTGAATCCTCCTGAAGTATTATGACAATGACAATTAGTTATGTAAACTGGCTATAAGGGTATGAATTCTTACACATTAAATTGCAAAGCAATGCAGGGTGGGTGAAATATATGCACCATTATGGGAATGGTTATTATTATCTGCTCATGCAGGAGAAACTAGTAGTGTTGTGGCATGGGGGGGTTGGAGATGGGGGTATGGGCCAAGGGAGCAAGCCGGGTCATACCATGTGCGGGCTGTAGCAGGGGGGTTTGTGCGAGGTGGGCTGGGGTTGGCTGGGCAAGGGAGGGGTGGCACTGGAGGGGTTAATACGTTTCTCTTTCTGTCGGCGGTTGCAGAACCAGACACGGATCACCTCCTTCTCCATATTGAGCTTCTCGGCGATCAGTAGGATCTCCTCTGAGGTAGGCTTCTGGTTCTGAATGCAGAAAACACAACCGGTTTAGGATGGGATTATTACAGGACATTCATTTTGGAAGCATTTAGTTACTATCACTCAAAAGTTTAGGGTCACAACTTAACAGAACAGAACAGCACTTTTATTCAGCAAGGATGCATTAAACTGAAAGTCAAAAAAGTGACAGTAAAGAGACATTTGATATACTATAAAAGATTTCTTTTCAAAATGAATGCTGTTCTTTTTAACTTCCTGTCAATCAAAAATTCATCTTTTTACTATCACATTAATATATTTATATAAAAATATAATTATCTTATATTGTATTAAGATTTAATAATACAGGTCCTTCTCAAAAAATTAGCATATTGTGATAAAAGTTCATTATTTTCCATAATGTAATGATAAAAATTAAACTTTCATATATTTTAGATTCATTGCACACCAACTGAAATATTTCAGTTCTTTTATTGTTTTAATACTGATGAATTTGGCATAGAGCTCATGAAAACCCCAAATTCCTATCTCAAAAAATTAGCATATCATGAAAAGGTTCTCTAAACGAGCTATTAACCTAATCATCTGAATCAACTAATTAACTCTAAACACCTGCAAAAGATTCCTGAGGCTTTTAAAACTCCCAGCCTGGTTCATTACTCAAAACTGCAATCATGGGTAAGACTGCAGACCTGACTGCTGTCCAGAAGGCCATCATTGACACCCTCAAGCGAGAGGGTAAGACACAGAAAGAAATTTCTGAACGAATAGGCTGTTCCCAGAGTGCTGTATCAAGGCACCTCAGTGGGAAGTCTGTGGGAAGGAAAAATTGTGGCAAAAAACGCTGCACAACGAGAAGAGGTGACCGGACCCTGAGGAAGATTGTGGAGAAGGACCGATTCCAGACCTTGGGGGACCTGCGGAAGCAGTGCACTGAGTCTGGAGTAGAAACATCTAGAGCCAACGTGCACAGGCGTGTGCAGGAAATGGGCTACAGAGAAGCAGCACTGGACTGTTGCTCAGTGGTCCAAAGTACTTTTTTCGGATGAAAGCAAATTTTGCATGTCATTCGGAAATCAAGGTGCCAGAGTCTGGAGGAAGACTGGGGAGAAGGAAATGCCAAAATGCCTGAAGTCGAGTGTCAAGTACCCACAGTCAGTGCTGGTCTGGGGTGCCATGTCGGCTGCTGGTGTTGTACCATAACACCTCAGCAGTGCTACTGGCTGATTGCCTCCATGCCACGCCACATTGAAGCAGTCATTTCTGCAAAATGATTCCCGACCAAGTATTGAGTGCATAATTGCTAGTGCTAAGTGCAAATTTTTTGAGATAGGAATTTGGGGTTTTCATGAGCTGTATGCCAAATTCATCAGTATTAAAACAATAAAAGACCTGAAATATTTCAGTTGGTGTGCAATGAAGCTACCAACCCACTTATTCATATCTTCTGTTCCTGCCAGAAGCTGAAAAACTACTTGATACTTTAACTTGAATATAACACCCTGAATGAATTTTTATTTTATTTTTTGCTTTTGCTTCACTATCAGCAAGGAGGAGAATATTGTTGGAATGGAAATTAAAAAATCCACCAAATTTTTTTTTTTATATTATACTTAAAACTAGAAAGAATTAAATATGTAAAAAAAAAAAAGGATCCATTCAAAATCTTATAAAATTTGGAGACCTAAGATTACATTTTTTGAAAAGATGAAGACCCTAGCTTATCCTTACTAATCAATAGGACTAAAGTTTTAGAAAGGCCATCAGACCTTAATATAGCTGGTTATGTCATACTTGCTTATATACAGTATATCTACACAGAAAGATTTTTTTTTTCTTTATTGTGAACACTTATTTACTTGTTCAAGAAAAATTGACTTTGATATATCTGCTTCATAACAAAATATTGAAATGTATCCTGATATTTTGTATAGTAAGCACTATGTAAATATTTATTCATATAATTAATATCTGGTCATTTGGTAATTAATTTTACAATTTTTCCTGGTTGTGGAACCAGGTTGGGAAAGAAAATACATTTAATTGTTTGAACTTTTATTTTGTTTGCACATGTTTGAAAAATGAATAAATAAAGTGAAAAAAAAACAACAACCACCAACCACAAATTTTAAACTGGTAGTGTATATTGTGGAAGAGATTTGAAATCATGTCTTCAGACCGTGATGAAGCTGTGTTCCAGAGCGACACGGATGTTGGTCTCAATGCTGGTGCGTTTCTTTCTACGGCGGCCCGGCAGGCCGTCAAACCCCAGGGAAGGAGAGGAAAGAGCACTGGGACTTGGCAAGGTGCTGTCCATTGACATTGTTTCTAAGTAAACCATAAAAAAATGTAATTTTGAATGTTATTTCAATCACAAAATGTTCTATACATGGCATAACCAATTTTTTTATGTTGTGGGTTAAACGCCACTTAAACTTTAGTTTAAGACAGAGATTCAAAGGAACTTAAAGGGATAGTGCACCCAAAAATGTAATTTCTGTCATCATTTATTCACTCTCATGTCGTTCCAAACCTGTATGACTTTCTTTCTTCTGTGGAATATAACAGAAGATATTTTGAAGAATGTTGGCTTCCACTGTATGAAAAACAAAAACAAAAATACAATTGAAGTCAACAGGAACTGAAACCGTTTGTTTGCCAACATTCTTCTAAATATGTTGTGAAGAAAGAATGTCATGCAGCTTTGGAACAAAATGAAGATTAACGGAATTGGGTGGACTATTCCTTTAAGTACTAAGTTTGATTGACAGCAGTAATCTACTGCAGCTGTTTCTGATGGTTACCTGCGTCAGTCAGCCACTTCTCCAACAGAGGTTTGAGTTTGCACATGTTCTTGAAGCTGAGATTAAGCGCCTCAAAGCGAGAGATCGTGGTCTGACTGAAATCATTCCCATAGAGCTTCCCCATGGCCAATCCAACATCACCCTGTAGAGGGAAACAGAGACCAAACATTACTATACAGGGACATACAAATCTTCTGAGTGAGCGCGCGCGCGTGTGTGTGTGTGTTTATGTGAGTGTACCTGTGTGAAGCCCAGTTTGATCCTTCTCTGTTTGAATGTGCGGGCAAATTGCTCCAGTTCCTCCAGATCACTGGGCTCCTCAGGATGAGAGGTCACTGTGTTCACGATGCTGTCTGCAACCTTCTCTCTCTGCAACAAACCACACACACATACAAGACTCCAACATGAGTGTCAGATGGAAATGTGATGGGATGATTTTTTGTTGAAATCGTGAGTAAAAAAAAAAAAACTTTATCTTTTGAATGGTACTGTTTATTTTACTACAATTGTCATGCACACAAAATTACAATTATTATTGTGTTTCCTTTTTTAAATAGGGAACAGAAAAAAATGATAGTCATCACAGTTTTCTACATTTAAAAAATTCATATCTTTTCAAGTACCCCTTGGAATCTGTTTAAGTAACCTTTGGCATATGTTAACCCCTGTTGGGGAACAGAAATCTCACAAATAAGTGATCTTTCATCAGATGTTTGTACCTGTGCTTGAAGACTAAGTCTGGGTGGAGCGGCCAGCAGGCTTCCTTGGTTTTGCTGAGGTAGTGGAATTAGATTTGGCGTTGATAGCAGCCCTGAAATATACACAACCAATAAGATTTTTTCTATTACAATTAAATCAAATCAGATTTATCGGATCATGACAACTGACATGCAACAAGGCTTAACGTTTAAAGAGGTCATATGATGCGATTTCAGTTTTTCCTTCCTCTTCAGAGTGTTACAAGCTCTTGGCGCATAAAGAAGATCTGTAAAGTTGCAAAGACTAAAGTCTCGAATCCAAAGAGATATTCTTTATTAAAGTTAGGACTCCCCACTAAATCAGCTTGTTATAACACCCCCACATCTCTACATCACTGTGGAAATATTTGGTAATGCCGCCCAAATGTTCACGCAAAGAAAGTGTGGTTTCAGTAACTCAGTTAGTGTTGAAGCAGCCATGTCAGAGAGAACCTGTGTTTATCGAGGTGAAAGAAAAAGCACTTTATTTGGCCTTCTGAAAGTAGATGCATTTAGGAATCTTTAAGATTACCTACAACAGAACATCAACGCATTTTATGAACACTCGTTTCGTGAACCTAGGAGAGGAGGTAATTCTGACTTTGCGTCGACAATCTGGCTCTTCTGAATCAGCTACTGTAAGTATGTTTTATTAAAAGGTTAAAGTATTTGCTATTGAATGTTCAAATGCAGAGTTTTGCACATTGCGCATATGTGTGTGTGTGTGTGTGTGTGAGAGAGAGAGAGAGAGAGAGAGAGAGTGAGAGGGAGAGAGAGAGAGAGAGAGAGAGAGAGAGAGAGAGAGAGATTTGATTTTAACAAAACTTTTATTACAACACAGTGTACAAGACATTACCTAGTATTTATCATACCAGACTTTTACACCAAAGTATAAATGTACAAAATAAAAATAAAAAAAATCACAGCACAAAAATCAATTCGCCTTCAAAAACAGAGCACAGAGCCTCCTTGTAGCACCAAATACATTCAAATGTAACAAAATCATCAATGGACTTATAATATAAAAAATCTACCATAACTCTTGACTTCACCAGGTTAGAAAACAAGGCAACCATATTCTGATTAAGATTCTGTTCTATTTTCTTTTTCCTACTTAAATAAATGGCCAGCTTGGCTTGGCCTAGAACAAAATTCAGAAGCTGACAGACAACACTTTTTTTTCTCACATACTTGTACCCCAAAATAAATGTCTCCAGAGAAAAGGTCTCATTGCACCTCATAAAAACATCGCTTACAACTTCAAACAAAGGTTGTAGTCTACAACAATTCATGAACACATGAAAAATGGTTTCTCTAGTAGAGCAAAAAGGACATCCAGAGTCAACTTCAGGGTTTAAAACTGACACAAAAGCGTTAACCGCAACAGCACCATGAATGATCTTCCACTGTAAATCACCTGTTCTCTTGGTTAACGGTGGTTTATACAAAGAACTCCACTCAGGCTTTACGCCTTCATCCAGTTTAAAAACATCACGCCAGGGAGTATCAACTCTTGCACTTAAGACATTTTTGCTAAACACTAAAACACAAGACCTGTACAAAGATTTACCAGCACTTAAAAAAAAGTCTTTACACAGAGATGCAGAATTTTTAAAAAAGGGGGAAATAATCCCTTCAACATTTATAGCCAAAGATAAACGAGGAAAGGAGTCTTTGGGATTTGCAACACAAGAACCTACACAATATTCCGTTAACAATTCCATTTCAGTTGTTTCAAGAGCAGCTTTCCATTTCATGAGCAACTGGTTAACAAGACGAATAGACCTGATTCCCAAGTGTTGAGCTAGAGCTACTTCATCCTTGAAATCTGGCCCCACAATGCTCAGTAGCTGACTCAGAGTGAGAACGTCATGTCCCACCAACACCCTACTGAGTCCAGGAAAACAGGAACTGTCCATTAAATCCAACCGGGCGCCATGGATTAAAGGCTCTTCCAGTAACCAGAAAAGAGAAGGTGAGCTATCTGAACGCTGGACAAAAAAGAGACTCCAAACTTTAAAAGTATTCTTATAAAAAATTGGCAACTTAGAGGTGTCCAGTTTTAGGGGATCCATTAGGAAAAGTGCTTTGTCAAGTCCCAAACCTGCAAAGCTCCGTAGAATCAGGCATGAAACAGCGCGCCAGTTACAGTCTGAAGGTCCATCCAGCAGTCTTTGCACAAACTGCAACCGAAAGGCTGCAATCCTGCTTTGAAGATGCATTAGTCCTTGTCCACCCTCCTCCTTAGGCAAAAACAATACATTTTGTGAAACCCAGTGTAACCTATCCCAAAAAAAGTTCACCATGAGAGTCTGAATTTTTAAAAGTAATTGCAAAGGAGGATCTACACAGGCAAACCTATGCCATAAGGAAGACGCCACCAAGTTGTTAACAATTAAAACGCGTCCTCTATATGATAATTTTGGAGACAAATGCTTCCACTTGTCTAGGCGTCCTTTGACTTTTTCAATTAAACCTTCCCAGTT
The DNA here is from genome assembly GCF_023724105.1 of Carassius gibelio. Classification (NCBI taxonomy): domain Eukaryota; kingdom Metazoa; phylum Chordata; class Actinopteri; order Cypriniformes; family Cyprinidae; genus Carassius; species Carassius gibelio. The sequence goes on along the minus strand of NC_068386.1, from coordinate 15,507,117 downwards.
TTTCTGTACTACTGTCTCCTCACCCAGAAAAACCCCCAAATATCTAAATCCTTCTTTTCCCCACTGTAAACCAGAAGGGAGTTGTGGTTTTCCACCTTCCCAGCTTCCTATCAGAAGGGCTTCACTCTTATTCCAGTTTACATTAGCGGAAGACAAGGTTTTAAAATCTCCAAGCAATTCGAATAAAACCTGCACATCACTTTGCTTACTAATCATTACTACTAAATCATCAGCATACGCTGATAATGAAAAGTTGCAATTACACGATGGCAAAGAAATACCCTCTAGTTTCAACCTAATTTGTTGTAATAAAGGCTCTATGGCCAAAGAATAGAGCATACCAGAAAGGGAGCACCCCTGTCTAATACCTCTGCAGGCTTTAAAAGGAGCACACAAACCACCGTTAACCTTGAGAATGCTCTGAACGTCACTATAGAGAACTTTCACCTGATCTATAAAGGTTTTGCAAAAACCAAAGGCCTCCAGAACTCTCCATAAATAAGTGTGCTCAACGCGATCAAAGGCTTTCTCTTGATCTAATGATATAAGGCCATAATCTAGATTTAGCCTCTTAGAGACATCAAGAAGGTCACGAATCAGAAAAACATTATCAAAAATTGACCTCCCGGGGACGCAGTATGTCTGATCAGGATGAATTACCTGGTCCATAACCTCTGCCAATCGATTTGCTAAGACCTTAGAGAGCAGCTTGTAGTCGCCACACAGGAGGGAGACCGGTCGCCAGCACCTGATGTCCGTCAGATCACCCTTCTTGGGTAGGAGAGTCAGGACCGCTCTGCGGCAACTCAAAGGCAGAAACCCTCCGGCTAAACTGTCATTCAGTACCTCTAGCAAGTCCTCTCCAATCTCTGACCAAAGGGACTTATAAAAGTCAACAGGCAGACCATCAATCCCTGGTGCTTTTCCCAGCGCCATACCTTGGAGGGCTTTAACCAGTTCCTCCATGGTCACAGCACCTGAGATCTTTGCGTTGACTTCCTCCGCCACTTGAGGAAGATTTTTAAAAAAAGCACTGTCACACCTATAATCTGGACTCAGTTCATTTTTATATAAAGACTCATAAAAATTAGCTGCTCTCTTACGGATATCCTTAGGGTCAGTTAACAATGCTCCAGATTCAGACCGTAAGGCATGAATAACTCTATTCTGCCCATTTTTCTTTTCCAAGCTAAAGAAAAACCTTGATGGTACATCCATTTCATTTATGCTTAGAAAACGTGACCTGACCAGAGCACCCTGCGTTTTAAGCCCTAAAAGGTCAGATAGCTGAGTCGTCTTATTTTTTATAAGAGACTCCACCTCAGGCAAGTGAGCCAATTCTTGCAATTTTAAAATATCAGTCTCTAAGGAGCTCAAACTCAGGGTTACCTCTCTAGTGACGTTCTGAGAGTATTGTTGACATAGTTGCTTTATCTGGACTTTCCCAAAGTCCCACCATTGCTGCAGTGTTCTAAAAGAATTCTTTGTAGTTTTAAACATGCTCCAAAAATATTTAAAACTTTCCCTAAAACACTTGTCATCCAATAAAGTGGTATTTAAGTGCCAATAGGCACTCTTTGGCTTGATAGAATTAAAACAGATACCACACTGCACCATACTATGATCTGAAAGACCCGATGGAATAATAAAACAGCTCTCAACAATACTCCCATGATGTTTAAAAACATAAAACTTATCCAGTCTTGCTAAAGAAATTGTGTTACCACGAACATGAGACCAAGTGTATTGCCTTTGCTCTCCATTAAGCTGCCTCCAAATATCAATTAATTCATGTGTTTTTTTTAACTGAACAAGACGCTGACGTGAGGGTACATGAGGTTCCACATGATTTCTGTCCAGATTAGACTCTGTGCAATTAAAATCACCACCCAAAATTAAATACTCGTCATCAGCAACATTTTGTAAGATAGAAGACAAAGTACTTAAAAAAAGCATTCTCTCAACAGCTGAAGTTGGTATATACACACAAATAAAAACAAAGACAACATTTTCAAAAGAGGCTCTTACTTTTAAAAGTCTACCTTTAATAACCTCTTCAACCTGATAAGAGTGTGGGCTGAAACCCTTAGCGAAGAGAACAGCGACTCCACCACTAATTGTGGTATTGTGACTTAGAACAGCAACCCCATTCCATTCCACTGCCCAATCAGCAGCATTAATAACATCAGTATGTGTCTCTTGTAACAGCATAACATCAATTTTTTTCTGATGAATTATTTCAAATAATGCTGCTCTTTTATACATATCTCTGGCACCATTCACATTCAGAGTAGCAACATTAACGTGACACATGCTTAAAGAAAAGAAAAAAAAGAAAAACAATGTCCACAAAAAAACCCCACTAAAAGCCATGGAATTAGGTTTCCCCCCTATCCTCATTACTACGCTCAGAGTTAAGTTTCCTCACTATTTTTTTTAACCTGTAGACCTCTTTATTTGTAAAGGATCCCTCCATCATGAAAGCCTTAGTATTCTCAACAAACTGCTCTGTATTAGGAAAAAATTCATCAATGCACACACCCCTCTTATTCTTAGTAGCTCTAAGAAACAGTTTAATATCATCAACCTCGTAATGACCAGAAAAATCACTCTGAGAAAGACAAACACTTGAATCAGATGATGTACTATCACTTTCCGTATCTTCATACAACTCACTTTTATCTGATTTTTTTGCGTGTCTATCAATCCCAGTTCTACCAGGCTTCCTCCTCTTTAACGGGACTTTAAAATCTGCCTGCACCGTTTCCACTGGAATGACGTCACCTACGCTCTCCACAGCAGGCTGCAGCTCAACATCGAGAGCATCGTTTAAATGCTTCTCTGTCTCAATAACGGCTCCCCCCTCCTGAACATTAGACACAACTAATGTAACATCAGAAACTGTGCTTTCAGGCGCAGGTTCTTCAGTTACAGCGATCGCAGGAACACCATCACTTCTATCCTCTGAGATTTGTAACCCTGTCGCTGACTCACCCGGAGTCTCGTCAACCGGCTCCGTTTCAGCACTAAGGACATCGCTTCTGACGTCACCACCACCTGACACATTGGTTGAATTTTTCCCGGGACAATCACGAATTAAATGATTAGTTTGTCCACAACTAAAACATCTCATGTTTCCCGATGTCACGTAAATGATGTAATCATAGTCATCCGCCCGAAAGTGCAAAGACAGATCCATATCAGCATCATCATTCACTACCATGTAGACAAACCGCCTAAATGAAACGACATGCTTCAATAAAGGCGATCCACCACCGATAGGGATCTTTTTAATGGGAGAGACAAGTTTTCCATAGCGAGACAAAGCCTTACCTAGTATCTCATCACTTAAAAACGGCGGTACATTAGATAGCGTGACTTTCTTTGAAGGTGTTGACAGCGGAAGTACAGCATTAAACAGATCATCAATAACTATTCCTGCCTCAACTAATTCATTAGCCTTTTCAACAGTACTGAGAAATACCACAGTGGCATTATTCATCCTGGAGGCAGACATAATGTTTTCATGTCCAACTACCTCTCCCACTGCAAGACAGCACTTCTCTACACTAACCGCGGACGCCACTTTCACGCCATGACGCCGGGTCAATGAACCCAAACAACACCGTGTGTGTGGGGCCGTCATGCTCCCGGTAAGGTGGCACGCGGCCCAAAACAACTACAAAAAAAAAAACCCCAAATCGCACAAAAAAAAAAAAAAAAAAACAATCAAACGAAAGATCAGAAAAAAAGCCAGAAAGAAAAAAAATTAGATTTACTCAGACTCACCGAAGAGCTCTCACCCACACGCTCTGCACACTCACGCTCGCACCGGAAGTGAAAGTGAAAGTGAGAAAGAGAGAGAGAGAGAGAGAGAGAGAGAGAGACAGGGTCACACAGTGGAGTCAGCTGTCTTAATCGTCCATGACTCGTGAACTGCAAACACATACGAGCTTCATCAGTGTGTTCGACAATGCCACTCTGTTCATCTTTTGGGCTTGAACTGATGGTAAAACTAAGGACAATATTAACTGTCTTTACATTTAATTTGAAAGTTGAAGCTCGCGATTATGGAAAGGGACGTTACATTTCTGACATGTGCGTGTGGTGTTCGGCCAATCACAATGCACTGGTTCACTTGGCCAATCAGAGCAGACTGTGCATGTCAGAAGGAGGGACTTTGTAGAAAAAGACAGATTTGAGAGTGGCGGGGCAAAGAGGACCTAAAATAATGTAGAGTATTTGAAAAAGAATGCGTTCTTTGGATATTAAAGCATGCCAACATATTCTGTTACTCCAAATAAACAAAATAATGATATTTAAAATAGCATCATATGACCCCTTTAATAGTTTCATTCATATTAAACATCAATATTGTAAAAAGTATAATTTTTAACACAACTAAAATGAACAAAATGTCTTGAATAAAGATTAGATCAAAAAGATTGATGAAAAAGATCGAATGAGAGAGAAGAATGGTCTGATATTCCCATGACTAAAACTTATAGTAAATAAGCTACCTTGCTGCCCTTGCTGTGTTTGTGGTAAAATAAACTGTGCGGGTGAAGGCAGAGTGTGTCCTGGAACGAGGACTAACTGCTGCAGCTGCAGAAACTGCTGAATGTCCTGAAAGAGAGAAAAGAAACAGATGCTGAAAGGATGTGATGGTTTCACACTGATGAATGACTGATTCTGGAAAATTATTAACTGTGACATTAAAGTCCTGCGGAGGGAATTCACCAAGAATAAACAAGCAATGTACAGACCTTTGAGTCCTAAAATTGTAACTCTTAAAAATAAAGGTGCTTCACGATGCCATAGAAGAACCTTTTTTGTCTAAATGGTTTCATAAAGAACCTTTAACATCTGAAGAACCTTTCTGTTTCACAAAAGGTTCTTTGTGGAGAAAGAATGTTCTTTAGATTAGAAAAAGGTAAGAAAGAGATGGTTCTTTAATGAACCTTTAACTGAATGGTTCTTTGTGGAACCAAAAATGGTCCTGTGGAAGCACCTTTATTTTTAAGAGTGTATCACCTCATTTAAGGTGTGCTGCTCAAAGCTGATTGGCTGTACCTGCGCAGTGAGCTGGATTGGCTGAGAAAGGGAAAGCTGGTGAGGAGGAGGCGGGACAGGGGCGGCGGTTTGTTCCTGTGTTCCCTGCGATTGGCCCTGCGACTGCGGCTGAGCTGCGTGCTGACTGGCCTGCTGCTGGGCTTGCTGTCGATTGGCCGCGTGGGCCGCATGCGACTGCTGCACAGCTGCAGCGAGGAGCTGCGCCTGCTGTAAAAGCAGCTGTTGCTGTGCTGGCAAAAGTGCAGTCAACTAGAGAGAGAAAGAGCGGCAGAGAATGAAAGTGTGGTGAAAATAAGAGTTAAAAAAAATAGATGAAAGACAGCACATCTAAAGCAAGCAAGCGCACATAGAAACCCACACACACACACACACACACACACACACACACACACACACACATATATATATATATATAAAGAGTAAGTGCGTGTGTACTGGTTCTTCATCTTACCCCTGCGAGCTGACCACCCGTTAGCATCAGCTGTGTGTGGGGAAGGGCCGTCTGAGCATGTGTAGTTTGTATAGCAGCGGGAGACATCTCACCACAATCCTCCACCTTAGTCTGACACATAGTGACAGGGAAATGTTGATGATGAATTCATGTGTTACTAAAAGAGACACAGTGTGTGGGGGTATTGAAAGGAGGGTGATAAAGTGAGGTTCATAAAAAAACTAGCCGCTCATGAGATGGAAAAAACTGTAAAAGACTCATTTGTATTCAAATTGTCTTCCAAACTAATTTCTGATTGGCCACAAACAAGAAAATGTGCAGATCTGTACGTAAATCACTCAGGAACACAGAACACAAACTTTCACATGCATTTAAACACATCCCCTCACCTTGGGGCTGCTGCTCAGTGTGGGAGAAAGTGAGAAAGGGTTGATTTTCATCGGCTGAACCTGTTGGAGGGAAACACATTGAAAATATGACTTATTTTTAAATCATGCTGTGTTCCGATGAAAATATACTGGTACCTGGCTGTCACTTACCTGATTATTTGAATCTGAGCCGTTTCTTTCGGAGTCTGAGAAACATGATAAGAAAAAACAACATTTCTGATCATTTAGTCAATTTAAGTTTTTAGGCAAGACAAGGCAAGGCACGGAAAGTTTATTTATACAGCACATTTCATACACAATGGTAATTCAAAGTGCTTTACATAAAATAAAGTAAAATAATCATGAAGAAAATAAAAACAAGAATAAAACAAGCAATTTTTTAATTTTTTAAATTATTAAAATATTTACTTATTTAAAATTAATTTAAAACAGTTAGAAAATTATTTTACATAAAAAGTTTTAAATATAATATAGTTATTTTTTAGCTTTATTATAGCAAAATACACGTTATTTATTGATATAAATTTTTATTGTTAAATTAACTTTTGTTTACTCTTTATTATTGCTTCATTATTGATATATTGTTTTCATAATTGATGAATATATATATATATATATATATATATATATATATATATATATATATATATATATATATATATATATATGCTGCAAAAAATACTTTTATAGGGCTAGTGCAAATGTTATTTTGTCAAGTAAATATCAGAGCTGGAAATTCCTTTTATGAAGCGGTGTTGCAAACATACAAAAACATAATGTATCTTTATACCTGTGCTCTCCATCGGAGAGTCTGCCGCCGGATTCTCAACCTCTACTGGCTTTAACATTCTGATATCTGTGAAAAAGAGAGAAGGACATGAGGTCAGTCATCAGCTTTTGCTTCATGCTGATGCATTTTGAATACTTCATGATGATGAATGGAAGTGTAACAAACACAAATATCTTATATTTTGAATGAACACACAAATGCACATGTTTTGATGCTTAAAAAAAATACAGCGGTCTAGATTGCTCCGTTCTTCTCACACAAGTGGAGACGTGCTTAATCCAACAAACAACTTAATGATTTCGTCACCACAGACGTGTCACTTCAAATTTAACTGTAACCGGGCCCATGGGACTGTCCCAGTCCCTCAGCGGAGAGAAACAGAGCGTGCAAAATAAATGTGGGCAAAATATGTTGTATCTTTTAAGAAAGAGATTAATTATGTTCTGGTATACACTCGGTATGTTAATACACATAAATATATTCGACATAAAACAACTTTAAAACTGACAAATTCAAGCTAGTTTAGTTTATTTGTATGACACTCTTTACAATACAAAGGAGCTTCAAGCAGGTTAAGCTTTATAATTTCTGTAGCCAAAAAAGCTCTCAAACAGACATGCATAAACACACACACACACACACACACACACACACACAGAGAAAGATAGTAACACACTTACTTCCCTTTTGTGAAAAATGCAAATAAAGTCAACGACTGACTAATAATATCACCCACCTGCATATACCACTATCTCGTCCGATCCTCTTTATCTATCTCCCCCTCAACAGTCACACTTCATCCTTCATTTCTCACTTATTCACCATTCCCACCATCAAAACTTCAACCTTGCAAACTACATGAAACAATGAGGTCTTACCAGAGACTGATAATTAATATCTGACTCCTCCAGGGGGCAGAACAACTTACAAAAAAAAAAAAAAAACGTGACTAATAATCCCAGAGAAAGTTACTCAGGAAGCCAATTTCACTAGTATCAGTTGAGTCACCCTTGTAAAAGCCACCAAAAAAAGCTGAAGAATTGCCGACTTCCTCAGACAATCAGATCCAGGGTCCACTGACAGTGATTGCTGAAAGGAAGTAACGAGGGAGGAAAGCCCCTCTCGAGGCCCGTCAGCAAACAGGCCGTATCTATAGGGTTTCCACAGAATGACCTGCTGGTAAAATGGCCCTCTGATAGCTCAGGCTGAAAGTTTGAGAATATTTTCATAATGTGTCACACACAAGTCGTGACTGTTTTGAGTATGGAGTCATAATTCATCTGAATGAAAAACAAGCTGACTAGAGGTCTTTGGAGAACCATCGTTGATTTGGAGCAAAAATGTCAAAGCAGCGTTTTTAATCATGGTTTATTTTATGCGGATCATCACATTAAGTCTATGATAACTCTTAAGTCTATATAAATCCACCACAGTTTTGCACTATCAAATCTAGAATATAAGGTTTGTTTTATATGAAGTTAATGTGCAGTTCATCATTCATATGAAGTTAATATGAAAGAGTGCCTGATGGTTTTGGTGTTAATGTCTCACTTCCCTCTTTGTTTCCCCTCAGGCTGGGGCATACACAATGTGTTAAACCAAACCCTTCGGGCCAGCTATTAATACACACATTCACATGCACGCACACACACATGCGGGCATGCTTAAATGTAAGTGCTGCTATATAATGTAAAGTCCTTATACAGTAGCTGACGCACACAGTTCTCTTTCTTATTTATTTTGAACTTCTCTATTTCATAACTTCTGTATTACAAAGATCTCTTTTCTTTTTTAAAATCTGAAATAGATATGCTTTACACCGCCTGCACATCATGGAAATGATTTCCGAGCTAAATTATTGCATTGCAATATTAACTGACAATAATAATACTCCACATTTCCGAGGGAGAAAGAGACTTTTTCACACCTTCGGCAGGACATGTTTCGGCTCTTATTTCTATGTTAACCTCAGATCCACTCATTTTGTCTTATTTTCCATTTGGCAGTTCCATGCAGCCTCTTTTATAAGCAGTTTACATTTAGCAAATACATTTTTCCTCCGAGCTGGACCCATGATTTCTGTCCTTCTACCATCAAGTTATACTGTTGCGTCTTTATTGAGCTACAGGGTCCCTGAATCTAGCAGAGGCTCATTTTAACTCACCAGTCACATATTTTGACTTTTTGAAGCCACATGTAAAGATGAAGAGCTTTCTTTTAAACAAAAATCAGGGCAATTTTAGATCTCAGTCTCCATCACAGCATGAATTAACCCTATCAGTTTGCTCAGCTCCTTTAGTTTGTATTCAACTGCAATTTTACAATGTTTGAAAGGTCAGTTAATGTCAGTCATGATAATGCAAGTTGTGTTTATGAATATTGTAGCTGGTTTCTACCAGCTATAATCTACACAGCAAGTGAAGGCAACACTCCTCAAGATAGCATTTTTACTCCTTCTCATAGCAAACACACACACTATATTAACAGTGCACTATACACATAATAATGTTCATTATTAAAGGCAAGAGTTCCCGTCATGTGATCTGTCTGACAGATGCACTGTAGGTCAGCGTTGCAGTTGGGAGCTGGGGCAGGGGAAACCCCATGAAGAACTTCACACTGGGTTTCCCAGAGGCTCCCTTATACACTTCCAGTCACTTCATATAATTTGATCACCTCCTCAATACTAAAAAGTGCTTATAACCAGCAAAAATATGTAGACATACACAACGGTAGTGTAATAACCAGAAGACTTTATGCACATAATACCACAAATTGACGTAGTTTTTAACCACTTAAAAGTCAGATAAGCTGAGCTCTCTGAATTTAGGAAGAGAAAAACACAGCTTTTAGGTTTTTAGTTTTAAAATACTGTCATTAATCAGAAATCACAAGACCACCAGTTCATAGAGCTTAGTAAAAAAAAAACAGATCATTGAAGAGTTCTCACATGTTCCTAAATTACAAATCCTACAATTACATAAACACAAGATTGCCTAGAAAAAAAATCCCCCTAAACCTCACATCTTCACTGTGGCAGAAGAGTCTTGTGAGAAAAGCCACAGAGGTCAGTAGGTGAGAATTCAAGATTTAAACCATTTCTCCAAACAACAACAACAACAAAAACTTGGGCTGCCAAAAAGCATCATTATCATAATATGAGTAAAAAGTGTGACCATTTATAGGCCAAAACTGTCTATATTTAGTGAAAATTTAATTTAATACTGACCACACTTTAATAACCAACAGCCTCAGTGAAGAAAGTGTTGGAAGCGTCATGTTGGGGATTTGCATTTCATCAGCAGAGTCTGGGCATCTTATTAAAGTTAAGGTAAATATAGATGCTGCAAAACGCAAGGAAATACTACAAGAACATATTTTTCAGTCTGCTGAACTTCAGCAGGACAGTGATCTTAAACTATGAGAACATGAATGTGAAAGTCCTACACTGGCCCAGATTTTACCCCAAACATTTGGTGGAATCATAAGATGAATCGCTTGTCATATTCCTCAATTTGGATAAAAGCATCTGCTAAAACAACGGCTCCAAAATATAGTAAATCAAATAAAATATTAGAATATGTAACAGTTAAAAAAAAAAATCTCATTAAACAAAAACCAAAACATTCAAATAATTTAAACAAAATAATTTAAATAGTGTTCTGAGGGGGGGAAAAAAACCTTTTGCAAAGCGCCATAACATAAATCCTATAAATCTCTAGAGAAAATAGACACTTTGAAATTCACAAAGCATATTTTGGAATTTCTGCCTTTGTGTAACTTTGAATAGCTCTTTCTTTCAGTTTCTCCACACTAACCTTCTTGGCCTGATGACCTCAGACGTCCCTGCATTTCTAATGAATCCATCAATAAACCTCGGAAGAGACCAACCTGGCAACCTCCCTGGTACTCCAGACACATACCTGGCAACCACATATGCGAGTAATCCATGGATGCAACAGGACCGTTCTTTGTCATGTTGATGAATATGTGTGCAGTCGTTCAGTGAGGTCCTCTTCCTCTCACACACATGAATACACTCTTCCTCTGTCTCACTCTCTCCGCGTCTCTGACTCTGTCAGTGTGTGGCCAAGAAGGAGGAACAAACTGATAACAAGTGGAGGGGTGAACTCTCCACTCCTCCTTCTCTCCTCCCTCCGTCACCTCCTCTCTACGCTATACTCACCCACACCTCTGCCCCCTCTTGCCCACTTCCTGACCCCGAGAGAACAAGAAAGCAGCGGG